>NC_030420.2:30007422-30347422 GCF_001660625.3 Ictalurus punctatus
AAGACCAATCTTACCACACCTTACCACACCTAACTTTGATGTTAGCTTGCAGATGACACCCAGATGTCAGAATGACTGAAACCCACAGCTTTCCATGAATGACCTCTAGACATGAGAAGTGAACTGTGGGATAAATAGACTAGTGGTCCTGTTGAATGAGGGTGGTAGTCCTGTGACAAAGGTTATTGCCAAATGTAATAAACCAGGGATGTTGAGAAATTGTCAGAATCAACAGTTTACTACATGTCAGAGACAATGAACGTCAAGCTTTCCATGACTGACTTCTAGGCAGGAGAAGTGAACTCTGGCACTCAATCAGACACTATGACCTCTGATATTGAAATATGAGTTGTGTATTCTCAGAATCTGTTGGTAAGGCAAGAAGGTGAATCATGAGAAGAGATGTGGAGAACTGGTCTATGATAAATAGATTAGCGGTCATGTTGAGTAAGAATGGTATACTGTATCTTTAAAGATGTCTATCACCAAATGCGACCAGGGACTTTGAAGAATTGGACATCAGTTTAGCATCATCATCATCATCATCATCATCATCCAAGAACACACCATTTTTACTTATGATATATCCTAGACACCACTCTAGGGACACAAAATATGTAGTTTTCAGCTTTTACAAATAACCGGTTCTCTAGAAATCTGCACATGACACATTTACCATGTTGGATGTGTTTCTCTAAAGAGCGGGAGTAGACCTGAATATTGTCAAAGTAGCCTATAACAAACTTCCGTAACATGTCTGAGAACATCAATCACAAAGTCCTGAGTGATGGATGGAGCATTGACCACACCAAATGACATCACGATTTAGTCATAATCGTTCGTCGTTTCGTTTAGTAGCATGGGACACACTCAAAAAAATTTCATTTGGTATAATTTCGTATAGTATGTTTTTCTAAAATCAAAAAATGATGGTCCACTTAAATGGCTTTCCAGTACTTACATTTCAAAATGTTAAAATGTTTAATTCAACATAATTTTTAAACGCTTAAATTTTTGTTACTTCTAACTTTCAATAGAGATGGAAAGTACGGTAAAACATCTAATATGTGACTCAAACTCTAGTTGGATTTACTGCATTAATAGAAGAGAAATATTTCAAATAAACAACAACAACAACAAAAAAAGGATAATATTATGTTTCAAATAATTACACAGTATACAGTGCTGGAATTAAAACCTACTACCTTGAAGTTCCACCTGCAGTTGTCAAGAAACTTAACAGGAAATCCTTTTCAAGGCCAGGAAGGCTTAGCATTAATGGCAGCAATAAAGTTACAAGGGTGCACACTTTACACACTACATGGCAAACATAGCTGCACATAATCTTATCAACGATATTATATGATGTGGAAGCTTTCCAAAAATACTGCTTTCCAAGAATACTGGACAATAAATTGGTTGATTGCAGAGGCAATGTACAGGATATTGTCATGGAGGACACTATATGAACTAGGTTACACGTTTGCATGTTATATTTCTAAAAAATAATTAATTGTAAATAATTATATTTACAGAATTATGAGTTAAAAAAAAAAAAATCCCATAACTGGAAACAAAAATATCTAAATATAAAAAATTAAACCTTGTCCAAAACTAAACATGCTGAAATTGAACTGAAGTTGAAAATATGATAAAAATCTAAACTCTAGCAACATTGCTGAGACTCTCAGTGTGAGGTGTTTTTTTTTTTTTTTAATATAAAAAAACCCTTTTTTAAATCTAAAATCAGCAGGGGAAACTGCACATCTAACATTAGCTTGGGAAACCCCACATCTATGTGGCCTAATGATCTGTCATTTATGAATGAGTTAGCACTTTGATCTATCTATTTTAGATGAATATTGTGAGCTGACTTGCATATGCAAGCATTCAGGGTTTTTTGGTAGATGTAGGCAATACTGTTACTCCTCAAGAACGTATTTTTTTTTTAACAACTGAGCTATTCCTTAGCACAACTCTGAGCTAAGTGTACGAGGCAACATGACAGGGCGTGTCCTTGGTTTGATTGTGAGATTGGGTTACTGTCTGTGTAGTTTAGCATGAATTCACCATCTTCACATGGGCTTCCTTTGGGTTCACTGGTTTCCCCCACTGTCCAAAAACATGGTAGTAGGTGGACTGGCTCTAGGTCTAAATGAGAGTGAATGTTTATGGTGCCCTGTAATGGAGTAACATCCCATCTAATTATGATAATGAGTCTTTATTGGTCACAACACAGTGAAATTCTTTTCTTTGCATACCTCAGCATGTTAGGAAGTTGGGGTCAGAGCGCAGGCTCAGCCATGATACAGTGCCCCGGGAGCTGTGAGGATTATGGGCCTTACTCAAGGGCCCAACAGTGGCAGTGCTGGGGCTTGAACACCCACCTTTCCGATCAGTAACCCAGAGCCTTAACCACAAAGCCACCACTGCATATTCCTGCGTTACATCCAGTATTCCAGGCGGGCACAAGGCGGGGGACACCCTGGACACGGTGCCCAATCATGTGCACAAAGTCTTTGTGGGTGCACAATTGCACTCACTACAGACAATTTGGAAATTCCAATCAGTCTACAATGCATGCATGTCCTTGGACTGGGGGAGGAAACCAGAGTACCTGGACAAAACCCTCTAAGCACAAGGAGAACATGCAAACGTGCACACAGGGCAAAAACAGGATTCAAATGTCCAATCCCAGAGGTGCAAGGTAAGCCTGCTAACCATAAAGCCACCGTGCCCCCAGAATGAATACATATTTTTAAAATGAAGCTCAGGTAAATGGGGCACTATTCCAAGATGGGAATGCTTAATGAATTTACCAATGCACATTTGTAATTCCTTAAAAAGATTTTTCTCAAATGGAATGCAAAGTAATTTTATTTTCCTCATTAGAATATAGAGTAAGATTTCATTGAACAACTCCAATCATATGTGTGGTAAAGAATAACACTATTTGGTTATAACATCAGAAACTTCGGCTGGTTTACGAAAGCTGTCTGGGAGTGCTCTGATTGGTGAGCTGAGTCAAATGATCTGACTCACTGAAAAAAAGCCAGAATTCTCTTCACTAGTGTGGCCTTTGAGTGCCAGATATCTCGCACATACACATAAACTAACTGAATATCTTTGGAGACATCAAGTGCTAGAACCCTGAAAAGCTATACTGCAGTGAAATACTTGATGATAACTATAAAGGAAGATGAATAAACAAATATAATCTGGCAAGTAGTAATAAGGATGATGGCAATGGGCCTGCTGACATGTGCGACTTGTTAGAAGGGGCTGTCATTTATTTGTGCATTAGTAATACTGAAAACCCCAGTGAATGTAGTAAGTAGTTTAGTGCTTTCTCGGTCTCATGTTTTTACACAGCATGAAAGGAAGTGGGCTGTCTGTATAAACCTACATTACTGAGACAAAGTCGAAGATTAAAGGCCTCAGATGTATCTACATGAATAATGCTACTGAAAGTGGGCCCCATAGTAGGGCTTATCATACCTAAACTACTTAGCAGGTGAAACCTATTCCTGTTTTTCAAGCAAGTGAGAAAAATCCTCTACGGCTTTTGTGACCGCAAACCCACTGCGTGCAACAACAACATCAACTGCAGCCTATAGAGTCAATTCGAAAGAGTTCATCTGAGTGCACTAGCTGAGAGGTAGAGCTGTGATGCTGCACCATCCGAGGCTTCTGGCAGCATGATATTCAATATGCATCTAACAGCCTTGCAAGATCAGAGTCCATTTCCAAGGGCTATAAATTGCAAGAGTTCTACAAGGCTGCATGCCCTGAGATGACTCCAGGAGCAGACGAGGATAATTGAGTGGCATGTCTTATGATGGGAGTGTTCAAAAGGGTGTGTAACAACACTGGTGTAAAACAGCCATCACTGGCTTCTTAGAATAACCACAAGGCCATGAGTCTGTTCCAGAAAACCAATTCACACACCCATTTTTAGATCACTGCAGAGCATCGATTAAGAGTGTTGGTGTAGTATTACTCACTGTCCCTGACTGAATTTCAGAGGTTGTGGATGTAGTTCCTCAAGATTTTTATCTATGCTAGCATATCTCACAGGTATTGCTAAGAATAGGGGTTCAATTCCCAGGGACTTATTGATTGTGACCTTACAGGCCCTACTGTTTCTACATTTGCTTTGCCTCTTGCGAGTAAAGAAAAATTGTTATATAAAATGAAACACAATTATTTTGCAATACAAATGTCCGATCAAGGCTTCTCTCTAGCACTTGTTGAGTATGCTGGAAACATTAAGAAGGGTCTAGCAATAGTTCTCTTATGCTAAAAACCTAGCACATTACTGGCATACCATTACCATTAATGTTTAGCTTTGTATTAGTAAAAAAAAATTAAACCTTCAAAAGGTACTTTACTGGCATTGCTGTCTGCACTGAAAGCTCAGTTATTGAGGATGTGAAGTATAACAAATCCCATGAGGGTTTGGTGGAATTAACATGGAGTTGTTCATCACTTGGGTGTTCTCTCTCCTTACACCATTTCCCGGATGTCTGCTCAACTGGTCCATAAATGACACATCAAATACTGGTGTTTCGCCATTAGCTCCTTCACATTTGTTGAGTTTCCACCAATTTCTCCTGATATTGTTTGTTGGTTTTCCATCTGTAAAGGTTTGAAATCACTGCCTCAATTGTTGTAGGATAAATAACAATCAAGACAATATCCTTTCCTTTTTCCAGTAATGCACTGGCTTCTGTTGCCACATGAGCCCTCCCACAGTTTTCCAGTAAGGTTACATTTACACTGTTAGTTGTGAGGGGATACAGATACAGCCAATATACATATATACATGTGTAGAATGAAAAAAAGTTTTTCTTTGTATATTCCTTTTTGGAAGAAAGTCAGAGTTAGAATGCAGGGTCAGTCATAATAAGGCAGTATGGTATGGTATGGTATGGTAAGGTATGCTAAGCCATCACTGTCCAGTGGGGTAGTGACAGTATCTTCAGTATCTTAGTAGTGCACAGGGGTACTTATGGAAGTTATATAAATGAATAAAAAGTATAACATCATTCTATACTAAATAAAAAATGTACTCCTTGGCAAAGCACTGAAGTATAAGAGGAATAAAAACACCTTCATGTCAGTCCACTTTGTCAGTGATTATTTTCCTATAACAGTATATTTAGAAAACCAATTATTCCTTAATTAGCAATGAGGTCAGTAACATATATTTGATGTAAAAGAAGGTTCAACAGCATGCTGGCTTAGCATGTTTGCCTGGCACCTTTGAGGTTTGGGGTTCAAATACCGCATCTGCTCTGTGTGCTCTGTGTGAGTTTGCATGTTCTCCCCATACTTCGGGGGTTCCCTCTGGGTACTCCGGTTACCTCCCTCAGTCCAAACACATGCGTTGTAGGCTGATTGGTGTATCCAAATTATGTGTAGTGTGTGAATGGGTGTGCGATTGTGCCCTGCGATGGGTTGACACCCTGTCCAGGGTGTCCCTCTGATTGTGCCCCAAGTCCCCTGGGATAGACTCCAGACTCCCAAGCGACTCTGAGTAGGATATTAGTACAGAGGAGGGATGGAAGGTTCACCAGGGTGCAGTGAGTTAGCAGTGATAGAGTGTACAGTGTGTTATAGTGGTGAAGGTTACAGTACTTTGCAGTAGATGGGGGTAAAATATGTTAGCCTTGGTGTTGGTTACTGTAGCTGTAGATGATTGACAAGTGCTGCAAGTGTGTATGGCCTTTAGATAGTCCCATGCTCTGTGTTATATATCACAGCCCTGGGGAGGAGACCCAGGCTCAGTGGGAGAGAGTGTGTAAGTGCTACAGATACACTCACACTCATAGCTACTCCTCTCAGCACTGCCTCACTGCATGATTCAGAGAAGGAGTGAGACACTGTCTTGTGGTTTAGCAGAGACACGCCAGACATACGCTCACACACACATGCACAAAGATGGCAGGAGAAAGGGGGGGGGAAATGGAAAAAGACATGTAAAGAAAAAAACAACAAGGAATTGAAGGCAAGATGACCCCAGACAGACAGAGTGTCAGACAGCTCTTAACCACTTTCACACACGCCTCTGGCGCATACATGTCACGAATTAGCAGAGCCAGAGTCCGCATTCCAGGCCAAGACAATAACTGCTATGTTGTTTTCCTTTCTTCTGTTCCATAATTAAATGCATCTGGAGCCGCCGAGGCAAGAAAAGGCCAAAGAGTTTAAGTTTAGGCTTTTGAAGCTGGAACTGAGCCCACTGGAACAGGAACTCATTGGGGTCGCTTCATGTAAATCTGACTTTCATCTCCTCCTGCTCGCACATGTCAACCCAGATTGTGGCTTGCTCAACGGAGTTTCAATTTTCATCTAGAGGTCACGTGTGTAATAACAAAACAAACAAATACAGAAAGAAACAAATGGAATGGAATGGAAGAACAAAATCAACAAGTTTCCGAATGAGAAGAAGGTTGTGCAAGGAACTGTCTGCATCTGTGAACTAGTATGAAACACATTCCACCGTGTCTGTGGTCAGAGGACTGTTTTTGAGTAAAACCGGGAGGACAGTGGCTTGTTTGGACAGCAGATTTGACCATCGGGCCGTAAATATGCCTGAGCGGCTTTTCTCCGGGACTAGACTAGACACACACCCCGGGTGTTTTGTTTTCTCTGACATCACACACACACCCACACACTCTCCAACACGGCCAAACCCAGATGGATATCTGGTGTCTTCTCCTTTACTAGTTTAAAAACAAATGCGCTGACATGACCTCAATCTGATATAATTACCTTATATGTATATACCTTAAAATATTCAAAACACAATGGGTTTTCTTGGCAATGTGTGGTTTCATAATGGTTCATCATCATATATTATATTTCACCAAGGAACACGGTGGCTTAGTGGTTAGCATGTTTGCCTCGTACGTCTAGATTTGGAGGTTTGATTCCTAAATCTGCCCTGTGGAGGCAGGAGTTACCATGTGCTCCGGGGGTTTCCTCCTCCAGTCCAAACACATAAGATTGTGCCCTGCATTGGTTTGGCACCACATCCAAGGTGTCCCCCACCTTGTGCCCCGAGTTCCCTGGGATAGGCTCCAGTCTCCCCCACGACCCTGTGGAGGATAAGCGGTATGGCAAATGGATGAATGTAAGTCCTAATAGTTTAACAAATGATGATTTTGATGGCTTTCTAATGGGATTCTTGTAGTCATAAGTTGGGATTTAAAGGTCATACGATGGACTGAATGGTTCAAAACTATTTCACCACAAATTTTAAACTGTGGTTACCTTCAAAAGTGAAACCGGAGAAAATTGTAAATTGATCATTGAGGATATTCTGATTCTGCAGGCACAGGAGCACCACATGCATTTTGACAGCTGATATCTGACTACAAACTGAATTGACTGCCCTTACTACCTAGTTTTCTTTGGACGATACTAGTAACATTTGTTAATTTAAATAGCTAGCTAGAGTTCATATCAGTTACTTTTACCTTAAATTCATTACGCTCACCGAGGATGTGTGTGTGAACAGTGAACCTGCAGTTAGGGAATGATGGAAAGACTATTCCGATGTTGTTTGGGGAATAACTTAACCTATAACATAAATCATTTTGTCATAATCAAGTGTGCTGCTGCACGAACCATTCACGCGATGCCTCAAGATACCAGGCATAGATCTACATTTTATTGACATCTTCGCTAGTTAGCCAGTGTTAGCCCGCTTGTAAAAGTAAAACTAAATGCTTTTCCTTTTCATCCCCTTTTATAATTAATACTTATAAGTCTTTGCATTTTCATTATTGATTAATCTTATGTGTGTTATAGCAAAGAGCATGCTAGAGATGTGCTTATTGAATACATGTTCTGGGCATGAATGCCAGGTGTAATTACTCTTGCTATTCGTGTTTAGGCTATAATGTGATTTAAGTGCTATTATTGTATATTGTTTCTCCATCAGCAGCTTTTCTTTTATTAATATAATATAACAACCATAAACTCCTGTTCTCTCTTCAGATGCACTTTTGAAATATTTGAACCCTACCCATGCAAATCCTGGGCTACCTGCAGACACCTTCTCTACCTCAGCACAGCCCAGCCATGCAGCATCAAGTGGGGGATTTTATTTTTAAAATAAAGAAAATCTCTAAGACTTAAAAAATAATAATAAATAAATCAGTTTCTATGTGTATGAACACAATGATGAGTGGTGGAATTGGCTTCAGTGCAAGGGGCACTAGCTAAAATCTTGCCTAGGGCGCCATATTGGTAAGGGCTGGCCCTGCTTACATGAAAATGTTTCAACATGGTTTAAGCGTTCTGTGGTACAGTATGTACTTTGTTTCCAGTGCAATCAACCAATAATACTTTTATGAAGTATCATGTGCAGAAAAGATGATATGGCATTGTCCCTTGTTTCCAGTAATTCCATTTATTTGTGTATATTTTCATAAAGGTTGCTGCTGAGGCCGCCAGGGTGTTGCTAAATTCCAGCTAGTTTGACAAACACAGTTAAAGTTTCAGCTTGGATTAATTTCACTATATGAATATGATTCCTGTTATTGTTCAGACAGAAATTAATGTTTGTGGTTCAAACACAAGGCCACACATTGTTACAGGAAGCAACAGTCTTTCGTAACATCCCTGGTGATGTGCCAATGTTCATTTATGTAATGTAAGCAGTTTCAGTATGAATTATTTTGCAGTTCTTTGTAATGTGGTGCTTTAAAAACAATGCTGTGATGTAGGTCGTTGTTTGTTTAACAACTTTCTATGGTGTTAATTTCTTATTTTCTAATGTTTTTATTTTCCCAATTAAGTCTACAAGTAATCAAGTTGGATCAATATGTTATACTGTATGAGGAGGCAGTCTGGAATCACCAGAGGTTTCCAAGAATATACGAAATTAATGTAAATTTTCTGTTTGACCAAATTTTGGATTCAATAAACAAGAAACGGAAGAGAAAGTTTAAAAAAACAAAAACAAAAAAAAAAAAACAAAGAATGGTTCATGCAATTCTAATTAATTCATACAATTCATTTTCATGGGTTCAGCTTGATAAAGCTACAATGTCATATACTGTAATATAAATAATATAAACAGTAAACGTCTTGGAATACCATGGGTTTTAAAGTAAACAGAATTATTGGGGTGTGGTGTATTAACCAGTTTTACAAATGTCAACCTCCACTTATAGTGCGTCAGCTACAAGCATGGTCCGATATTATGTAAGGAATGAAACAATTCAGCAGTGGTGTGATGTGACATGATACGGATAAAACAGATTCACTGTTAGCACATTTAACATGTCTCAGTGTTTTGTTTTGTTTTTTACCCTTTTGTAGTTAAATTTAATGCTGTGGAGCGTCTTCAAAGTTATTCCTTCTTATCACTTACACTATAGAAGCTATAAACAGTTCTTCCCTCACTAGTCTCTGTCTCTTGAAGTTAGTAAGATGTAAAAACTTTGCTTGTCTTGTTGCCAAGAAACCAAAAAGAGCAAAGGCATCTGTCCTGAAGAATTTCCTATGTTGCAAAACATTACAGCTTTACTTCTGACACTGGAGACTCCTTCCATAAATACCAAATAAATGTCTAATTTTAGCATATTAACAACCGTACACATTTTTAAATCTATTGACTGTAGACTGTCCACCATACAAGTCCCTATAAACAATATCATAGTACAGAATCAGAGCTGCTATTATTGACCAATCGAGACTTCAACAGCGCAGTATGTGAGATATTGGCTGGATGGTATAAGACAAAAACAACAAATTTTTACAAAACTGAAATGATATTATATATATATATATATATATATATATATATATATATATATATATATATATATATATATATATATATATATATATATATATATAAGTATACAGTAGTTCCATTTCCTAGAAGTCACAAGTGACAGAGATTAATTTCCATTGTTTATGTTTACTCGCTTGAAGCAAATTGAGGCAGTTCGGTTTTCCTGAAGCATTACATTGTACCTGACTGAACCTACACACAGCCATGGTGTGGAAAGTGCTTTTGCTTCTGTTTTCAACCTGCCATTGTTTTTGTTTTTTGTGGACGCTCACATTCTAAGCTATTCATTATTCCAGGTCAGGCAGTACCAGGAAATCCTGGCAGGCTACAACTTGGAATTCATATCGACTGGCTATAATTAGGACAATACCACTAGAAATAGAAGCAATAACAGTAACTATAATAATAGCAAGTATGAGGACAATGATGATGGCTATGGGAGCTAAAAAAAGGATCTAGATCGAAAATAAATAAAGGAAGCCTTTAATGTACTTAAAACAGATTTAAGGCTGTGTGATTTGAGTGGTTTTGCTTCAAATGATTTTCCCCCAGATTTATTTGATATATATGTCTGGCCAGTTTTCCACAATATGCTAAAAGAAATATGTTACATAATTATGTATATTTTTCATCCAAACTCACATTCAAAATGTATTTTTCCCCCCTATTTTCAATCATTTGATCTATTTTCTGTATTGAATTATATTTTCGAAAAGCTTTTTTCCTAAAACATAATGTTTTCCATGTTTCACATAATGTTTTCCATGTTGACATTTCCGTAACACCAGTAATGAGTCATGCTGAAAGATGAACTGTTTCCTGGGATTCTGCTGCTTACTAGCATTATGTTTGCTGGACATTTCACTGAAATGGCACCTTCCTCACCAAAGTGTAGGCTGTTAAAAAAAAAAAAAAAAAAAAAAAAAAAAAAAAAAAAAAAATTATATAATGCCCTGCTGAAGGTTTTATTATAATACTTTTTTCAGTAAGGACAGTAGGTAGATATGTAAACCATATCAATTAAATCTTAATGCTTGAGTTTGCCTAGTCTTTTGGTTGTTCACCCACCCAACCCCCATCCACATCCTCCTGCCCCCCCCCACGGATCATAATTCCCCATCGTTAGTCATAGGGTCATAGGGGTCAAGGAGAGGCGACCAAAACTGACCAAAAATCCCTCATTGTAAGCCAACCAGTCTTTCAGTGAACACAAAAAATAAAAGGATGGAGAAAAAATATTTAAAAAGGTTAAAAAAAAAAAAAAAGAAGAAGAAATAATTCAGGTTAAGAGGTCTTAAAATTGTACTATGGAGTAATAAACTACCCGTGTATGTATACACTGAAATAAATGACATTTTAGCAAGTAAAAATATCTTGAATCTAGGCAAATTCAACGAATATTTCTCTTTATGAGATCAGAAGAAATATAACATAAATAAGTGTTTTTTTCAGGGGGTGGAGGATAACAATACATTAACTTATTCTATTTGTTACATTAGAAAAAACCCTGTCTTTATAGATTTGTCTTGATATTAATATTGTTTAATTATAAGTAGCTTTTTATTACTTAATTGGCATATTATCCAGGAAAGTCATGCAAAATATGAATGTGTTATACACTATAGTGTTTTTTCGTTCTTTTAAAAATAAAACTTTCACATAATTTCATGAAATACCGAAAACCTTTATACATTTTTACATTTTGATACATAGTTAAATTGTAACAAAAACATTGTACTGTTTTTGCATATATATTATTCTGATATGAGCAAAAAAAACAACAACAACAAAAAAAACACACGGTTTGCTGAACTCCTTTTCCATAGAAATCACAAACAAAAGGAAACCAAAGTCCTGAATTTTAGACCTCTTCATCTCTCCGTCACCTCCCCCATCACACACATACATACACACACACGCGCACACACACACGCACACACACACGCACACACAAAGGGTATAATGCCAAGGCCTTGGCATCAACCACACATGCATACATATCTAATTAAGCCTACCACATGAGATTTAAGAACTGCCGAATTTTTCCGCCTTTTAACCTGTGCCAAATGTGTGCAGTGGCAGCAGCCTTGTGGTGTAGCTCACAGCCTTTGGCCTGCTTCCATTCTCTGATCTTCTAGACCACCATAGTATGGAGATTGGACCTGGCAGAAGCTTCTTGCTTTTTTACTTATTTATTTATTTGAGGACAGGAAGAGAATGAAAGTGATGGAGTGTGGAGCAAGACAAACACTGGAGTACTATGTATGGTACTTCCAAAAGCAACACACACACACACACACACACACACACACACACACACACACACACACACACACACACACACACACACACACACACACACACACACACACACACACACACACACACACACACACGCGCCTCCCCTGCCTCCTCCCTGGAGCTTCATTTGGTAGTTAAAGTATTGCAGTTATTCTGCGCAGCTTGGTGTGTCTCATCCATAACCAACCTGCTGTTGAAGAATTATAGAAACATTAACAAATGAACACTTATCATCCTCATGACAATATTGGACACAGATATTCAAACAAATTTCAAGAGAAACACAATAGTCCATAATCCATAGCAAAATAGTAAGGTAATTTCTTTTAATAATAAATAGTAAAGAAATAGTAATTTTTCAATTTTATTTCAACGGTCTTCATTTCGTGCATATCCAGTATTTTAAATTTTTTCCCCCTATATGAATCTTTAGAGTCCCTTGACATCGTTTGCCCTTAAAACACAGTTCAGTTCACAACACAGACGAGAAAATGTGTCCCTATGGTTTAAAATCCAAATTGCTTTCATGCGTTCAGTGCATGTTTCTAGGATTAGTGTGGTTTCTGTACGTGTGGTACAAAAACCAGAACGTGACATAACACCTTCGTTCGCAATTTGTGCAATAGGCATCGCCAGCTATACATGAAAGTTGAAAGTTTTGTGGTCTGTGGGTTCATGTGTGTTTGTGTGTATATATATGTAGGAAAGGCATTGATCTTACGGATGTCGTAACACCTACACATACACATACACACACACACACAGTACACCGGAGAGAATGTCTTGAAAGAGGTAGAAAAATCAGATTGGACACAGATAGATTTTGTGTCCAAGTTTGCTTTATTTTTTTAGTCATAGTAGGTTTAAGAAGCAGGGAAAGAAAATAGTGCATACTCGGAAGTTTTCGAATTGGTGTGTATGCGCTTCAAGCATTAATGCTGTAATTATAGCGCATGCTTGGGAAGCACACTATACATGTTTATTGATGCATAATCTGGCTGTTGGTTGAATTTGACTAGAATTAATTTTCTTATACGGATGACTGATGATCTTTTTAGCATCAGGAATATGCAGGTATGTGGAAACACTGAGGAAACTGAGCAAAATTAAGTGCAGAAGAAATCCATCATACAGTATACACTATATGGCTAAAGGTACAGTAAGGGGACACCTGACCATCACGCCCCTATGTGATTCTTCCCCAAACTGTTGCCACAAAGTTGATGATTTCTTTGTATGTTGTAGCATTACAGTTTCTCGTCCTGGAACTAAGAGGCCCAAACCTGTTCCAGCATGACAATACACAAAGTGAGCTCCATGAAGGCACGGCCTGCCAAGGTTTTAGTGGAAGAACTTGAGTATCCTGCACAGACCCCTGACCTCAACCCCACTGAACACCTCTTGGATGAAATGCACCCCAGACCTCCTCGTCTAACATCAGTGCCTGATCTCACTGATGCTCTTGTCATTAAATGGACACAAATTTCCCAAAGCCACACTCCAAAATCTAGTGGAAAACCTTCCCAGAAGAGTGGAGGTTATTATAACAGCAAAAGGGGGATTAAATCTGGAACTGGAAGTTCAACAAGCACATTTGAGTGTAATGGTTCAGTGTCCACAATGGTTGGTTTTGGCCACACAGTGTTGGGCTATTATATCGTGTGTGTGTGGTGGGGGGGCGGGGGTGGGGGGGATTGAGGATGGTGATACAAGAGTTGCTTAGAACTTAAACTTGTCACAAAGATGGCTGCTTTTAATCTGGATAGTTCTAAATGCAATCATCGTTGACATCTGGGGAATCAGCTGTTGTCAAAATCAAGAAGCCTTGAACTGCAGAGAGTCTGCAGTCAAAAAGGGAATGCGACAGAGCCCGTGCTAAATATCGGCATGGCTTTTGAGAGGCGGCGACAACTCCGAGATCGGAAGGGATTGAAGATTGATGCAGTGATGGCTTTTTTTCTGCTGAACAGGTAAGACATTTCAATGGCTCAATAAGTAGCTAGCTAACATTAGTGCACGTGTTCATTTGATTTAGCTAGGTATCGACTTTTCAATGTTTTTCTGTTGTTGTTGTTTGTTGTTGCTATGGTCAATGTGGTAAATTACACTTATTTTCTGCTAGCTTTGAGAGAGAGAGAGAGAGAGAGAGAGAGAGAGAGAGAGCAACTCACCTCTACTCCAAGAAAACCGTATCCACTGCCACCTCCATTTCAAGTATTGGAGATAATATACAACACATACAAATACCTCAAACCAGAGGAGCAGTGCCGAAGCACAACCCATGTAAAAAAACAAAACAAAACAAAAAAAACTCTGCAAGTAACTTGCAGTTTTATGTTTCGAACAGAGATGGCGATAGAGAGGCAAAAAGTTCCGTACTGCAGCTTTAAGGTACCTGAATTATATATTTATAAAATATAAGTAAATAAGAATGTTTCTATTTTCAATTAAAAAAAAGGTGCTTCAAATATCAAGCTATATAAGTGGAATCAGCCACCCAAGAGGAGGCAACAAGTTAAAAATCGTTGTAAACACAGGGTTTCTTTGATATTTATGAAGGAATGCGTGAAACTGGCAAAAGATCTTTGCTTTGCACCAATAACATGAACGTCTTTTTTTCAGGATGGAGAAAACGACACAGAGAGAAACAAATCTTATATTAACAGAGGTGTTCTCGATGCCACACTTGGCGCTCCACACTGCCTTTTCCCACCACCTTTAATATGTCCACATACTGTATGTTCAACAGCCTGATGAGCTGTCTGCTTCCATCATCCTCAAACAATCATGAAAAGGAACTCTATTGGTGAGGCGTAAATTAGCCATTAGCATGGCCATACTGAAGAGGCCACTTTCCGTGTCCTTGCAGTTAGTCCAAGATATAGCCCACGCTCAAATTAACATGCGGGCCCGTTTGCTGTCTGATTCGTTGCCGGATTGCGAGCCGGTGCCATCTGCACCCCTGAAAGATCAAAGCTCTGTGGTCATGAATTAAACATGGCTGGGGTTTGGAAGCATGTAGGACGCCGTTAAGTGATTCAGATGGAGCAGCGGTTCACAAATGGGTCCCACAGTGGGCCTGGAATTTGATGCTGTTGTGGGACAATTAGGCTTAGCGGGGCGACTGTCAGGGAAATTTGCTTTAAGTGTCAAATGAAGACAAATAAGTCAACAGGGAGTGGGATAGATAGGTCTGCAGATCAGCAATCCTGTGCTCGCTCATGCTCTCGCACTAAACAGGCCATGTCTGATTTTCTAATTGTGTGTGTATTTTGTGTAGGAATGTAACCGAATATGAATGAACAGATCATGTGAGCTAAACAGATTCAAATACAGATGAACAGATATGACACATGATATGATTTTTTTTAAAGGTTCACAAGGCATATTAGGAGGTGTGAATTAGGACACATGAAGCTCACAGGACAAACACAGACCATGAAGTGCTGCATGAAGCATTTACAGCATCCTTAATAACGGCCTGGTCAATGCTGCGGTTGAATTAGGCTACTAGTTTAACCAATTTAAACTTTATTTGAGGAAATATAAGCAGCTAAATTTGCTAGAAAATATCTCTGGCAGGTGTAAACATAAATAATAACTACATTTAGGCCACTCCTACATTGGGTTTAAAATTGAATATGAATACAGATGTGAATATCTGGATTAGTAAACATTTATATTTATGATCAAATCAAGTTTGTGATTGTTGTGGCCACAAATGTTTGATTTTGCTGCAAATTTTTTTTGTCCAATTTTTTCCATACTTGATTTTTCTTATTTGATATTTTACTTACGCACGAAATTGTCTTTCACAGCAATGTTTGTTGGTAAATGAGACATTTTAGCTGTACTCATGTTCAACACACGTGAATCGAAGAGGGTTTTGGCTGAATGAACGTTGTGATGACGTCACATGAAGAACCTTGGCCCAAATCTGCTGAAAATCTGCAGTAATTTTGATTTTGCTTGATTTAGCGTTCATTCCTGTGATCGCAAAATCACGAAATCCTGGAGGTACTGACTAGTAATGTGAGTTAGCATGACTTTAGGTTAGCTTTTGCTTTGCATGTGAGCCACGCATACACACACACACACACACACATACACATGCACACACACCGGCACAACAACAAACAAGTGCAGTTCTGCCCTTGATGTGATTTCCTGGAAACAGGATGCTTATTAGATGTCTCTTGTACTGATGAGATCCCAGGTGCTACCTTGGAGAACTCCCTAAGGGTCTTCACTAAGAACAGAGCGCTCTGCTAATCACGCAACCAGGTCTTATAGTTTGAACCCATGTTTAAAGCACAGAACACGGTGCGTTGATTAGGCTAGGCCGACAAGAAATCTCTTCCTCGCGAACCTCAGTGCAAACAAATCAATTTTCAAGTACTGTTTACCTCAAAGTTGAAGAAAAGACTTTTTATATTAAAGTTCCACAGACTGGAGATCTTATCCCTGTTAATGGTCATATAAATACAATTGTATTACCCATGAGAGGAATGAAAAGACCTTTAGGCTGAAACCAGCTAGACGATGCGACTAGACCCTGAATCTCATGAATACCTGAAACCTTGTATCTGCTCATCTTCCCCTCGAGCTGTAGTGAAACTTTAATCAGTAGAGCTGCTTCTGTAAGAATGTAAAGAGAGAAGATCAGTACCACCTGGAGTGGACTGGGCCTTTACAATTATGAGCTTGAATGATGAATTCTGAACATTATCGATTTAACATGTTGTTCTAAACCACTCAACAGTTAAGGCTCTGGGTTACTGATCTGAAGGTCAGGGGTTCAAGCCCCAGCACTGCCAAGCTGCCACTGTTGGGCCATTGAGCAAGGCATTTAACCCTATCTGCTCGGCCCCATATCATGGCTGACCCTCTAACCCCAACTTCATAACAAGCTGGGATACGAAAAGAATATCACTGTGCTTAAAAAGTACAGATAACAGCTTCTTCTCTTCTTATAACAGCTATAAATTGAGCCCTCTGTCCTGAAGACTTTCCCATGGCAAAATACTTACTGTTCCAAGATGCACAAATTAAACATTTGATATATGTTTTCTATGTTCTATTGTGAATGGCATACGGGTTGGTGAGATTCGCAAATCGTTGCATTCTGTTTTTATATACATTTTACACAGCGTCCCGACTTTTTTGGAATTGGGGTAGTATCTACAATCGTGACACCTGGTATAGGCTCCAGGCTCTCTGCAACGATGTGCAGGATAAGCGTTTTGGAAAATGGATGGATGGATGGTTTTTCATATGTAAAATAATCACAAGGATTTGTTTACATTTATCATTTTTTTTGCATAGATTTTCTTTAAAGATTTTCTTATTTTTGGCGGCTATGCCTGGTTGAAATTGTACAGTTGGACAAACCAGATAAAAAAGATCTGAAGCAGCTTAGGGGCCAGCTTTATGGGGACCTTACTCTAGCTCACTGTAAGGTTGACCAAATCCATTGAATATTCGAAACTAAAGAACAACGATGAAGACAATACAGTAATGTTATGAAGTGGCCCTTAACCATGCAAGAGAAAAACAAATCAGATTCAACCATGATTAGATGGCACCACTTTGACATTTGGAAACACTTATTACATTGATAAACCTGGAAAAAGTTTGCTGATGTGTTCTGCTTGACCGAATAGATATATTTACAATGAGTCATATGACTGTGATGACTCACACTGATTATGATTAACATGATTAACAGTGTAGCCATTTGAGCCAGGCCTTAACTTGACTGGTGTCAGCTCAAGAGGTACCTTTTGTCCTCTTTTCTTTAGACAGTGCTGATGCATCTGTATAGGAGTCAGTCTAGGTCAAACCCGACCACTCTCAACATGTCAAACATGTCCGAGACCCTGTCCGTGTCACCTTGTGTGTTTACTTAATACGCTTAAACTCTGTTTTTCTCCGGAAAGTCCAAAGAGACGGAATAGATGTGCTACTTCACACAGAGAATGGCAAGACCCAGCTTGTCATCAGTGCAGGGTGATGCTCCTCTCGTGAGAAAGCGAAGACAACACGGTGTTGCTTATTCTGCATATCACGTCCTTTGGGACATCAGTCTTCCATACACATACGCACACACTTGCTGTGCCTGTGTTTTCAAAGCAGCATGGAGCGGTCTCTCACTTGGCTCGTGTTTGGTCACCATAATCATGCGTCTGCTTTCTGCTTGGCTCTGCCTACACAGCTGGAAGTAGTGCTGCCAGAACGCAGCTGCAGACTGAAACGCAGCACGGCTGCCATGCGCTTCTGCAGTAAAACACACCGATGAGTAATGAAGCAGCTCTGTGCAATGTACCCGGATGCCAACAGTGCTTGTGTCAGCCAGATGTATGGGACGCAATTCAATTAATCTTAATTAAAAACTTGATTTATTGGCATGTCTGTTTTATGTTACAATATGGTCGAAGTAATTATATTCTATAATAACTGTATTACATAGTAAGCCGGCTGGTGTTATAGGAAAATCAATGATGAAGTGGTTATGCGACCACCCAAAAGTTGATTATTTTCCAAAAACATTATGTGCCACACTGTTTTATTCTTTTCATACTATAGTAATTTGCATTTGATTACAATTTATTCATTAAAATATGACACAGGCTATCCAAAAAATATAATAATATGTTATCCACGGTGGGGGTCAGACAAGGTACAGGCTAACAAGGTAACAGTGTTACCTCTGATTTTTTCATACTAGCGCTGACACTGGACATTCCTATCATAAATGTTAAATAAAGTCTCCTTACAGAAAGCTTTACTATATCAGTGATAGTATAGTATAGTATAGTATAGTATATTTTTTTCTTTGTTGGAACCCATTAATAGTCATAGAGTACTGTATGTGGAACGTCCACAATTCCCTGTGTCATTTATTGCTATAAAATCAGTAACATACATAGAATAGGCACATTAGTATAAACTTGTGATTTGCCTTGCAGACAGAACTACTTCCAGAAAATTAATCAACACCATCCGGACAATCAGAATTGTGAATTTAAAATCACTGTGATATGAACGAAAGAAATAAATTGCCACATAAACTACTATGAATAATGTGCAAAAAGGGGTTCAATTTAGTTCAATCCAGTTTTATTTGCATAGCGCTTTTAACAATGGACATTTTCCCGAAGGAAAATTCAGGATATAGATTTAAAATGTATGAATGAATCCCTAATGAGCAATCCAGAGGCGACGGTGGCGAGGAAAAACTCCCTGAGACGCTATGAGGAAGAAACCTTGAGAGGAACCAGACTCAAAAGGGAACCCGTCCTCACCTGGGTGACACCGGAGAGTGCGATTATAAATAAATAAATCCCTTCTATAAATGTGCGAATACTACATGGTCAAATTTCATTACAGTTTATAAATGAAGTCTGTTTTGTTGAACTTGTCCACTGTTCACTGATGGAGACTTGAGTGCAATTGCAGTCCTAAAGATATCATAGCAATTGTAGTCCCAGCCATCACAGCATAACTGTTCATATGAATTGAGGTCCAACGCCATTTTTATGGCTTTTAAGTGGTACCACCTTCAGTAATCTCAATGATCTTTACGTTGCACCATGTGGGCCATCCTCAGCAGCAGCATGTGACTTCCAATTGATGAGAACTCCAACCAGAAGTTGCCACTGACTCTGACTTCAAGTCACATGTCTGAGAGGTCTATTACACATTTGCACTTCATATAGACTTAATGCATACAGGAGTGCATATAATTGAATTCATCGGTGTAGTATTGTAGGCAGAGCTTCATATGAAAGGACTGTAAGATGAGTCTAACTCCCATGGTTTAAAAGGAAAAAAAAAGGCAAAAATTATCTTGTTGATAATTAGTTTTTGGTGCTGTATTTTCCATTCATTTGAGAGTTTCTCTGGCGTCACACAGGGGCACCGATGTCTAATTAGAGAAATGTCAGCAATGTATAAGCTCCTAAAAGTGCTTATTTTCAGAGTCACCATTTTCCAGTAATTTTTCAATGTCATATTAATGACAAATCCAACATAGACAGCAAACTTCAGTCTCAAAGTTCCAGAATACAATGCAGCTATGTGATGGGTGGTGGTTACTGGGCTGGGCGTGGCCAGCAACTAGCTCAGGTCAGCAGGTTAGTGAATCTATAAGATGGTAGATGATCTATCGAGGTGGTTTTGATGGAGGATGGTGGTATTTGCATGAAAGTAAAAAATTTGGAAGCCGATCTGTTTGAGTAAAGTGTACTCATGGGAATGTGAGACAACCGGACAGACTAAAGGAGTAAGGTGTTCTGCATCACTCTCTGTATGAATGTAGGTATTGTAAGAAACTGGAACCCAAAGTAAAACGAGACCAACATGTCAAAATTAAAAATAAGTTATATATCCAAAACGTAAACTCAGAAGTTCATAATAAAACAAAATCTTGGGTCTTATTGAGCATTCTGTGTTAATTATAAATATCGATATGCAAGCAATTCAGACTGGATGTTTGTGAACTTCATCTGGAAAGAAGATTGTTAAAAAAAAAAAAGACTTCCAGAGAGAACAACTTGTGCTCCTGATCTAAGAAAGCTCACATGCTCCCAAACCCCTCTGTGAACCTTCAAGGAGAATCTATGAGAAAGAACACAAAGATCCTCGGAGAGTTTTTAACAGAACACTGGAAAATAATACCAGCTCTCGGTGTACCACAGCTGTGCTTCTTGTGTCTTGTAAAGATCAGCATGTGCCCAATGTGCCCAACGAATTTATTCATAAGGTAATCAGAAAAACTTTCTAAGACAAAAAACAAGGCAACATTTTATGTGCATCTTAAGATTAGCTACGTTGATTTGTAGGTCAAACTGCTGGACTGATATGGCTGGGTTTTACAGATCCTCTCACTTACACTGTACAGAGAACCTTCTAGATAAAAATTAACATCAGGCAATATTATGAATGTACTCAGGCCCTCTAACTTTGCACTCAAGCCATAGAAGTCGACAAGTCGGTTAATAAGTCTGTCAGCTGGCTGTGTTCCCATGGCATTCTGAACACGTGGTTAATTGCAGTTCAGGAACTTAGTGGAGTTTTCCATTAGCAGGTCTCTTATGTGTTTAGTGGTCTGGAAAAACTCGTCAGATGTTGATGTAGTTAAATTGTGGTGAACAGCTTAAAAAAAAAGGAAAAAAAAAATGTTTTGGACAAAGTAAGTTTTTTGGCTTTCATACTTTGACATCTCAGCTTAGAAACCTCTATTACATCTTACATCGTGCTTGTATTTTCTCATTTGTAAGTCGCTTTGGATAAAAGTGTCTACTAAATGAATAAATGTAAATGTACATCAAAATGACATACCGGTCTCTGCATTCAAATTTAAACCTATATTTACTAAGGATGCTGTTAATGTATTGTAGATGTGTTAAGAAATGTGGTCTTTTTTCTTGTGAGCTTCATATCTGACCACTTACTTGCACCCACTTTAAAGAAAATCATCCTGTTCTCAAAACTATTTTGTTGACCCAGTCGTGATATTCTCAAGTCATTTTACAAAAAAAAAAAAAAAGTAAATAGGGTGCCTTGGATTTGTATCCATGGTTGCCTAGCACCATCAAAGTTGGGAGTTTGAATCCCGCCTCCACCCTGTGTTCGTGGAGTTGGCATGTTCTCTCTGTGCTTTGGGGGTTTCCTCCAGATACTCCAGTTTCCTCCCCCAGGCTGACTGGCATTTCCAAATTGTCTTTAGTGTGTGAATGTGTATGATTGTGCTCTGTGATGAGCTGGCCCCTTTCCAGGGTGTCCAAGGGATAGGCTCCAGACTCCCCACAACCCTGTGTAGGATAAGCGGTACAGAAAATAAATGAATAGACTGATGTTCTGTTAATATTCTGTTGTGTACATATCTGTTAATAAATGCATATTTGATTACATCCCTCATATCTATATGTTGTTTTTTTTTTTTTTTTAAAGGGTCAATACCCTGTCACTCAGGTGGTACCCTTAAGGGGTATGTTTTGTGTACCTTTAGTGTGTATCCTTCTTCTGGAAAAGTGAATGTACTGTAGTATACGTTCGCCGAAGGAACCACCATGGTGTTTAAGGTCTAATTAGATACCTTCAATGATTTTGAAACATATCCTGCATTCAGTTTCTGAGGTTAAAGATTCATACTAAGGGACTAAGGTCGATTTGAATGCACCATCCAAATGACAAGCAATGGTATAGTTTAGTATCTTATATCCTGATGGTGATCCATGAATCTGTTTTAATCTGAAGTGCGACCATCCGCCATTTGGCAGATGCATTAACAATCACCATGTTAGCGAATCTCAGATTGCAGCACCTCCTATCATTTATCTCATCTCTATCTCATCCCATCTGACTGTCAAAGTGTACAGCCCTTTGCAAGGCTTAGAAAGGCCTAGAAGCTGAGACAAGATCACAGCACTGTCGCAGCTGAATGGTCTACTGGGGAAGCAGCTGGAGAAGAAGTCATCCATTACTTTGTCTCATATGAGCCCTGACGAAAGGCTGCTACTGCTGCTGATGATGATTCCTGAGGCAGGAATGGCGAAAAGTTGCTTTCTGGCTCAGGATTGCGCTCGGGTATTAGGCTCAAGATTTCTGATTATGATAATGTGGCATACTAAAGATCCTCACATACTGTAGGATCTGTAGTTCCCTGCATACATTTAAAAAAAAAAAAAAAAAAAACCCCTACCATTCAGACTTGAGATTTTCCAGAACTCAGGGTGTTTGGATAACCTTAGGTTTCTACCACAGCACTGTTGAATTCTTGAATACGATTGGTCAGAAGGTGCTGATTAATTTGCTGTAGCAGCAGCTCTGACAGTAGTTCTGACTGCAAAGCAATATTAACGTTAGCATTAGTTCTAATACTTTATCAGTTCTATAGTAACAACTCATTCACAGCATGGTGGATGCACCATATAATCTAAGCCTTTATAATAAACAGATATAAAGTGTGTTCGTTTTTAACAAAGAAAAGGAGTCACAGGAAAAGAAAGACGTGTGTATTCAGGTTTCCCAGTAACAAGAAATAGAGAAATAAAGAAAGTAAACAACTGTTTATAGCTGCTATAATGTAAGTGATAACAGGAACTAACTAACGTGAAATGTAACTATAAATGGTAAAGAGTATGAAGTGTCATTTAATTAAATATTTTAAGCATGTAATCACTGAGAAATTGCTGTGGTAAACACTCTGGAATGTGTTGTTATAGGAAAATAATCCACTTCAGGGTGTTAAGGGTCTGCTTCATGTTGGGCTGCGTCACAAAACCCATTCTGGAAGAAGCGCTGATACAAAGGAAGATGATATAGTGAAAGCACAGAAAGAAAGTGCACTAGGGATGAGTGTGTAATGGACACACCCAGTGAAGCGCTGAGACTCAGCTGCTGTCTGCTTTAGTTCTCATCCATCTTCCTGCCTGCTGACACGACGCTCTCTCTCCCCCGCTTTCAGTCAAGTGGACAGCAGCTTCCTTCAACCGCCCTCTATACGGCCAACTCGGCTCAGCTTTACTCTGAGGCTTTTAAAAAGAGACCTACAATCCACAATAACACATCCACACATACACTATGTGGTCAATAGTTTGTGGACACCTGACCATCACATCCATCCATATGTGGTTCTTCCCCAAACTGCTGCCATAAAATTGAACGCACACAATTGTCTAGGATGTCTCTGCATGCTATCACATTAAGGATTTCCCTTCACTGGAATTAAGAGGCTCAAACATGTTCCAGTATGACAATGCCCCTGTGCACAAAGCGAGCTCCATGAAGACATGCACGGTTTAGCAAGTTTGGAGTGGAAGAACATGAGTGACCTGCACAGTGCCCTGACCTCAACCCCACTGAACACGTTTGGGATGAACTGGAAAGCCGACTGCACCCCAGACCTCCTCATCCAACATCATGGTCTTATCTCACTAATGCTCTTGTGGCTGAATGGACAGAAATCTCCACAGCCACTTTCTACAAATTCATAGAGGAAAGATTTTGCAAAGGACTGGAGGTTATTATAACAGCAAAGAGAGGACCAACTTTGGAATGAGATGTTCAGCAAGCAAAAGGGTATGATGGTCAGGTGTCCACATACTTTTGGCCATATAGTGTATGTGTGGCGATTTGGGAAAACCCCTCTGATGTCACTGTGCCCGAGTTCTGGCAAACAGCCAAAAATCTTTTTTTTTTAGAATATATATTTTTTAGAAGTTATATTTCACAAAATCAATGTTTAATTTTTAATGTTAATTTTGAAAAATTGCAAGCTCCTGAGAATATTGCGGAGTTTGCTTGATTTTGCATTCATTTTTGCTGAATAGGTTTTTGAATAGCTTTTCAGTCTTTAGTCTTGGAATAATGGCTGGTATAAAGAGAGCTTTTATACTTTATACTTCATAAAGAGAGATCTTATGTATTACATATTGTATTGTAATAGTAAAAAAAAATCGTAGCAATTGGTGTGTTGGTGTATTTCAGTGGAATTATAATGGAATCTTTATATGCAAGTTAAATGAGAGAAGGTTCACTTTTAGGAGTGAACAGATAGATATTTACTTGTGCTTGACCTCCATAAAAAAAAGAGAATCATACTTCAGTTTAGCAACAGAAGTAATCTTCAGCACTATATATAAGGTTTTCCCAGGCCACATCTTCAGATTCTTCCACATGACCACCACCTCCATCTCCTCTTTCACCTCCTCTCCCTAAGGATGAGGTTGTAGTGTTGATTTCATGGTCATGCTCGTACAGTAGCTCGGGCCACTAATTGAAGCACTTACATGGAGGAAGCAGATGATCGACATCCCGCAACATTACAACACCCTCCCCCATCTCCCGCACCTCTATATTCCTCTTCTCCAATTCTGCCAACACACAGCATGGCAGCTCCTCCATAATGAAGGAGCAGCAGGGAGATGCTCTGCAGAAATGAGGAGATGGAGAATTAAAGGAAAGGGAGAAGACTAAAAAAATATGTTTTAGCTTTATGATTACTATGTTTTCTTCTTTTAATTCCACTTTCTTGAAAAGTCTTAATTTTCAATCCATTATATTCGTATTGAAAGAAAATCTTGTTGAGCTCCTTTTACTTTTACTTCTCTCACTGTGGAACTGCAAGAGGCTTGAACTCTTTTTCAGGACATCTGAGGCCAGCCAAGCTGTGTAGATGCCGCACATCTGTGTGCATGCCGGACAGTCTGTGTGTGTGTGTGAGAGAGAAGATCTGGCAGCAGAGGGCTGAGACATCCATAAATACGTGTGCTAGCGTGGCTCTTGCAAAAGAGCTTGGTCTGTGCCAGATTTCTGCTGACCGACCAGAAGATACAGACTGTATCTAAGCAGTGCAAGGACAGACAAGAATAAGGGAAAAAAAAAAACCCTCTCTCCATGTTTCCTGCTAGGTGGAGTATAACTATAATAGACTTTGGAAGAATGCTAACTGAAGGAAAAAATTCATCTTCCAATTCTTCTTTTCATACTGATACAGTTTCAGCCATCGAAACCTTCAAAAAATGTAATTAGATGTGGTTTCACATGCACAGGTTTTTAAATTTTTTTTTATTATTTTGTTTTTATTTAGGCTAAAACTGAGATATTCAAAAATTGATTACCCATTGAACTCAAAACAAACAAGATGCTGTACAATGTTGTACTGCAGTTGTTGTGACTGTTGGATAGTATCAGTAAAGATTAAGGTCACTTTGTACAACCTTCAGATTGCATTTTTAAATAAACGCCCGACGGAAATGACGCAGCCCAAAGCTGCTTACGTTTCTATGCATGTGCAGTATAGGGATGTAAGAGTTTTCAGACATTTCAGTGTGGACGAGCAATTTTTGGAAAACATTTGAAAACATCTGGGTTACGACCCTGTTCCTGAGAAAGGAACGAGACGTTGCGTGGAAGCGCCACATCATGCTGTGGGAAGACGCACGACCCGTCTGTGTCCGTGTGAAATTACGCCTATTTGTAGGCCTGCCGTGGTCAGGTGAGGTGGCATATCGCACATCGTGTGATTATAAAATGGTGCCTGTAAACCACATCATCAGCCTCTATTATCGGAAGTGAGGACACAATTCACAGGCATGCCCCAGTATGACAAAGCTACTCAACGTCTAGTTCCCTTCTCAGGGAACATGGTTACAAGCATAACCCAGACTCTCCCTTTCAAAGTGAACTCAACATTGCATGAGCTTCACGCTGTGGGAACAAGTATACCCACTTCTTCATACTGAGGGTATGGCCTGTCACAAAGACTCCATCAGTAGTGGCGTGGCTGGCCGAAATGGCGGCCATATAGACCCTAATTGTAGAAGGAGCCAACCTTCCTGAGAAATGTTCCTGTAAGAACTCCAGGACTGGAGCCATTGCGCAGTTTACTGGATCTCACTGATGTTCCTAGCATTTAACATCGTCTCTACAACATCGGTTGAGAGTCTAGACTCTATGAGCTGGTGCCACTCAGGGACCAGACTCACAGTTTGAATAGTTCCGGCCAGGGGTGATAAATCAACCCAATAGACAATAAATCCGGGAATCTCTCAAGGAGTGCCATCCAGCAGAGATATTATCTCCAAGAACCATATTTGAGCTGGCCAATAAGGCCAAACTGTAATACCTAGTGAATGTGTGTGGCATAGACCACCCTGTAGCAGCACACACATCCTGTAAGGGTATCCCTTAAATAAAGCCTTTGAGGAGGCGACCCCCCTAGTGGAATGAGCCCTTATGCCCAGAGACATAGCAAGACTGCACACCTCATAAGCAATAGAGATTGCTTCCACTATCCAAACAGAGATGTGCTGCTTTGACACAGCATCACCTCTACTGTCACTGCCAAGCAGACCAGAAACTGCTCTGACTTATACCACTAGCTGGAGCGGTGGACGTAAGTACAAAGAGCCCTCACTTGACACAGTTGGAGCAATCTTCCTCATTCCAGTGTTAGGAATGAATGAGGGGAGAAAGCCTGCAACACTATCGGCTGGGCAGCAGAAGTAGGCACTTAGGAATAACCGTGAGGGAGGCATCTGACATTACTGTCTTGCAACAAGAGACATCTCAAAGTTCTCAGAGCATATAGGTATTGCCGTGTGACATTGATTAGTTTCAAAAGGTCTCAAAATTAGTCTCATGAACGGTATCATGTGCAATGGGCCCAACGGTATGTGAACCTGTATGTCCGAAGAGTATGGTTCAGATGATGCAGATCTAAAATTAGTCACATTCCCTGTCTTTTCTTTGGACCAGAAAATAATGGCTGTAAAACCTCCATCCCTCAGAGCAAGATATACATGTTCTATGGCCCATTTGTCCAAGAGAGATCTACTTCCTGGGCTCTGCAGTGTACTGACTACTTTGGTGGAGTTGGTGTGTGTGTGGGGGGGGGGGGGGGGGCTGTCGAGCTATGAACTTGACAGGAACCCCTTTCTATGGAGGTTAGAACCTATGGAGACACATTTTTCAGTAGTTTCCATGTTGCCTGATGGTCTTTAGTGATGTTAACTTTCCACATTTTGTTGGAGGGAAAGCATCAGATTTTTCTTGCCTTGTGACAGCTAGCTGACCAGAGAAAATTGAAAACTTGGGATGACATTGACTAGGGGAGCCCTACAGTAATACTGGGGGCTAACTGCCCTAACAACCTCTCATCCCCAAACACTCCCTTCGCGGCCTCTCAGGACCACTTCTTTTTGCGTTTTCAACACTGATTATCATTTATAAGTCAGGCCGACTAGAAGGCCGCGACTGTGGCCGCCCGGTCCCCCTGGCTTTCTGTGGGGGGAGACAGGCCACCACACTCAACTTCTGTGCCTCCCTCACAAATCAGCAGGTCTGCCTGGTAGGACTACCACACTACCTTTGTATGCTGAGACCCACAAGCAAGACAGGGTGCCGCAAAGGCTTCACCAACCAATGCTGAGTTGGTCTTACATGGCCTGGATGGCAAAGCCAGCCTCCCTGATTTTGCTGCCGTCGGTGGAGAGAGGTGGCTCGCAAGTGCCTCCTCCATCTTCGGCATAGCAAAATAGTTGTACTGTCTATCCCCCACAATGGTCAAATAATCCAACTTGCGGCGTTATAAACACGGATTTCCCCAGAAGTGTGACACTTCATGGTGCATTTCTAGGAAAAAGGGGAGTTTTCTGTGGTGTGAGGGAGTGCAGTCCTTCTCACTGGCTCCCCCCTCTGGCTCCTCAGAGTCAGAGAGGGTGGCTTGACTCTCCATACCTTAGGAAGCTCCAAAACCAGGTACCAGACAGTCAGATCCGGAGGAAAGATCAAGCAATAGAGCATCACTCATCTCCAATTCCCCCTCTAGATTCCTATAGTACCCCCAGGATCTGAGCAGGAATGCCAGTGTAGATGGAGATCATTTTACAGTGAAAATCTAGCATTTAGATCTTTCCGGATAAATGTGGACATTGCCCAAGACTGATTTCCTCACCCAGTGACTATTAAAATGTCCACAATACTCCCAAGCTGTCACGACATCATCATCATCAAAACAGAGAAGAGCACCTACACAGTCTGAACAGATAACGATGGGAAAAGTTTTGAAATGTTTAAATGATCTGAACTGAGACTGATGTGGATGATGCTGATAATCAAAGTGACAACTCATTTCCCGTTGTAAACTCATAATTCTGTCAAATTTGTCAGCTATGTTGTTTTTCCAAAAGTAGGTTTTAAAATGTACTGGTAGGCATTGCATCTATTAGTTGAATTTCAATAGAAAATCTGATGTAATTCTTAAACTTTACTTGTGTGTGAGACATATGCAAAAGGTAAAGTATGTACCGAAAAAGTCTAAAATATGATCATGTGAAAGCTTTTCCAAAGCTGCTTTACACACATAACACTGTCTCAGTAACTGACATTGCAATTGATTTCAAAGCAGGGAAACCTTCAGTGATTGGCTATCATGGACAATTCCATAGTCTCCTCATCAGCTCAGTAGGTGTGCATGCTGAGGTGCTTGGCAAGCAACATCCTTATCGAGCTCTTGCACATGTCCACATGTGGAGAAAGCCCATTACTGGAAGCACTTGAGCAGCAGCCATCTTGAGCGCGGGCACAAAACAATGCAGCCGGGACTTGTCAATAATCCTGTCTGTTCTCGGGCTTCCTGTGGCTGCAGGATGCTCATGTAATTGGACCATCTCAGGGATTGACACCTTTCTTGACAGTCGAGATTATTAGCTGGGGGAAAAAAAAACACACACATCATGCTATAGGACACGGCATCATTACTTATATGTGAGACATATGTGACATGTTTATCTTTCTTTTTTTTCTGTCTGATGTCGACACTGACACAATGGATTTAATAATGCTTACTTGAATCCTCATTTAAAACATTTTCATTTCCAACGCTACGTCCTTCCTCCTTCCCTTCAGGGCCGAATCGTGTGCAGAGTGCATAAATGTATGATGAGTTGGTGTGTGTGGATGCCAGAGGAGAAGCCCTTTTGGAGTGCATGTAAAGCCTGGGGTTATGAGTGGGGTTGATATGTGATACTCTGCAACAGCATTCTCCCTGCTTAAACCAGCCATCTGCTCAATAATTCACACACGCCGTTCCGGACTGCTGCAGAGAAACAGCCACAGATGTAGATGCCTGGCAGCTCATACTTGGCACACACACACACACCTTAACCATTGTGGATAATAGTCTACAAATGTTCACTGTCTTATCTCATTTTCAACTACCTATTTTAACCAGACAGACAGTAATGGAAGCAATAGGAAGTGATCACAAGGGTCAGGGGCTGTCAGTTATCGTGTCTCCATGACGTCCGGTTCTGCTGTGTGGGTGCAGGTCTAAATTTAGCTCCACAGCAACCCTAATGACTAGCCAGGGCTGCTAAATATAGCAATCTACTCACTTTCCTTTCTGGCTCCATGCAGGCATGTGATCAGCTTTCACGCTTTTGTGCAAAGGAAAGGGAGATGGTGGAAAGGAAATGGGCTGAGTTTTGGGCGGTGTGTTTAGGGTTTGTTTTGGAATGGTGGTTAGAAGTGAACCGATCCGTGCATTGTATTACATTAGAATTAGAACTGGTTTTATTGAAAATCTCTGCTTCTCCTATACACAAATGATTTTTAAGTGGAAAGTAGCCAGGATCTTACTTATTTGACCCAGAAACGTTTTTTCACTGAGCAAACCTTGTCCATGTTTAATGGATTAACTATTGTTTCTTCTTCTATATCAAATATCAACTGCATCAAACCACCTTCGACCACGTAGAACAAAATATATGTTCAAATCTGAAAGTTACAAGTTAATATATAAGGTACATTACATAGTATATAAAATACGTACGGAGAAACACACGACAGATCGTGGGTTATAAAAAGTAGTCCACGCAGGGGTGGTGTGATGCGGCACAACATGAAGCTGAGACCTGTTACTACTCTGAAGTAATTATTTTTCCATCAACAGCACATCCTGAATTGTTTTATTCCTCTTATACCATAGCATTTTTATTTTGTATTTTTTGAAGAACAACACATTGTATATTTTAGCCATTTTAGTTACAAGTAACATTGTGGAATGCCCCGTTATCTGTTATGGTATAGCAGCTAACTTTCCCTCAGCTTTTATTTCTCTTCAAATTAATATGGAAAAAAAATGCAGCTTGTTGCATTAGCAAGGATTGACACTCTCTTTCCAGCAATTACCGACATTTTTTTTTAGATGTGTTAATGTGGAGCATCTGCCATACAAGGTCCCTGTGTATGTTGTTACTATAGAAACGATAATATATTAGAACAAATGTATTAATATTGGATAGGATCTATCTATCTATCCATCCATCCACCCACCTACCTACCTAATATCCATCCATCCATCTTCTATACCGCTTATCCTTTTCAGGGTCACGGGGAACCTGGAGCCTATCCCAGGGAGCATCGGGCACAAGGCGGGGTACACCCTGGACAGGGTGCCAATCCATCGCAGGGCACAATCCCATACACACACTCACACACCTACTCATACACCCACTCATACACTACGGACACTCTGGACACGCCAATTAGCCTACCATGCATGTCTTTGGACTGGGGGAGGAAACTGGAGTACCCGGAGGAAACCCCCGCAGCACAGGGAGAACATGCAAACTCCACACACACAGGGTCACGGTGGGAATCGAAGCCCTGACCCTGGAGGTGTGAGGCGAACGTGCTAACCACTAAGCCACAGCTGCTGTTATAGAAAATTAATTAACAGCTTCTGACCAATCAGCATAGAGAAAACAACAGCACTGCAGTATAATGCTGTAAAAATATGACGTAAGTAATCCTTAATATAAAATGTTAACGAAAAGTAAATCTGATTTATTTTCTTGAAGTTAATTCATTAATATAATGAGTTGAACTGAATATAAATGTACTCAATATTTCTTTATGTAGATATTAGAGACTCGAAACACATTAACAGATTTCTGCTGAAATTACAGTGACAAATGGCACTGTTGGTTGTAAATTACTTAAATGAATAAACTTGGGCAATGCTTAATCTTTGTTGCGCCATGCTTGTGACTTTCTATGCACACCCTAAACACGGCTAAATGCTGATATAGATCATAATGCATTGAATTAACTCCAAACATTGGACATCAAAGGCAAATCGACGCCTTTTTGGCAACAGAATAAAAAGAATGATTGGCATTGATTTGAGCATGCGTTCTAGCAAAACTGACTTCCAAATTAAAGCCAGAACTACACATACTCTCCCTGGTTCTGCTGGTGTCTATTTGCTAGTATGTGTGCGAGTTATATAAGCATGAAAAAGATAGAAAACAGATAAAAGGCTCTAATTGAGGAACACTGTGGTTACTTTTCCTGATCTCCGTGTGCTTTCCGATGGTTACATTTTGTAGCAGGAAGTTCCCACAGGCCCTGTGGTCACATCCAAACAGGAAGAAAGTGGCCAGAAATGTTTTTGCATCAGATGCAAGGAAATACAACCATGAATGCTAGTGATGGATTTCAGTGTGATTTTGTATGTACCGTAAAATATAATACAGCATTGCACTGCCAGTAAATCCAATCATTTCCCACTTCACACTTCCCGACTTATCTTTCCAAGTCCCTCTCCTGGGTCTGTGCATAATGCATCTCATAGTTAGAGTAAGGAACTAGGACCAGCTCCCAGTCCATTGGATTTAAACAGCATTTGGCATATTTTATAAGTAATAATAATAATAATAATAATAATAATAATAATAATAATAATCATCATAAGGCAGGGCAAGAACTTCCGTTAATGTTCATATCAAACATCAGAATGAAGAAAAAGTGTGATCTCAGTGACTTTAACCATGGCATGGTTGTTGGTACCAGATGAGCTAGTTTGAGTATTTCCAAAACTGTTGATCTCCTGCGAATTTCACACATAACAGTCTCTAGAGTTTACAACGAATACAGTGACAAACAAAAAACATTGAGTGAGAGACAGCTCTGTCTGTGGAAACGCCTTGTTGATTAGAGCGGTCAGAGTAAAATGCCCAGATTGGTACCAATTCAATTCAGTTTTATTTGTACAGTGTTTTTCACAATTGACATTGTCATAAAGCAGCTTTACAGAAATATATCAATTTCAGATCTAACTTTTAAACTGATGAATTTGTCCCTAATGAGCAAGCCAGAGGCGACGTTGGTGAGGAAAAATTTCCTGAGATGATATGAGGAAGAAACCTTGAGAGGAACCAGACTCAAAAAAGGGAAGCCGTCTGCATCTGGGTAACCCCGGATAATCTAATTATAAATAAAACTCTTCCATAACTGTTCCAGCTCCCAGTAAGGATACAGTAACTCATATAATTGTAAAACATTGAACCTTGAGGTGGATGGGCTACGACAGCAGAAGACCACATCAGGTTCCACGCCTCTCACCCAAGAACAGGAAGCTGAGGCGATCATGGGCACAGACTCACCCAAACTGACATGTAAGTACTGGAAAAGGAGAGCAGATGACTCCCCCCACCACCCCTAATCTTCAACTGTCCAGTTTGAGTGAGTCTGTGCCCATGATATCCTTAATTCACGTTAGCAATCTATGGATAAATCGAAAATAAGATGCCATTTAACATGGCATGCTCAAGACCGAATATATGGTACTATTTATGTTCCATAGGGAAACATTTAGCCTGTGTAACAGATACATTAACAGGCAGGTAGGATGTGGTACATTATGGATCTGTGGGTTGGGGCAGTGGTGTGTGTATGTGTGTGTCCATTTGGGGGGTGGATTGGGGCTTCACATGAATAAATGAATACAGGAAGTTACATTAAGATCTCTCCAGGAAGCACAGCACTATTAATCTCCCACAAAAGCAGATAAATCGTTTTGGTGCTTCCGGGAGTAGGAGTCTTGGTTGAGGGAGATCTTATGTGTTTTATATGTCCGCTGGTTTATGTTACATGTGCTTGTTGACTTTAAACGGACTGTGAAATGGAATATAATCTGAAATTTCACCGTGTCCGATTGAACTATTATTTCATGAAAGTTTATATTGAAATATGATATACTTCCCTTTGTTTGATTTATCTGCTTCATATCAAATTGAAAAAAAAAATGAATTTGTTTAATAAATGAATACACAATAAAAAAAAACTTATTAAACACTTATTAAACAAATACTTTTTAAAAAATGATACAATGTACAAAAATATTTGTGCTGTAGTTGTATGAAATTTGCATTTTGTGTATTGTTTGCATAGAACTGGTGTATTTTGTATAAAGTTGTATATAGTTGCATGAAACTGGTATTTTTTTAATATTGAATCTTGTATGTGTATTGTATTGTGCCGGTATATCTTGTTTGTTGATTTTTTCCCCCCTTTATATACATCATCTAATCTCAGCCTGTTAAACAAGTGGAACTTGTACAGCTTACTGGTGCGATTGTGACATGTGAACAATAAAGAAGTATTTTGTTTCGCCTTACCATTCATGTCTGAAAGCTTTATAGACAAGTCAAGAACCTGCAGTTGCTAAGAATCTCATTTTTCATTATAGTTTAGCTACACACACACACACACACACATACACGCCGTCTTGCCACCCACGTGCTACTTGTGTCAACTCTCCCATGGGGAAGACAAAGGCAAGGCAAAGTCTGAAGTGTAGTTACTCTCAGACAGTGCAATTAGAGGCTAAAGATCTCCATCGATCCCACCCAAAACATTAAGAGACACTCTTTATCGGCTCATCGGAAACCCCAAGGCCAGCTCTCGGCTGGCATTCCATCAGACTTCAAAGCATAGACACGGCATGACATCAGGGTATGAGGTACATTCTGGGGGAATGAAGGCATTACTGGAGAGCAGCTGAGATAAAGGCTGGCACGTAGCAGGACTCTAAACAGCTGTCAGGCTGGAGCGCCAGACGGCAGCGTAACCGTGCCAGACAATCAGTTGCAGATGAGACTGTCACTATCAGCATCCACTGAGTTCACTTGCATAGCTTCAAATGATATCACAGGTTTTTTTTTTTTTTACCCCGTGTAATTGCTGCTGTTGGTTTAATGTTGCAGTTGTGGACTTTGCGTTGGTATCAACAGGTTTTCAACAGGCCTTGTAGTGAAATGGATGGGACAAATGGACACACACACACACACACACACACACACACACACATACACATACATAGGTTCTCCGTGTCAAGCACTTTCCCTCACTTTATTTGGTCTGCTCATCGCTTGATGGGTTATTGTTAATAGTGCGGAACACAAAGCAAGCTGGGAAAGTGGCCATGAAATCGATTTTTAATAGGATTGTGACATCTAAATGACAGCAGTCATGGAATTTCAATACATTCATGTGACATCTAAAGAGAAGAATGGCCTGATGCAAACTGGGAGGATTGATTATTAAACCGTCCCCCTTGAAAACGTAAGCTATGGGAAGGATCATGTGGAAATTGGAATAAAAAAGCCAATTTCTTAACACTAATTAACTGCAATGTCACTGCTGACTGCTTCTCATTTGCTGCTAATTAGCCACAAGTACGGAGTATGGAAAATGGGATAGGACTAATGGGTGAACACATGAACAGAGTTGATGATAATGCTCATCATAAACCTCTTCCCTGTTGTGCTGCACTAAAAAACGATTAACTTAAAGGATTCGAAATAACAGGCAATAAAATGCAATAAACACACAGATATGCGTGTATTGATTTTTAAATAAAATCTAGACATAAACGAAGCCTCCGTCATTGCCAGATAACGGCCGAGGCTGTCATTATCTTATCGCCGGCTTATATATGATACTTTGAATCAAAATTGGGTGTTGATCAGGTAACTGAAAGGTTAAAGGTGATAATAAAGATGATAATAACAGTGCTCCCAGAGATGTCATATTATGCTATCGCTGTTTCTAATATTAGCGCATTGAGTATGAGTCTGACCTGTAGTGGAGGGTGTAGGGGTCATCTGTAAGGACAAGAAGACTCCTTTGTCTCTAACAGTCACATTGAAAAGCCGAGCGCTGGCTCAGCATCTGGCTTAACCTTAATCATGAGGGAGCAACGCCAGCGACCTTCCAGCTATCAGAAGGCTATTAATACACAGCTTTTCCTGCTGCTTTTTAGCAGAGTACTTGCCACTTATAGCACACACTCACACACAGATTAAGTGTGAAAGCTGTCAGGATGTTACAATAAATGTTACAATCTCTCTAGTAGAAACAATTGATTTCTGCACTACTGTGCAAAAGTCAGAGAACACCCTTTCATTTTCAATTATTGGCCATTCAGTATTTATTGTTAATTATTTGTGCATTAACAGCCATGCAGGTCAGTGGTTAACGTGGTTGCCTCACACCTCTGGGGTTGGGGGTTCAAATCCCACCTCTGACCTGTCTGTGCGGACTTTCCATGTCCTCCGGGGACTTCCATCGGGTACTCTGATATCCTCCCCCAGTCCAAAGACATGTGTTGTAGGCTGATTACCATTTACAAACTGTCCGTAGTGTTTGAATAGATGTGCGAATCTACAGTGCCATCCACTAATATCGGCACCCATAAATATGAGCAAAGAAGGCTGTGAAAAATTGTCTTTATTATTTGATCTTTTGTGCAAAAAATACTCAAAAAATACTCTGCTCTCATGGATATCAAACAAATGCAAACACAACACAGGTTTATTAAAAAAAAATCTTTGTTACATATAGGTGTGCAACAATTATTGGCAATCCTATGAATTCATGTGAGAAAAATATATTTGAAGTATATTCCCATTGATATTTTGCATTTTTTTTAGTACACCTGGGTGACTAGGAAGAGGAAATTGTTCAACCATGACTTCCTGTTTCACAGGGGTATAATTATGAGGTAACACATAGGCCAAATTCCCTTAGTCATTCATAACAATGGGTAAGACCAAGGAATATAGTTGTGATGTGCGGCAAAAGGTTGTTGAGCTTCACAAAATGGGGCGTGGCTATAAGAAAATAGCACAAGTATTGAAAATGCCCATTTCTACCATCAGGGCGATAATTAAGAAGTTCCAGTCAAATGGTAATGTTATGAATCAGCCTGGAATTGGACGTGTGTCTATATCGTCTCAACGCACTGTGAAAAGGACGGTTCGAGTGGTCAAAAAATCTCCAAGGGTCACAGCTGGAGAACTGCAGAAGTTAGTTGCGTCTTAGGGTCAGAAAGTCTCCAAAACTAGAATCCGAAGTCACCTACATCATCACAAGTTTTTTGGAAGGGTTTCAAGAAAAAAGCCTCTACTCTCATCCAAAAACAAACCCAAGCGTCTTCAGTTTGCCAGACACTACTGGAACTTCAAATGGGATCGGGTTCTCTGGTCAGATTAAACCAAAATAGAGCTTTTTGGCGATAAACACCAGAGGTGGTTTTGAATAAATGGGTACCAATAATAGTTGCACACCTATATTTAACAACTTATTTTTTTTTGATAAACCTGTATTTTTTTTGCAATTGTTTGATATCCATGAGAGCAGAGTATTTTTGTGAAAAGATTAAACAATAAAGACAATTTTTCACAGCCTTCTTTGCTCATATTTAACAAAGGAGCCAAAATTAGTCAAGGGCACTGTATGTGTAATTATGTCCTGTAATCGGTTGGCACCCCATCGCTGCCACGTGCCCCGAGTTCCCTGGGATAGGCTCCAGACTCCCATGCAGTCCTGTGTAGGATAATATAGTATGGAAAATGACGGAAGGATACTGTTTTTACGGTCAAAGCCCATTGTGTGATTTCTGAATAACAATAACGAACAATAATGATGGGAAAATTTATTTAAAAGAATCGCTTAATCTTCACTCCACTAACACTGGAGGCTCCTTCCATGAATTTCAAAGTAAATGTCTCCATACAGAAGGCTTTAATCCATTATAGTCATGTCTAATTCAAGTCCCCATGAATTAGCAGTTACTCCAGAAATGAGAACATATCAGTATGAGCATATTATTATACAGTAAACCTGTGATTTACCTTGCAGTTGGAACAATTATTAGAGCTGGTGTTATAGAAGATTATACAACACCGTCTGACCAATTAGATTTGAGAATTCACTGATCCTGAGGTTTTTTTAAAATAAACATGTACAGCAGGTTTTACTTTAACATTCAACTTATTATTGCGTAAAATCTAAAAATCCATGATATATTGATGATTGCAAAATAAAGGGAAAGCATTTGTAAGGAGTATTCTCTGTGTATGTTTGTAAATGTGTCTAGCAAAGCAGAGCACCACCTACTCCCTACCGTTTTTACCTAAAAGGATGTAACCCTAATGTATGCAGGGATGCGTGTGTGTTTTATGTATGTGAGAGAGAGAGAGAGAGAGAGAGAGAGAGAGAGAGAGAGAGAGAGAGAGAGAAAGAGCATGAGTAAGACAGTATCCTTGAGGCTATTATAATGACGATGATCTCTATAGCGTAAGAGCTGCTTCCGTCAGAGCGCGTGATGCTGCTGTAGAGCAGAGGGGGGAGGAAGCTAAAAGGGTGGAAGAGCGTCGCTGGTCATTTTTGTCTAACAGCCGAGGGGGAAGTTCTGTGGTGCAGAATAGCAAGAGCTCTGTTTTAGAAAACCTGACTGGATCAGAAAACGAGGAGGCACAGTCGAGCTGTGACGCAGATCCGAAAGTTCCGGACCACGGTGTTCCATACACACACACACACACACACACACACACACACTCACACTCACACACTCACACTGCAGCCTGATTTCATACCACATGTGTGTGTAAGACTGTGCGAGTGAGACACAGCCAATCAGAACAGAAATGGCTCTCATCATCAGAAAGACATAAACAACCCCACTGCTATTTAACCATATTTGGCAATGTTTTGAACTCATGTGACTTTCTAGGAAATTCAGCTTACCAAAGGTAACAGTGTGTGCTCACTGCATAATGCTTATATAACACACATTCCTGACTGATTCATCATTTTCTCATCTCCCACTACCGCTTCTATCGTCTCATTGACACGAAGTGCGTTTGGCTGCTTCAAAGACGGTCTGCAGCTTTAATAGGACAATAGTAGTATGTGGCGTCGTCATGTGTGTGAACGGAAATGCCATAAAATATTGCCGCTGACACAAGACACTGATTTTGTGTGTCCTTGTAAAAGAAGAACCAATCACAGGTTCATAAACTCACACATTCTCACCAAGGTTGCCCTCTGGGGCACTGACCTTGACCTGTGATGTCTGTGACCTGAAAATGATTACTGTTTTTTTGTCATGCTCTTGGGTACATCCTGCTTTATTTGTTTCAGCAACAAAACAAAAAAAAAAAAAGGAAAAAAGACACTCCAATCTCTACTTATATTGCAGGTATCACATTACATTACATATCCTCTAACACCACGATGTCCTTCAGGATTTAGACGGAGTTGGAGCTATATGGATTATTATTGCTAAAGTAATCGTACACAAATGCTGAAATGGTGACAATTTTTTCTCTATATAATCTATTTAAAAAAAACTATAATCACAATCACAAAACTTCATTTGCATCATTCATGGTGTTCACATTGCGATATAACTTTATATAAAGTTTATATATACGTTCAATAACTTTCATGCTACTTTCATACATTTACGGTAACATCATTAATAATTTCACCGTTGTATAGTTTTTAATGGGTGTGGCTGAGTGAGGGAGGAACTTATGGAGCTGAGGGGCGGGGCTAAGTGCTATAAACTGTCTAAACTATGCACATAAAACGGTAAACTGCAAACCCATAAAAGTAAGACGTGAAGTTCAAAGTGAATGTGTGCTTAATGAGTCGCAAAGGTCACAAGAGAAGTGTGAACACACTTAGTCTGTGTTACACAGAAATTGGTTTTAGACCTGCAATTTATAAACTTGGTACAATGTCCTGAATCATAGTATATGAACATAGTTAACACTCACATCACTATTAAATCCTAAAAAAAAAGAAAAGAAAGAAATATTGAATAGTTTTCTAGAACAGCAGCTTTGAATGGTTTCTATCACAGGTTTGTATTAATGCACTATTTCTAATACGTTATAATTTCTAGAGTAGCAACTTACACAGGGATTTGTATGATGGACACTCTGCATATTAGATTCAAACCATGTGTAGTTGTTGATATGGTGAAGTTTTGTTTTAGGAGATGTTTAGTTAACATTTATGGAAGGAGTCTCCAGTGTCAGCGCTTCGTAACGATCCAAGGTAAAGCTGTAACTTTACATGGGAACTGGACAAGTGAAAATCATCAGGACAGAGGAGTTTTTTAACTTCAAGATAGAAAAAAATAGAAGCTGGTGAAGGAAAGCCGGATTATAGCTGCTATAGCGTAAGTGATACAAAGAACTAACGCCTTCATCAAATGCATCAGTGCATTGATGAAAAGTTTGACATTGAATTCATCCATAAATTCATTTTCCGTACCACTTATCTTACACAGGGTCACGGGAGCCTATCGCAGGGAGCTTGGGATACGAGGTAGGGAACATGCTGGACGGGGGCCAACCTATCGCAGGACACAATCGCCTGCACAGAGTCACGGAGAGCTGGGAGCCTAGAGCCTATCGCAGAAACTCGGGGCAGAAGGTAGGGTCACCCTGGACGGGTCTCCGACCCATCACAGGGCACAATCTCTCATACACTCACATACTACGGACAATTTGGAAATGCCAATCAACCTACAACGCATGTCTTTGGACTGGGGAGGAAACCAGAGTGCCTGAAGGAAACCTCTGAAGCAAAGGGAGAACATGCAAGCTCCGTGCACACGTGGGATTCAAATCCCCATCCCGGTGGTGTGGTACAAGAGGAATGAAACTCTTCAGGGCATGTTGTAAATGAAAAAAAAAAAATAAAATTCATCTTTGTATCAGGCCAGCGCGCGGCATTCCATCATTGATTATTTTCCTATACTAGCATGGTGTGTTTGATTCCTACGGTTAATTAAAAGTATTGGCACTCAAACCAAGTATATCAACCTGAAAAACATTTCAAGTATATGGAACCTTGTGTTACAAGCTATAATATATTAACAAATTTGTATACTATATGTATAGTAAAATCTATTGTTATAGATAGGTTAGTATAGATTAGTCTAAGCCTAGTTTACGGTATGTTTTGGCTATTTTGGGAGCTCATTTTCTGAAAATACAGGCAGTGTATGAGTTCTTCATTTTATTGATTTATTGTGCCATTTGGAAATGCCTTGCTGGTAGTTTTAGCTTGAATGGAACATTGGGGGCTTTCATATTTCAAATGAAACCTTAAAGGCCAGAGCTTCAATTACATACAACGACTTGCCCTGATTTTCTATGGAGAGTCCCCTACAAAAGTACCAGGTGAAAGCACCATACATAGGCAGGTGCATGCATGGGCAAATTGTGGATAGGTGTAACTTACACCAACTATTGCCAGCAATTATGGTCCATCCCGATGGGAAAACGACCCTCCAGAGCTACTGTTTCATCACATTTTCAGGTAAATGTGATTTCTTCACTGTCAGCAGCAAGACGTGGTGCGATGCTCCGTACGCACTCCCCCCACGCAATCTGATCGCTTCCTTGCACACACACACACACACACACACACACACACACACACACACACACACACCCTTTTCATGATTACGCACTCTGCAGTCATGCAGGGCTCGGGGATGCATCTCAAGCTGTCATTGGACGCAGAGTGGGTGAGGCTTACTGCAGAGGCGGAGATGTAAGAAGGGAGGGGGCAGCGACAAAAAGAGAGAGGATGGAGGGAAAAGAAAAAGGTGGGTTTTCCCATATTAACAAGACAAGAACGGAGGGGTTCCCCTCCTCCCACACAGAATCAGACGATTAAATGTCACGCTGAAGAACAGCACCCATGTTTTTTCTCTCTATCCAGACTGTTCCAGGCTCAAAAAGCTTTCCCTATTAGTCAGATCCGACCTTTTCAGAGCACGGGCAGCCTTTGATTGAATTGACGTCATGCCACGTTTATAAATAGTCAGCCACCAAGGAAGGCCACAACTCACACGGTTACACGTGGTAATGCTAATCGCTGAGGAAACATGACCTGAGCACGAACAGCTGTTAGCTGTGAACGCCAGCTAGCATTACAGGCAACTACGCCATCGCTCCCTCGATCGAAAAGGGAAACATCCCAATTTGCATCAAGAACAGCTGCCGGGGATCTCTCACAGCGCTGATAGGTTTGAGGTTGTAGATTTACTCGAAATGCGTAATCATGCTGGGAAGTGTCGAAAAGAAAACCGGTAGCAAAAACCTGTCAGACACATAGAGTTCCTGCCAACGCAAGGTGTCTCAGAAAAGCCTTTAATTTCAACAAAGAGTTGTGTGTTATTCAAATGGAGTCCATGAGTTCCACCCTCGTTAATACGTCTTCTCGACTGCTACATCGGCATGACCACTACAGTGGATGGAGGATGGGTGGGGGGATGGGAGGAGAGGGAGAAAAAAGTGATCAAGCTGAGGAGAGGGTTGTGGGGAGCCTGTTTAATTATAGATGAATCGTGTTCCACTAATGCAAACACAATTAGCAATCCAACAGCATCTCTATAGCTGCTCTCTGTAATATGAGTCTGATACCAAAGCTTTCTGGGACAGATTTAAGTAATGACCAGCGTGACGAAGATGCGACAGGGCGATGTGATCATTTTACCTTGCATTTGATTTGTGGCTGGATGTACGATGATAATTCACTTGCTGACTCTGGAGCAGAGACCGGGAGGTGGACAGGAGTTTGGCTCGAGATTCATGAGGCATGATTTATATCCCTGAGGCTGATAAGCTTACACCTGCTTGGGCACAAATCCAAGCAAGCAAGCACATGCACACTGAGCTAGTCAATTAAGATACAATTTTATATATATATATATATATATATATATATATATATATATATATATATATATATATATATATATAAAAAATATATATATATATATATATATACACACACACACATATATATATATATATATATATATATATATATATATATATATATATATATATATATATATATATATATATATTTCCACTTTCCTGAATTTAAACCAAATGCATACTATAGTCAAAACAAATCTTTATAGCCTTATTAGTGGTACAGTTCCTGCTAGTTTGCACTTTGCACCTAAACATAAGCCAGTGAAGTGCTGTTTCTGTATGCGGGGCGCATGCCATCCAATGCCATTATTTTTCCCTCTCGCCGAGTCCGTACTAAGAATAACGACACTAACAAGAACAGCTAGGGCCCTTATATGGAAAAAGAGAGCAAGGCATTATGCCAGGCCTGACATTAGCAATGTCTGACCTGACCCTCGGCTCAGATCACTTGAACCGGCATGTCTCTCATGCTTTGGGGTTGAATAGTACTTGAATGAAGCGTTTCAAGCCTGCAGCAGTGTAAACCGTGTGACTACAAAATGGGATGGTGGAATGCATGGTATCTTCATGGCTTTTCCTGCGGCTTTAGTAAGATCACACGAAGCATGACGACTCCAACCTGACCTGCCCTGTGATTTCACAGCCATGTCGCGTGATGGTGAAAAGGTCGTAACGGAAACATGAGACACAGAGGCGTGAAATCACCTGATAACTTTGTACTTCGGCATGCCATTTTGAGCACGTGTAATTTTCTTTCTTTCTTTATGCATATATTTAGGCCTGAAGCATAAGGGAAAACACAGGAGTTTAAGGTTGAGGCAATTTGTTCATCAGAATAACCTTGCTTGAAACAGTATACATGAATAATCATGCACTAATACCTGAATTAATACTTACTTAAATATGAACTAATAATGAGTCGAGGCATGTACTAATCATGAACTAAGAAGGTAAACAAAATGAAAAATCTTTGAAAGCCCTCGATTTTCTGATCTAATGTCTATAACCTTGTAGCTAGCCTCTGGTAGCTGGTAACTATAACTAGAACTGCTTTCAGCTAAAAAAAATTTTTTTTCTTTCTACTGCTCCTGTTCGGGTTCACCACAGCAGTTTGGCCCATCCACATATTTTGATTCTGGGTTTTATGCTTTATGCTGGACGGCTTTCCTGATGCAACCCTCCCCATTTCCCCAGCTTGGGAACGGCACTGAGAGTGTAACCCTCTAGTGGCTGGGGTCGGTTCCCTGACTGGGAATTGAACCCAGGCTGTGGCAATAAGAGCACCGCACGCTAGCCACTAGTCCACCAGGGAACCAGCTGCCTTTAGCTAAATAATTTACATAAGTGTATGTCATTGGCCCCAACAGCGGATTTGCTGGTACAGAAGCTGAACTGATTCGAGTTTGTCAGTTGACGACCGCGGCACTAAAAGCTGCGTGACTCGTGTATACTTCCACCACTATGCTTCAAGAGACAATTACGAATTCCGTTCATAATTAGCACATGCAAATGTTCCATCTGCCTCCAGCTTATCTTAGACAAGCAAAATTAGATCATTGCACAGTTCGTTTCTCATCCCCATCAACCACAGCATCAAGACCCCAAGACTGCAGACATGATTTACATTTTTGCTTTGCTTTGGTGTTCCATTCCAGTTCATACCTCTATACATCCCTCTACGGTTAATGGTGTCGATTCCTGCTTTTGGAGATACACCAATCCACATTGTTAATGATGATGATGATGATGATGATGATGATGATGATGATTTAACTCTGGCCTTTAAATCCCTAATAGCTTAAGAATCTTACTCAGAAGGAATATATTCCTGAGCTGCTACTGTTGCTGCTACTCCTGGCAATGTAAATGTAAAAAAATGTCCATTTTAATTATTTTCTGTAAACCAGAGATGCCAAAGATAACCTGATGTTTGTATGGAAATAATCTAGGCAAAAAAGCCCAAGAAATGATGAAATGTATTTAATAATATTTTCATTTCTTTTAAAGCATTTTTCCTCAGAGTTTTCAATTCTGATGTCCTTGAGGTTAATCTAGTGTACTTGCTTCCTCTTTGCCTTCTGCAGAAATTATCTCACTCGTCAGGAGCTTTGAATTTAACGAACGAATTGGAGGTCCCCCCCCCCCACAAAATGTGCAGCTGTGATCCTTTGGGACCTTTCCATCTGTTTATAGGTCACCCACACTAATACACTCTGCAGGATCTGAATCTACGTGAGCCTAAACACATCGGAGTGGCAGACAGCAGGGTCAGACCTGCTGAGGTAAGAAAGCTTCTGTTTCCATGGTGACGGGGCTCCTCACACCTCTGGCACAGCATGGCTCCCTCATGCCGATCATGTGACTGCAGCGTTTCTCATTAACCTCCTGCATAGAGGTGAACCATGCGCCCTTCTTCCACACCTTCCTGCTTTTAGGGAAAACATCTTTATGATCCTGTAATCACTGCACAGGGCTGATCTCAGGGGTGAGAAAGGCAGGAATATGTAACTGAGACTTCATACAGTGTTTTGTGTTTTAAAGACACAATCAAAGCAGTATAGAGTGTACATCGTGATTAGTAGTGGGTGCTGTGAGTTTGGGTACTCTGGGTACTCACTGACCTGACAGTGAATAACTAGCCTCCTATTCACCTATTGCAGAAATGCAATATGAACAAAGCAATATATGCAAAAAGATTATGTGCATAAAAGTGCATATATGCACAGATGTGCCTCATATGCAATGGCGCTCATTTATCAAACTGAATTCTTGTAAACATGGTATTCATGAAAATTGATTTAGTTGGAATTTTTTTTTCCATATCCTATGAGAGCCCATAACATGAACCTCAATTGACCGGCTTCAAATAATATACTTGGATGATAAGTTACGTCAATTTTATATACGAATTACACTGTCAAGTTTAAATCACTTTTTACTTCGATTAAAAACACAAATTTACTGAACATTTTGAAAAAAATCAATTAATCAATCAATAAATAAATAAAATTCGTTTTAACGACTTGAAAGATAGCGATTAAAACAAACTAATCCATAAATTGAGACACATTCATTTAGGACAAAAATAATGGAACCCTCTAAAAGGAGGGAAAGTTTGTGTCTGTGGATGCCGATGCGCTGAAATAGCCGAGCTGCATTACTGGAAGATTTAACACGCAACAAGATTAGGAAGCACTCTTTCACCATTAATGCTCAGTTATACTTGCTTTCAATTATGCATACATATACATAAGATGGTTGCTGTGCAAATCCTGCAATCATTTGGAGTTTCTTGAGCTAGTCCTCAGAAATGAACATGATGCATCAGCATGGTGCAAATCCAACCTAATGACTAACGTTCTCTCTCAAATCTATTCTAAGCTATTGTGATCTATTCTAAACCAGTATCGAGTATTAACACTAGTTAAGTTTTCCTATTACAGTTAGTGTTTGAATTTTAAAATACCTCTTATGTAATCTGTAAACCTACCAAAAGGTATGTTTCATGTACCAGTCTTCTGGATCTACCACATCAGTCATATTCAAATGGCGGGCCGCAGTACGTGTCCGGATCGAGCAAAGGGCCAATACTGACCGAACAACATTAAACAAGTCAAAAAAATTATTTCTGACAGCTTTCGAACATGATCGACCCAGTGCAGCACTTTGCTGTCACTCTCTACCGGTGAAGAAACCAAGTCTGATCCAATCCTGTGAAACGTTTATGAAAAATTAACATCGTGACGAGTTCTGAGTCCGGTCCAACCGCGTCTGTTTATGCAAATCGTTCTCATGAAGAGTTCCGCGTCTCATCCGATAGCAAATATATGCAAAAATCTGAAAAATGTGAGCAAGCAGCAGACAGACACACAGAAACAGAATGTCCATCGATATCAGACATAGACTTCCCGAATGTGAGTGTGGTTAACAAAAAGATGAGCTGGAGGAAAAGATGAAACAGATCCCATTGTCAGATTCCACAGCAATTAGAAGAACTGAAATATTAGTTCATTTAGAATGCACCATGCATTTCTTTAGCTGTGGATGACTCAAGAGATACCACTGATAATGCCCAGCTTCTGGTATTTGTGAGATTCTATGATGAAACAAAGAAGAAATTCTGTCAAGATCTGTTGGGTTTAACAACGCTTGAAGCACACACGAGGAGAGAACATTCACGAGGCCATCAAAGGGATGTTGACAAAAAGAGGGATGCTGTAGATCTGAAGTCGGTGGTCAGCATCAACACAGATGGAGCGCCATCCATGATGGGAAGAAGTAGTGGACCGGTTGCACGTTTGAAAGAGGACCACACTGACCTGATATCTTACCAGTGCATCATACACCAGTCTGGTCTTTGTGCCAGTCTGGGACCAGAGAATGCTGAGGTCATGACAACAATGATGCAACTGATCAACTCTTTGATTGCATCATTGTCCCTACAGAATCATATGCTGAGAGGCTTTCTGGCAGAGGTTAATGCCAGCTATGATGATGACTAGTGCAGAACGATGTCAGATGGCTCAGCAAAGGCAGAGGTTTGGAGCGTTTTTAGGCCATTCGGGAAGGAGATCAAAGCTTTCTTATCAGAGTAATAAGGCAACTCGGTTTACAGAGTTTTTGATAGATGTAGAAAAGATGCAAACAGCTGCATTTTTGGCAGACATTACATCGCGTGAGTATTAATGAGTGCAACGTTAAGCTGCAGGGGCAGAACAGCACAGTGTGTGATTTGATAACAGCAGTCCGGGCTTTCCAGAGGAAATTGGAGATCTCCAAGGTGAACTTGTCAACTTCAAGGCTCGCTTTGATGATTTTGTTCTTGGAGAACAACTGCTGCTGATCATGCAGAACCCATTCTTGGTCACAAATGTCACTGAGTATTCAGAGGAAGCAAAACAGATCTTCAGATGGGCAAATGCAAGAAAATGTGACTTTGAAAGAGCAGGTTAGTAATTGTGACCCTGCCACTTTCTGGGGAAAGATGGTGCCTGCAGATGATTTCCCTGTTCTAAACAAAATGGCACTACACATCCTGACCATGTTTGGTTCCACATCCTGCTGTAGGTCAGCCTTCTCCACAATGAGCATTATTAAAACCAAATGCAGCACCAGGCTTAGCAATGAACACCTGCACCACTGTCTTAGAATTGTACTCACACCAACATTGGCAAAGTGTCATTTTTCTCATTAGTCATCGCTGCAAGGTACAGAGGGACTGGTGTATGCACAGAACAAAGTCTTTGCAGTCAGATTTTCTCCTCTAGTGGACTTTCCTTTGTTCTCCAAAAAATGTGCATGTTACTTATTATTATTATTATTATTATTATTATTATTATTATTATTATTCCATCCATCCATCCATCTTCTATACCGCTTAATCCTTTTCAGGGTCATGGGGAACCTGGAGCCTATCCCAGAGAGCATGGGGCACAAGGCGGGGTACACCCTGGACAGGGTGCCAATTATTATTATTATTATTATTATTATTTATTAAATCAAGAGAAATGCACAATGCATGCACAATGGCTCACAATGGCATTTTGTTTTGCATACAGATTACATTACAGATTACCCATCACAGGGCACAATCTCTCACACACTCCCACACTACAGACAATTTGGAAATGCCAACCAGCCTACAACATGTCTTTGGACTGGGTAAGGAAACCGGAGTACCCATAGGAAACCCCCAAAGCACGGGGAGAATATGCAAACTCTGCGCCTACAGGGCGGAGGCAGGAATCGAACCCCCAACCTTGGAGTTGCGAGGCAAACGTGGTCAGCTTATTAATCAATAATCAAAAACATTTACACACAACTTTTATTTACAAAAAATAGAAATGCAGCCCAAAATGAGTTATATGCAAAAAAAAAAAAAAAAAAAAAGCAAACCAGAGTGTATTGGAGGGAAATGACATACAATATGATTAAATAATACATACTGTATGAAAATATGTACAATACTATCTAATCTGCATATATAATTTGGACATATAAAAGTAATGAAGTGCAAATAATGTGTCAGTGGATAAGCGCAACTGTTCTTGTTGCTATACTAATTAGTATGTAAAAAAGGTTCTGCTAGTACAAGCTGAATAAGAAGAATCAGACTAAAGACTTTTTAATGTTGCTTGCTTCTTTTCTCCTACACCAGTTCCATAGTTTGAGAAGTCAATCAGTGAACATCCCTCCATTGCCTGACCCTGACACTGACCGAACGTGTTCAACTGGTAATGACAGCTGCTGAAAAGTGCTGATTAAGGTGCAGTGCAGGACAGGCAGCTGACAGCCAGCTTAGCATGTCAAAGTCCTTACAGAGGTCCCTAATTATTTCTACAGGTGTCTCAAAGGTCATGGGAGAACACACACAAAAGCACTAGTGTTAAATAAACGTTTAAAGTTAAGCTAAAGCAAACATGTGATTCTTCGTTTAACAAAACATTACACTAGTAGACAGGTTTGGAAGAATACAGAGCTAAAGTGAGTCCTTTCTTAAAGCAGAAAAAAAGACATATTATAATGTCTGATAGTGACTTTTGCATAATCGCAAGGTCAATACTCGCTATAAGAAATCTAGAAGACGTATACTGTAAACTGGTATATGTGTTAGAATCAGTCAAGCCCAGTCAAAGCCCTTAATCCGATCGCGAATCTGTAGCAAGACTTGAAAATGATTGCTCACCATTAGTCTCCATCCAATCTGACAGAGAGCTTGAGTAACTGGCCAGAATTGGCTAAAATATCAGGTTCCAGATGTGTAAAGCTGATGGAGACTCACAGATGTAATTGGAGCTAAAGGTGGAGGCAAAATGCCTTGTTTGCTTTGTTTTGTAAATTAAAAAATATATAGATATATGTTGCACTTTCAAATGATATCAAATTAGATTAAAAGGTAAAAAGTCCATTCCAGTTCTACAAAAGCTGGAAAAATTGAAAAAGGGGGTGAATACTTATGCAAGGCACTGTAAATATGCTATTTAAAAAAAATAAATAAATAAATGGTTCTGGGTGGACTATGAGTGACTTGATTCCCATAATTTCAGTCTCCTAGCCTAGACATCTTTCTTATATATTATGATATACATATAGTGTTATTCTTGTAGTGATGTTCTTAGCCAATAGCGAATACAATGTACTTTGAAGGAAGGAGAAAAAGATTCCATACAAACAAAGCATCGTCTTTGATGTGAGTTGATTTACGGGTATCAAGCAGCTCATTACTGACCATGTAAGGTTTGGTTGACTCCTTTTACGACAACATGGGCCTCTTCTTTACGCTCATTCTCCATAGAAGGACTCAAGAAACGAGTTTCTTTTAAGAGAGTGTGGTATCCTTCTTCTCTACAAAGTGAGCTTCACCTAAAAATCCTAATGATTAACAATGGAAGAATGAAAGCAGGAGTGTGCACATGTCCAATATGTTAAATAGTTGCTACAGAGTAACATTTACTATTAGCCCCATTACCATCATGTCATCCTACAACTGGGATTTGCTCTGACCGTTCTGCTTAGCGCAGCTGACTGGAGCCACACTGTTTCTAACCTAATTAAGATTAATGTCATGTTTGATGACGGATTCCCGACTGAGGAAACACATCCAGGCATCTCGCTGCACATCTGTGTACCGCCTTGCAGAAGTACCAAAGATGACTGTTGATGGATGTGTCTTACAGAGAAAAAGGCTGGTCTGTTACTACACGGGACATTTTATAATGGGTAAAAAAAAAAAAAGTCATCCATGAAGCACATCAACTTTCTGCTTTCTGACAGAAAAGAGGAGCACAGTGTTTCATTAATACCACGGTTCTGTAATGAGTCTGTCAGGACAGGTGGACCGGCCCAGGTGTTCAGGAACAGATCGGTGTTGTTCTAAATGCTATGACATGCGTACAGCAGGTGGAGGCATGTTGAAGGTGATGATGAGGAAAGAATGGTGGGAAGGTGAATAGGTGGAAGGTGACATCTGCTGATATCTGAAACATGTCCCTGAATATATAATATTGCTTATTATGTCATTATGCCTGAAATGTTTTGTGAACTTGCGCAACTATGATTCATGTTCTTTAACAGCAGCTCTGACAGTAGTGTTAGCCATAATTCAAATCGCAGGTTTATATCAATGTGCTTGGCCAAATATTTTATCGTTTCTATAGTAATAGCTCATTCACAGGGACCTGCATGGCGATATGGTGGACATTTCGGACATGCAAGTCTAATAATAAGCAAATAAACAAAAACGTGTTGTTATTTAACAAAGAAAAACGTGTAATTATTGATATGTTCTGTGAAGTTTCTGTGAGGAAACTTGTATTTAGCATTACTGGAAGGAGTCTGCATTATCAGTGCTTTGTAACAGTCAGAGGTAAAGCTATAACTTTAAGTTGTTGTTCTTTTTCATGTCTTATTAACTTCAAAAGAAACTGAAGGAATGTCAGCTTGTAAAGTAAGCGAGAACAGGAACTCACTTGCTGATGTTCCACAACATTAAATGTATCTAAAAACGGATAAAAAGGGTGACGTCATTCATTATGAAATAAAATAAATCTCATATTTTGCAAATTGCTGCGGTATAAGAGGAATAAAAACCTTCAGGATGTGTTATTGGAAAATAATAAACTCTTTGCATTGCGATGCATCACACTAGCCTTTTATTGATTATTTTACTATAACAGCATTTCTTGCATATTAATCAATTGTTTCAGCCCTACAATTAAAAAATATTGAGTGAAGCATTCCCTACTTCACACCACTAGGTTCAGAATGAAAAGGCTGAAATGGTACATTGCAAGAGGAGAATCCGGTTTTAAGTTGCTCAGAAGTTCAGTCCATGGGTGTTGGGAAGCTCTTTAAAAAACAAAAAAAACCTACCTCAATTTAATGAACAATGGCTTTACAAATAAAGAAATTAGCCCAATAAATTAGCTTCCATCACACAGTAACATAGCCTACAATCTTAGAGGGTGGAAAAAAACTGAAAAAAAAAAAGTGATGAATTGAAATTGCTTATTTCTAATGTTAATACAGTTTGGTGCATCAACAATTCTTGTCTAAAGCAAGGAAACTAAAAGACAAAATTGATACATTTAGGAGAGATAGATATGTTTAAGACAGAAAGTTCAAGCCAGGGCCTCAGATGCATCAACATCAATGCCTCTATTTGCATGTAATAATGATAATGAGTCTTTATTGGTAATATACATATGCACAGTGAAATTCTTTTCTTCACATACCTCAGCATGTTAGGAAGTTGGGGTCAGAGCGCAGGGTCAGCCATGATACAGCACCCCTGGAGCAGAGCGGGTTAAGGGCCTTTCTCAAGGGCCCAACAGTGGCAGCTTGGCAGTGCTGGGGTTAGAACCCCCAACCTTCCGATTAGTAACCCAGAGCCTTAACCACCATTTGCACTGAGATCTTTTCCAGTTGGAGAAACATGGAAGCTTGGGTGTGGTCCAGAAAATTGATCTGTGGTTGACTTTAAGGGAAGTGTTGCCATGTTGCTTCTTATTTCAAGTTTGACAATTTCAAGGGGAAAAGGAATTTTTTTCTGTAAAATTTCATCTAGTTAGATGAACCGAAGAAGCTTCAAAACCTCAAAGAAACCCTGAATTATTCATGTATCTATGTAAGCAGCCTCAACACAGAGGCTTCCCCCAAAACTAATGGCAAGTTCCAAGCAAATATAATTAACATAATCTCCCATTTTGCAAAAAAAATATTGTCCACACAGGAGAAATTAAATCTAAAATTACTCGCTCAGCATTCAGTCTGCGGTTTCGGAAGGAATTAGCCCATGCCAAAGCAAATCTGCAATGACAACGACCTTCCCAAACAGCTCATAATCGATCCTGTCTTCCTAACTGGGGCAATTTGCTATTTCCTATGACTTTATTGTAATGTATGGACATGTGCTCAAACATACAGATGTGGCAATTTCATTCAGAATCGCGCATGCTACGGGCGCAGACAAGACGAGACCAATAGGGGCAGTCGTGTTTCATTTGTACAATCACGGCTTGCTAGTAGATACAGGAGTTTTACCAGGACATATACAGTACACCAACTAAACGCTGTGTTTTTTTTTTTACTGAAGCCCAAAATCTGCTTGTGCTTGGCCAGCAGATCTGAGAATTTTTTTAGATTTAAAAAAATATATATTACGTACGGTTTGCATAAAAATATTACGTTTCTCATTAAAACTTATGATTAACCTCATTTAAACAAGTTTCTAACGACAAGATTAAATGGTGTAAAGTGAGTCTGATCGAGTCACGTAGAAGAGGTACAATAACTATAGTATTTCAATGAACATGGTTGAAATGTGTGTGTTAGAATAGCGCAGCAGTAATGTCCTCGGTGTAGATTGCCAGCAACCTGATGAGAACAGCCTGAGGCCTGAATCCCATTCACAAAGAGATTACAACGCGTGAGGAGAGAAGACGTCACATGTACAAGCTCTGAGATTCTGAAGCCTACACACACTCTCCACAGATGGAGTCATTCTTCCTGTGTGTATTAGGGATTTAAATGCATTTGGAATGAAGAGACGTGAGTATGAAAGAAATACAGATACAAGGTGCACTATTCTGAATCTCTGTATAGTTTTATTTATTTATGTATTTATTTATTTAGTGCCTCAAATGTTTACAGGGCATGAGACTTTGTGTGCATGGGGGTGCAATGAGAAATTCACAGAATCGTGGGTGTTTTACTTTCATGTGGGCATGAATGAATGGACAGATTTGAAGTTGACAAGACCAAAACAAAGACCACATTCATTAACACGAACATACGGAGCTGAATGATCCATGTACAGCTTTCATTCATCCTTAATAACTGCTCGGTCGGGGTCGCTGTTAGTTTGTCAGCCTACAAGTTTGCTTATCTTTTGGGAAACACATCCAACTACAACGAACAAGCACATGTCCAGACCGGTTACGAACTCGAGTGATGTAGCTGAGGTTGAGGTCCGAGCAAGAAACAGTCCATGCTTGGGTTTGTACCATTCTTTTATTTATTTATTTTTGATCAATTTGAGGCGTAGTGGTAGGTTTAGGGTCATGTTTAATATGGAAAAAGAACCTTCCAGTATACGTGCCAATTTTGGGTTTAAATCTGAATAGATATGGATTTTTGGAGCACTAAACAGATACAGATAGTTTCATGTATGTGAGTGATAAAGCATCCTTTCTTGTGTTTTGAGGCTCTGTAATTGCACTGTTCCACTCTGATCCCAATCTACTGATCCATTTAAAATTCAATACTCTGAATTTTAAATCCTCCATTTAGAACAGGAAACAAACACCATTACGGCACGGCCTCGCCGAGGTTCAGCACGAGCCATATGCCAGACGAGATGAAATTCGACGAGTAACATCTATTCCGAATAGATGGGTTCTGTTCCGTGATTAAATTCCTTTTAATTCCTCTTATTCCTCAGTAAATGACATTATGAACTCATTATGAAACCGACAGTTTTAAGGCTAATCCTAACAATGTTGCTGACGTGATGGACAGAAACTCGTTATGTTGCAGGGAACAGAACGAGAGAGGAACATATATGAAGAGCGAGCGCTGAGCACTCATGAACATAATTAGCATTTGCGTGATTAACATGTACGCACACACGAGCACACACACACACACCAATCCATACGATATGACAGCTTAGATAGCAATATATCAACAAATATTGGTTAACTACACACATCCATCCAACCATTCATCCATCCATTTTCTATACCGCGTATCCTACAGGGTCCCAAGGAGCCTGGAGCCTATTCCAGGGAGCATGGGGCACAACGCAGGGTACACTCTGGACGGGCTGCCAAGCCATCGCACAGGTTAACTACACACAAATACTGTAATTAACCACAGATACTCAATTCACCATGTTTCATATTCATATCACCTTATCGATTTACAGTTGTGTACACATATTCGAGGAAATATAGGCTCGACTATAAAGTAAACATTTCAGCACATTTTCATGCTTTGGTAGATTGAATGTGAAATGAGATGGATTTTAGAAGAGAAATACGTAGGTGTTCTAGAAAATCTTTTGTTTGGCTTTGATAGGAAAAAAAAGAAAGAAATCAGCTGGAAAGCAGTTGACTGATTAAATGAAGTAAAGGATGAATGAACCCAAGAAGTATGCATAATGGAAGAAAATTTATCTCAAAGAAAAATTCTTTAAAAAAAAAAACAAAAAACAATTATGAATGTATTAATTCCAGCAGTGATAGTTTTCCAATTTTCATTTAATTATTCTTTAATTAATTTAATTTAATTAATTTAATTCTTGGAGAAGTTACACAAGAAAAAAAAACAAACAAACAATTATTAAAGCATTTCTCACAAATTTCTCACTTTGTCTTAATACATTCAGAATTTTGATGAAAAATAATCCAGTGTGCATTTTATCAGCAGTTCTAGTAGAATAAAATATTGTGCAGTATCACCATATAAAGATTAATATAGTGTATATATGCATATTGTAAATATGATGAGGGATATCTCATCATATGCTCCTGGGATGAGCATAAGACAGTCTTTATGATTACAGCAGCAGTTCTTAGAGATCAAAAGATCAACACAATGAGCACTTTCGAATATGATTACGAATACTGTTATTGTCATTGTACAAGTACAACTGGATTCAGTGTGCAGTTCTGAGATGCTTTTTTGTTTACCATGGATGTCAAGAGTGATTAAAGTTAGAGAGTTACTGTAAACTTGCTGTCAGCTTGAATTAGTCTGACCATTCTCTGTCCATATTGTGATAAGTTATGATTATGGAATTAAGATAAGATAAGATAAGATAAGATAAGATGTACTTTTATTGGCTGTGATTTTTTTTTTACACTGTTTCTCCAACAGTGGCAAAAAGATGATTGAAAGTTAAAAAAAAAAAAAAAAAACCTTTTCCAGTTTTTCTGTCTATGCAATTTATTTTTTAAAACATGGAAATCATAGATTTTCATAGTTTTGTTTTTGCACATTAGCAAAACTATTTACAGTGATAGATCCGTATCATGTATCATGAAACGTGTCTCTTCTAACAATCCTCTGCCCATGAGTCAGTGAGAGAGACAGAGTCAGAGTCAAAGTTTATTTAAAGAGCACTTTTAAAAACAACAAGTGTTTACCAAAGTGCTGTACAAAAATAATCAGAATAAAACAGTAAACGCATACAACAAAACAAGAAAAAAACAAGAAGAAAATCATTAATTCAACTCTCATACCGAGTTAAACTCCAAGGAGTAAAAATGAGTTTTAAGACTAGATTTAATGCAGAAAGTGTCTGGGCCTGCCTAACATGTAAAGGCAAATTATTCTTAGTTTTGGGGCTACAACTGCAAAAGCACGGTCACCCCTACCTTTCAGCTTTGCTCGAGGGCCGACCGGAAGTAACTGCTCAGCGGACCTACGTGCTCTTAATGGTGCATGTGGTTGTATTAAATCAGACAGATATCTTGGGGCTAGTCTATTTAACGATTTAAATACTAAAACTAACATCTTAAAATCAATTCTAAAATGAACAGGAAGCCAGTGAAGGGAGGCCAATATTGGTGTAATATGTTCTCGCTTGTGGCTCCAAACGAGAAATTAATATGCTATGGTCTACAGTGTCAAATGCAGCCATAAGATCTAGGAGCATGAGAACAGCATAATCACCTGAGTGGCTATTAACAGATCATTAAAAACTTTTAGCATGGCTGTTTCTGTGCTATGAAGGGATTTTAAAGGGATTTTAAACCAGATTGGAATACTTCTTGAAGACCGTATAGATCTAAAAAAAAAATAATAATAATAAAAAAAAAGATTGCAATTATATAGAAACAACTTTCTCCAATATCTTAGAGAGACAGAGAAAGAGAGAGAGAGAGAGAGAGAGAGAGAGAGAGAGAGAGAGAGAGAGAGATTCAGACCACCATCCTCTGACCCATTATATCCTCCTCTGGTCTATCCATCTGCAAATGAAGCCACCGCTCCACTATCATGGCTGAAGCACTTAGGCTCCACATTCTTCCTAGTTAATGTGATCAGTTAAGTGATCTATGACCCTAAGCGGCCACTCCATTCCTATTCTGGACCTCAGCTCCCTTTCACACTTTGCTCTTTGATCTCGAGCCATGGGTGGCGACAACACAATATGCTGCCCGGCCTCTTTAAGACACTCTGTATGGAGCCCTTTAAAAAAGACTTTAGTGCTGAAAAAAAAAAAAGAATGGCATTCAAACAAGAAGTGGCTGGGAAACTATACAAAGCACATCTAGCCACCTTAACCATATAACATATAAAACTGGTTCACATTAAATAAAAGGTTAGACAGCTGTGTTGATATCTGCTGAGTGGATGAGAACTTACGAATGGTATGGTTCCAGTTTCCACTATGATTAAGAAATAAAGGAGACAGTAACCTCTTGCGATAGATACAGTTCCCTTAATGACCCAAGTGAACCGAAAGTACACAAATGAAACTCTTCAACAAGGAACCTCCTGCTCATTCACCCTCGCACACAGCCATGCATTGAAAACCATTGGCCGTGAAACAGGATTGGGGGAGTGTAGTGGCGGGAATTCTGAGAGATTGAGGACTGTGAGAACGAGCGTAAAGTCTCTCCTCCCTACTTCTGTCATCCTCCTCTCCCTGTCCTATTCCAGCCCTCAGACTCTCTTTAAAGTTTCAAACCTATCCTCCCTTCAAGTGAAGAACACACATGCACACCAAACATGGCTTCCCAAGGCTTCCCATGTGAAGCATTCCCAGAAAGGGGCGGTTGGTTCATATATTACACGGATAAGTTGTTTTTCTGTCACATACATCAAAATTCTTCTGTATCATATTGCATTGTGGACTATCAGGAAATGCTGCTTCTTTGGATGATAGGCTGCTTGGTTAGTCAAGAGACACAACAAGACATTTTCCAGACTTAGGAACCTTTCCTCACGTCTTTTTTTAAGATCGTTACTTTCGACTTTACAAGTTGCCCTTATTTTTTTTTTCTGGATTTACCTATTTACCCATGATTTCATTTTATTTTGCCCTATTATCCGCCCTTTACATTTAGGGGATCATGGGTCCTTGGATTGATCCTGAACTCAGGTTAGTGTCTATGTGGAATTTTGGAAGTTCTCACCATTTCCTTGTAAGTTTCCTCCAGGTTCTTCCCACTTCCAAAAACATGTCATTAGGTTGACTTGCTCCTCTAATTTGTCTCATGGTGTGAATGACTGTCTTAATGGATGTGTGTATGCTGCCTTATGATGAACTGGCATCCCATTCAGGGTCTATTCCATCCTTACACCCAGTGTTCCTGGGATAGGTTCCGGATCTACCATGACCCTGATTAGGATTATTTGGGATTGTATTATTGTTTACACGGTGTCACACTTTGCATAACCAATCAGTGACAAACAGCTCTGCCTGTCCTAAGTACCATTAGTTCCTGTGGGTAGCAACACTCTCAGAATTAGCAGAAAAGATACTAAATTGTACTTTTTGTGACTGGGTTGGTACTTTAGGATGTTTGTTTTTTTTACTAGAAAGTGTACATGTACACTTTTAAAACTTTACTAAAAACTCATTTCCATTCACGCATCTCTATGCAGATCTTTAAAGGTACACTAGATCAATGTTTCTAGGTGAAAGATGCATACAAACATACAAAAGTTGTCCCCTTGAAGGTATCACCCCAGCAACATTTTTTTTCCTCTGAGTGAATCTTGAGCAGTTACCAAAGAACATCCGGGAACCTTTGGCTAGTTTGGCTAGGAATAGCACAGTTCTGGTTCTCTGGTGCCAAAACGTCTGGTCTTTTCTACCATCAATAAAAAGGTGCATTGGCCAAGCACAGGTCACCTCGCTCCATCTTAAGCGTTATTGAAAGTGACAGGGCAGTCCAGCCCTCTCTGACGTGACAAGAAAATTGATGAAGAACACATTTGGACACCCAAACAACATGTGGATTTAAGTAGTGGTGGATGCGTTCTACTGTAGCCTCAGCAGCACTGTAGTGTAAGGCTTTTACTGTCATGGCTGAGTGCAGTCTCCAGCAGCATAATCTTCAGCTCTCTAAATGGGTGCAGATTCAATAAAAGATACTCAGAGCTCATCAGCTGGAAGACACAATGCAAACATTGGCAGTGCCTATTCTCGGTCAGAGTACGCGTTTCTTGGAAAGCCCTGCAGTGAGCAATCTCACTACAATGTTTATTTGATTTTGAAGCTCTATTTCTTTCTATTTTCTCCCTCGAATGCTCACTCTGAGAAAAACACTCATCTGCTCTTGGGTATATATATCGATTTATGAAGAAAAATATCTGCAGGCATATGTGGTATATACAGACACTTAATATGCATGGCAGTGTATCATAAATTACAGCTTAAACACACTTATTCACACTTTTTCCTGTGTGTCTGGTAAGATAGAGGATCAAGACGATGATGGAAATAATGAAGAAATTGCTGAATAGCAAAGGATGCAAGATTTCAGTAAATAAAAATGCAAGCATCTTAAATATAGACAAATGTATCTATTTCTCAATTATGAAATTATTCCCTAGAAACCCTGCAAATAAGCTTTTTAAATAAAAATGAAATTAAAATACAAAATTTCAATACATTTCTTTAAATAAAATGTTTTTTTTTTGTAAAAATTAAAACTTGTATAAAAAAGTGTATCTTTAAAAAAAAAACTATTTCTCGTTGTGAGATTTTTATGAAACAATATAATAATTAGTTGTATAGCCTAGTTATAGACATTTTTATTTATTTAAAACTTGAAAATGTCTTAGATATTTCTGCTCATTTCACACATTTGTTTCCAGAATAAAATAAAAAAAATTATCTTCCAATAAATTTTTTAATGTGCAAAAGTGTCTAGAAATAGGTTTAATAATTTTATTTGTAATTTGTTTTATATTCATTGTTGAAGAAATATTAGATTTTAAAAATTACTGCATTGAAGATGGTCCCCCTTGCAAATATCTTTTTTTTTTTTTTTTTTGCAGTCCTTCTTCCCTCTCCTTCAAAATCAATTAGGTGATGGTTATTCCAGGACGCTCTGACATCCATTATTTTATTTCCCTATCTCCCACTTTCTTCACCCTGTCGGCTATTGAAGTCAGAGTGCATTAGTATGCAGTGACCAGGAAAATGTAGAGATGGCCTTTGATGGCCATTTTCTCTTTCAGTCCCTTTTTTTTTGCAGCTCCATGAGCTCTCTCTTTTAGGATGGTGCACAAAGGCCTCCCAAGGAGACAAAGGTCCAGTTTGTCACCATGCCTCATACAAGCGCATAGCGCACTGAGTCAGCAGGAGGCTGGGACACGCCGGACGCTCAGTGATGCTCATACAAAACTCAGGATGCACCTTTCATTTTTAACAGTTGCTATTTATGAATTTAAAGCAGACAGACTAGACAAATTGTATCAAATTGAATACATAATGTACAAGACAATGGTAAGATATCTTAAGAACCCACTGTTCATAATACAAAGCAATTCTATAATGCATTGTAATACAGATTTTGGTATAGAATCTGTATGTGTCATATTTACCTGATATTATGATGTCATACTTATGATTTATAATGTGTTATGCATGTAGAGTAGTTACTGATGGGCATTATTAACGACAGGTATTATATATATATATATATATATATATATATATATATATATATATATATATATATATATATATATATATATATATATATATATATATATATATACTGTATATATATATATATACTGTATATTTATTTACTGCATTTATAATGCATTATGAATGCTGGATTCAGTTCAAGTGAGAAACAAGACAACTAGTACAATTGTGTATAATTGTTTATGCGTTCTCTGGTGGACTAGTGGCTAAGAGCGATAAGAGCGCCTCAGGCCGGGTTTGATTCCCACTAAAGGCACCATCCCCAGCCACAGGGGGGTTGCAAGCCAGTGTGTCCACAATGCTGGTCCCAAGCCCGGAAATGGGAGGGGTTGTGTCAGGAAGGGTATCCGGTGTAAAACGTGTGCCAGAATAAAAAAATATGTGGACGGGAGATCCGCTGTGGCAACCCCGAATGGGAGCAGCCAAAAGAGAGAGAGGGAAATATATATGTGTGTGTGTGTGTGTGTACACACACACACACACACACACACACACATATATATATATATATATATATATATATATATATATATATATATATATATATATATATATATATATATATATAGAGAGAGAGAGAGAGAGAGAGAGAGAGAGAGAGAGAGAGAGCTTCTTATCGGCCAGCATGAAAGTAAGACCTCCTGATCATGTGACTTTTTCCCACAAGTATTGGTCTGTAGTTTAATCTCTGAACCTTTCTGTAAGCTTTCTAAAATAATAATAATAATAATAATAATAATAATAATAATAATAATAATAATAATAAACACATTATCTGTTCACTCTGAAGAATATATTTGAACTCAGTTACACCCCAGTATATAGTGTTACCATTTGAGTAAAATAAATAAATAAATAAATAATGATGCATATATATATATATATATATATATATATATATATATATATATATATATATATATATATATATATATATATATATATATATATATATATATATATATATATATATATATATATATATATATATATATATATATATATATATAATTTAATTGAATATAGGATGTGCATACTCCTTTTGATCCTTTTATATATTGATAATTTGCATGCAATTACTCAATGCTGGACACATTCCAATGTACTAGTGGCCAAAGCCATGGCCCAGTGCCCTCACTCCTCTCTCTCTCTCTTTATGCCCCTTTGAAAACCGACATTGTCCACTCCAGTGAATCCACGGTGGCGTGGGAGGGCCTCCTTTGACTGCTTTGAAAAAGGAGCGCTAGCAGAAAACTAAACTCTTGTGAAAACTTCCTCTTTGGTTTCCTTGGCTCTGACCCGTGTCTGATCCCACCCACAATGCCCTGGTGGGATTCCTAACGGGGCCAAGTTGCAACGAGGAGGGGGCAGTGGTGCTCTAGGAGAGGTTAAGAACATTACGATGGGATAGAGAGGGGGGAAAGGGAGAGCGCGGAGGGGAAGGGAAGGGGAAAGGAAGGGTGAGTGCATGCTTGGCCTTCACTCCTCTGTCTTCTTCCCATGGCCTCCATGGACACGGGATCCCACAATGCAACTCGCTCACACGCTTTTGAGAAGGAGAAACCCATCAGAACTGATTATGACTGATGGGACTTTCCAAAAGAGGGCACACGCGCAAGATGAAATCTGGGTCACACCGGAACCACATGGAGATGCCATCAGGGCTAAGGAGTGACAGGAGACCTCCTGTAGATCATTGTTAGGCTCAACAGAAGCTCATGATCCAGGGGCCTTTACGTTATAATGTGTTCCAAGACGAATTAGCAGAAAAAAGGGGCAGGGGCAGGTCTTCAAAGAGATATCAGCTATGACCCATTTCGAATTTACGCAGCCTCTGAGGTGACATGGTGGTTATTTTTTAATAAGGTGTGGCCAATAAATAGTATATCGAGGCCACAATTTAATATTTCAAGCAGCATAACTGTGCAATGAATTGAGCCCATGACTTAATATGTAGTGGAACATCATACTGTTTATGTAGCCTCCAACTGGGAGCTGTCTAAAAACTCACGTTGATGTAACGCGTGCTAACAATGTATCAGAATGCTAGTATGTCTTTATATAATATACAGTATATACAGGGCCATATATACTTCTGCATAATATATAATGCATACAAAATAAATGTTCAATGGGTTATAAATGAACACAGCTACACTGAGCACATGAAACAAAAGCACATTAAGGTAAATGACGTAATGATCCGAGGAATGCTTTTAAGACTCTCACTTCCTTCTCAGCATCGCTCTTTTCACAGTGGAACAAACAGTCTCTGAGTGAAAGGCTAATTTAGAGCTTTAACATGGTGCCAGATTCACACGACCCGGTTTGTGGGCTAAAATCAGGACGAGGCCTTGCTGCAGATTCACACACTCACAAGCACTCTTTAAAACTGATGTGAAAGATGTGATGCACTGCAGTGTGTTTTCAAAGGTCTGGGAAATCCTGAGTCATTGCTTGTATTATTGATTTTGGTACATAAATGCAGTCATCAGCCAAAAACCGAGGAGAACGTAAAGAGTGTATTCGGCTGGTTCTAACAGATTAGGCTACAGTATGACGTTACAAAAACAACACTCTTGCAAGGTTCTGAAAACATGCGATGTGATGTGATGTAATAACGGTTTGCATAACAATGTGATTAGGACATTGCTCACATAACGTGCCAGGATAAACAACAACAATACCAAAAGTTGAACGTTCTTAGAACTAGGAACATTCAAAATCGTATGTATAAAATAGTTCAATGGTATGTACAATGTTTATACAACACGTAGAAATGTTCTCTCCTGTTAGCAATGTATTATTATTATTTTTTAAGTAATTGTACGGTTGAACAATCTGGTCCAGTCACGTTTCCTGTGTGCTTGGAGAAAATTCGACATTATTTTGTGTTCAAGTGGAACATTGGAAGGAAAAAACACACACACAGTTCAACTCCTTAAAGTTAACACTATTGCTAGGCAGCTGGGAATAGCCATAGATACTGTAGTTTATGCTTGATGTTAGAAACAGGTCACATTGAACGGTGGGTATATTGTGTGTTTGGTTTTCAACCACAACTTCCCAGAGCTGTAATGTTCAGAAAATGTTCGTTATTTTTACCCTGGTATCACTTAAGAGGTGTTTTGAGCAGACTAAAGCATGCAGTATGCTGAATGAAACTGGCAAAAGCGAGTTAGCGAGTGCATTTAGAAAACACACAACAGTAATGGAGACTTTTCCGTGTCATTTAACAACACATCTGAGGAAAATATTGATATTCATGACTGTTTTATATTGTTTCCACTGCCATTCTGCCTTTACAATCTCTGTATAAAAGACTAATGGCTATGTGCTAGCTACAGATGTGGCCATTAAAAATGCGTGAGAAAGAAAACGTGATCGTGACTCAACGCTGGTGAGATAAGACCATTAGGTGGCAGTCGTGTCACTGAACAGTCAAATGAATTACCTCATCTTGATTGACAATATGTTATTTAAAAGCTAAGGCTCTGATATTTGACTAATGTTTTATTATAGAAATGTTATATTGACAGTCATTTTATTATTTCATTGAATAGTAACGGAGGCTCGCTGGTTCGTAACTCCCCTGGACTCAAGAGATGCACTAGTGACCTACAATATGCTATAGGTTGTACACTTTGGAGTTTTCTTTAGCACGCCCACATGCCATACCGGTCGACGCTGGTTCGAGTTCCACTCGGAGAGGCAGACTGGCTACAAGAGCACGTTTCAAAAATAAAGTTGTAGCAATATGAGATTGGCTAACTTGTTAGCCATAGGCAGTTTATGCCTAACATTAGCAACAGTCCTCTCACAAATTGAATGATGAGGATATTGTGTGTTTGTCTCTTAACTGCAACCTCCTACAGCTGTAATGTTCATAAAATGTTAGTTATTTTTAGCCTGGTATCAGTTAAGAGGTGTTCTTGGCCAGCTTAACGCATGCGGATATAATGCATATAGCATTATGGAGTGTTTTCCTTGTCATTTACCAACACATCTGAGGTAAAATGTGATACTCCTGACTCTTTTGTATTGTTTCCATTAACATTCACAATCTGTGTATAAAAGACTTATGGTTATATGCTAGCCAGCGACCTTGCTAGCTGTAGTCGGTAAATAGTTTATGCTTGGTGTCAGCAAAAGTTCTTTCACAAAATAAATGCTGAATGTTTTTATTTTAAACAAAACATCCTACAGCTGTAATGGAATGAAATAAAGCATCCTGAACAAAACTGGCAAGAGGTTAACGAGAGCATTTAAAAAAAATGGAGGTGTGAATTTTCTCAGGAAGAAATTAAAAACCAAAAAGAGTCACACATTCACTGTCACCATTATTATAGTGATCACATGGGTTTCTGTCTCTCTCTCTCTCTCTCACACACACACACACACACACACACACACACACTCATTCTGCAGAGTCAGAAATCATGCTTCCAGTCAGCGAAAGAGCGGATGTGAATGTTTTACGTGCTTATCTATAGACTTTCCTAGAAAGACAGAATACGGAAGCCCTTTCAGCAGAATGAAGATGCCTTTTAAAGCCATTTCCTCCTGCTAATTCTCTGCGCACATTTATAATCCCCTGAGCTGAATATGCTGACTGAAGAAGCCGTAGAGGTCAGAGAGAAAGGCGTAGCGTGGATCCGGCATCTTCCACATCACTACAGTGTCTGTGTAATTGAACCACATTGTTATATTTTGCTCTCCAGCAGCACATGCTGTGGCTGCCAGCTACACACTGTTGCCATGGGAACCATATACTCCAGTCTGGCGTGTACCATGGAGAGCAAAGAACGTCTGATTTCGTCCTTAGAGAGATCATGTGAGAAAATAAAAGCATGGGCTTTTACTCAAGTGTCTCACATCATAAAAATCTACCACTGAAAGCAGTGTCTATATAAAACGGTCCATATCAGTGTGTTTTTTAAAATTTTATTTCATACGGATTTCAAATGACTGCATACAGAAAGGTACAAACACTAACCAAATCTCTATTCCTAACCTTTACCTTTCTAAATTTAAATGCCATTATAATAAGGAAGGAATAAAACACAACAGGGCGTACTGTTATAGGGAAATAACAACAAGGTGGTGTAACGTAATGATTGTGTATTGAGATTTCCCTATAACAGCGTGTCCTGCTTTTATTCACTACAGAACATCGTACTGTCAATCTGTTTATAGTTACATTAAGGTTAAGTCCACGAAGCAAATTAGTTCTGGTTGTTGGTTTTCTTAGAGATAATAAGACAGAAAGCAGTGCAGCATGTTGCCGAGAGTGCACAATATGCAAAGACTTTACAGTTACAGCTTTAACTATGTGCTGACACTGGAGACTCCTTCCAAAAATGCTAAATATTTTTCTTTGTTAAGTACTAGCCTATCAATCAGAATTGAGAATTCCCTCAATCCATCTATCCATCCATCCATTCATTGTCCATACTGCTTATCCGACACAGGGTCATGTGGGAGCCCGGAGTGTATCCCAGGGAACTCGGGGCACAAGGCGGGGGACACCCTGGACGGGGTGCCACCCCATCACAGGGCATAATCACACACACACCACGGAGAATTTGGAAATCAGCCTACAACATATGAGTTTGGACTGGAGGAGGAAACCAGAGTACCTGGAGGAAACCCCCAAAGCACAGGGAGAACATGCAAACTCAAGGGCACACAAAGGGCGGAGGCAGGATTTGAACCTCCACCCCGCAAGGTGCGAGGCAAACGTATTAACCACTAACCCACGAATTGAGAATTCACCAACAAAAATTGTCAGACTTACTTAAAAGCATATGCTTTTATTCAGAGCAAATATGTTTGCACAGCTATGTAATACCTGGAACCATATGAGGACAAAGTATTGAGAAAACACTACACAATGATGTGGTTTTCAACTCCAGTACATGGTACATGGAAATAACTCATACCTGAATGCTTGTTCTGTTCTCACACACCTGATTCAGATCACAAGATCATGACGAGCCTTGTAATTATCGCTGATTTGAATGAGGTGTTTTAGAGCAAGGAAAATACCCAACTGTACAGACGGGGCCTCTGCTATTAGTAGAGTGAGAACAAATAGTTTTAAGCAGATAATGTGACAAGCTGCATGTTTTGTGTTGGGTTTTGAGAGTACACAGTACTGACCTTTAAAGGGAAAGGGGGCTGATCGTCACAAGCCAGCCATCAGCATAGTAGCATGAGAAGCACAATCGCCCCAGGTGTGTGATTCCAGATCAGCAGGCGTTGTGGATATTAAAGCTCTGCAGATACACAAAAAAGCATTCAATATTTTATGTAGTAATGAAGCAAAAGCGCTAATTTAGCAGACACCTAGAGGTAAGGAAGCAGCAGATCCACTTAATGAACATACAAAAGTGCTCAACTGTGGCTCGCGGACAGTCCTGGGATTTGATCACACAATCTTCTGGTCACTAGGACAGAACTACTTTTGCTACTAAAACTAATCCCAGGTTGAGGACAATAAAGAAATGCAGCTTTTCTTATAACGTTGCATGGTAACCCCAAACCTGAAATGCTGAACTGATGTAAAATTCAACTTGGTCTGAACAGATATCAGTTACCAGAACACAAGCTCAAACTGGTAGACCATGTTCACCAGCAGGTGGGATGTTTTCCAGCTTCCTTACCTAACTAAATGGACCAGTAAATGTTTGTAATATTTTGATTGCCTTAATGCTGTGCTCTTAATGCACAGCTAACCTATGATGTAGCATTAGTAGCAGAAACTTGTGGTAAACATGTACTTTCTGCAATACTTACCAGCTAGTAAAAGATGGCCTACCAGCCTGACTAGCTTGGCCTATAGTTGGTTCGACTAAGCTGTATTTTCCCCTTCTCATTTTAAAACAAAACAGTAAAATAATGATGTCACGCAGATGCTTTTAATTTTTTTTTAATTTTTTTATTTTTAGTCAGTAATTAATACTGAACTGCTGTGGCAGCCATTCCTTGTGTGTGAGTACTTTTGCTGCTTTACAAGCTATTTGACGTGGCTCATGCATGACTCCATTGCTTTGTAGTGCCATCTGCTGGCTGACACTGCTGCAAATACTGCCTTATTACTCTCAATCAGTTCTTCTGATCAGTTCTTATGATTAACTCTTATTTCATTTGTGTAAACTGTTCAGCAGGTCAGCTTCAAGCTTCAGCATGCCGTAAGGATTGAGGGAGTTTGCACATTTTCAGAACAGTACGCTCTGACCCGAGTGACCTTCCTGCTGTTTCCGATCAGGCCTCATGTACAGAGCCTGTGAGACTATCTATTGTTTGAGAAGTGTGGACGGGCGACATTAGAGGAAGCAGGCAAGGCTTTTCCCGTAAGCGACACATCAACTTCTTCTTTCTTGCGAAACGGAACCCTTAAATTTCACTTTCCCGACACTGGCCTACTGCTTGCACACTCGGGGTTTCCTGTTTTCAAAAAGTTTCACATCACATGAGGCACTAAAGAGGGTCGTGGTGTAAGAATGAGGCACCAGCAGTGGGGGGCTGAAAGGGCGTGTGTTGGTGTGTATTATGTGAAATGTTGAAATGTGACAGCTGTTCTTTTTAGTGGATGAATATGCACAGAACTGTCAATACTAAGCCCAAAAACTCTGCTTTTGAGCCTGTGGAAATATTTTCGTTAGACCTCTTGAATTAAAGCTGAACGTCAACACTTCAATCACATCTTCATTGCTTCCTTTCAAATCCATTGTGGTGGTGTACAGAGGAAAAATGAGAAACATTGTGTCACTATAGAAATACTTATGGACCCAACTGTATCAACTATTTTACAGGGCTGAATATATTTAAGTAGCAGGGTTGAGTGACATACAGTATCAGTGACAAATTGGCATACAGTACTACAATGATACGTTGCTTAAGTCATAAATAAATGTTAGGTATTTTTCTTACAAAATAAAATGCTACGACATCACGATTCCACAATTCCAGCTTGTGATTAGGTGCAAGAGGTCTATCTATATCGAAATGTTGATGTGTGTGTTTGCTCGCATCTTTCTATACACACAGTACCTGCCTTATCGCTTTATATGTACTTCTAAACTCCAGATCAGCACGCGAACAACTGAGACACATCATTGACTTTCACTGAACTTTAAATGTCAGTAAAATGGCATTTAAGCACAGTTTAATGAGTTGACTTCAAAATTAATTCCAGTCCCCGACCCCCCAGTTGAGCACTCAGAGGTCACTAAGATAAAACTTCTTGAGTTGGTCATGTCTCGGTCAGTCAGCGTATACTTAGTGACTTAACTGTAGCTGGTGGATGCTTCAAAGACAAGATGTAGGCTATGTTCATTGATTATTTGGCATCCGAAGGCTATTAACGGTACAGAAAATTATTAATTGGCTTGAATAATATATTGTCCCACTCTGAATTATGATACTCATAAATGTGTCTGCAGAAAAGATACATATGAATGGAGAAAAAGCTGGGGGAAAAAATGCAAAGCTGTCATTCAGGATAACACATTATAATGTTTCCAGAAAATACTTGATATTATATATGATAATAAATGATGTTTTCCCTTTTTTTTCTTGGCTGTTTTGTAAATCGTTTTAGTCTTTGGCCCATATTAAAGGGGACAATCACTGATTACCGTAGATGCAATGCAATTCGTTCTTGGAGGATTCTGCGAATGATTCACCAAACATTGTAATTACACTTTTAGAGTTCTTTATGCCTTCTTGATGATTGAGAAACACTTTTTAGAAATACATTAGCCTAGTGTTTCACTTATATACTGTATATATAGGAACATGGGGTGGGGGTAGGGGTGGTTTAGTGGTTAGCACGATTGGTTCAGAACTCTTGGTTGGGGTATCAATTCTCGCCTCCACCCTGTGTCCACGGAGCTTGCATGGTCTGTCTGTGCTTCGGGGGTTTCCTCCGGGTACTCCGGTTGACTCCACCAGTCCAAAGACCTGCGTTGTAGGCATTTCCAAATTGTCTGTAGTGTGTGTGATTGTGCCCTGCAATGGGTTGGCACTCCGTCCAAGGTGTCCCCCACCCTGTGCCCCGAGCTCCCTTAGATAAGCTCCATAAGCAATATGATGAATGAATGTTGTGGTGGCCCAGTAGTATTTGTTCATGGCAATGTTCCACATAAAGAGAAATTACACAAATACAACAGGTCTTGTGTCAGTCTTTTTTTCCCTCAAGATTGCCAAACAATGTACCAAAAACATGATCAAACCTGGGTATTTGGAGTACATTTGTAAAAAGGAAGCGGAAGTTCTGTAATCACGACAACACACTTCATCACCCACAAACAAAAATATGAGCAAAAAGGCATTAGTTTATTTCCTCACTGCTTGCAAACCACAAGGCAGTATGGAAGCTTTCATAATCAAAATACCAATCAGCAAAAAAACCTGACAAGATGGTTTTACAATGTGAAGCGCAGTCCAAAACCTTTGAGGAAGTAAAGAATGAAAAAGACCGCAGGATTGTGCAATTTTTTTCAACTTCAGTCATGTCTTTATGCACTTATGAGTTTATTTCACTACATTTGTAGATATAATAAATGTAACTTGCTGTATACATAAACACATGCAGACTATATAGACTAAATTGATTGAATCATAGTTTTATTATCCGATTGTTTTTTTTGCCAAACCAGAGGATCAAGAATTTGTTAGTGTTATTAGATGATTCACAAAGTAACAAGGTACAAACACAAATACAAATGTGACAGACAACAGTACTAAAACAAAAATGAATAGTTGCAGCAGATGTCAGACAAAACACAACAAAAAACAACAAAAAGAAACTCAAATACAGAAATAATAATAATAATAATAATAATAAATAATAATAACAATTATTATTAATAAATAATAATAATAATAATAATGATTATTGGTTTTAATTATTAATATTATTATTGTTAATTATTATTGTTATTATTATTATTAGCATCATTATTATTATTGTTATTATTATTTATTATTAGTAGTATTATCATTATTATTGTTATTGTTATTATAACTATTATTATTATTGTTGTTATTATTCATATTCTTCTTCTTCTTCTTCTTCTTATTATTATTATTATTATTATTATTATTATTATTATTATTATTATTATTATTATCCATCCATCCATCCATCTTCTATACCGCTTATCCTTTTCAGGGTCACGGGGAAACCTGGAGCCTATCCCAGGGAGCATGGGGCACAAGGCGGGGTACACCCTGGACAGGGTGCCAATCCATCGCAGGGCACAATCACACACACATTCACACACCCATTCATACACTACGGACACTTTGGACATGTCAATCAGCCTACCATGCATGTCTTTGGACTGGGGGAGGAAACCGGAGTACCCGGAGGAAACCCCCGCAGCACGGGGAGAACATGCAAACTCCGCGCACACAGGGCCACGGTGTGAATCGAAGCCCCGACTCTGAAGGTGTGAGGCAAACGTGCTAACCACCAAGCCACCGTGCGCCCCTGTTATTATTATTATTATTATTATTATTATTATTATTATTATTATTATTATTATACAAAATACTGGTGCACATACATCATTCTGTGATTCTTTTACAGTTTTGCATCATAAAGCAGATGCTGTCAAGGGTTTCACTGAGTCTTTGATGTATAAGACATAATAAACATATGGGACTTGCCATTTTAATGAATTAATATTTTTATTTAGCCACATTCCACTAATTCAATACTACCAGTAGATGGCACTATAAACCCACATTTAATACAGTGGCCCCCAATGTGACCCCGTGTCTGCATTCAGCTTTAACAGTTTCAGGATTCTTCTGCTGTAATAAAGTCAGTAAACGTGTTTTTTTCTGTTCGAGACAAATTGAGTCAGTTGGACGAAACTCAATAAAAATGATTCATATTGCTCAAAACAACAACAACAGCAACAAATAAGAAATAGAGAATGTTCTAAAAATTTAATTCAACACCTTAAATCAATAAAATTGTTATGATTTGATTTCAAGTGTTGATGCATTTCCTTTTGAAACCGGAAGCTAGAGAATTTAAGTCAAGTTAAAAATATCCATCCATCAGACCGACAGTGTCGGGATAGCAGACAAACTCATGATAGGCCAATTACACTTAACATTGTATCCATGTAGAACATGTATGTCTGCTGATGTAAAGCTTGTATAAGACATGTGGCAGTAATGAAATGTCTTCATGTCTGAAAACTTGGAGGACTTCTTGGTGAAAAAAGAAAATATTGAGAATAATGAATAATGAATATTCATTATAGCCATTATGAGATTGCATTACAACAAGTAAAATAGCCTTATTTATTTATTTATTTATTTATTTATTAACCAATTGTACCAACTGTAACCAATAATTGTAATTATTTCAAGCATTTATTTCAAGAAACAGGGAAATTATCTGCCAGTAAAAAATAAATAAAAAATATTTAAAAATCAAGCGCACAGTTAGTAAAATGGAAAATATAATGTTACGGATTTTAAATCTTACAGTAAAGTGCTCTTACAGTAAAATGAGGTTTGCATGTTTTACATTTAATTTTCAACTTCACTGTATTTTTTTTTAAAAATTACAATAAATTACATAAAAGTATCTATATTAAAGCAATTACTCTGAATCATGGTTGTTTAACTGAAAATAAAGTAAATCAATTACGCTGTTGTAAATATGCTAATTATTTTACTTTGCAATATTAATCAGTAATCAACCCATTTATGATTTTGTTTTTATGATAAATGGTCTGCACTATAGCGCTTTTTTTTTTTTTTTTTAAACCTTTGTGGTTCTACAAAGCGCTTTACACTGTGTCTCATTCACCCATTCACACACACACACACACACACCAATGGTAGCAGAGCTGCCATGTAAGGCGCTAGCTTGCCATCGGGAGCAGCTTGGGGTTCAGTGTCTTGCCCAAGGACACTTCGGCACGTGGAGCCACGTGGGCCGGGAATCGAACCGCCAACCCTACGATTAGTGGACAACCCGCTCTACCGCCTACGTTTTATCATGTATATACTTTAATTTCCATTATCTATGTCACTTATATCTATGTTATAAAAATTAATAAATGACTGTTTGGGATCTACAGTATATTCTGATGTATTATAATTAATAATACTGTCTATAATCCAGTGAATACAATAATACATATAGTTAATAATCTTTGTCACTTAATCACGTCTATTAATGATCTGGGAAAATTGGATATTAGGTTAAACAGCATTATTACTATTTGTGGACATATATACACTGTATTTTTGGACTACATGAATCATTTGAACAAACTACACTGGTTTATAAATGACTCATTTGAGTAAACTCTACAGTGGTTATAAAACAAAACTCAAAATGACTTCCAGAGATGAATTACGAGAACCGCCATGAGGTAAATTATGAAGTGCTTCAGTTGGTTAATGAAGTCATGGCAAAATTCCAAGCTTTATTTTTATTATATATTGTAGAACAGTGAACTGGAAACTACAGCATTACTGCTACTGATACTGATATTGATTTAAATCAATCACAGCAGTTACACAGCATAGAGTTTACTCAAATGAGTCATTTATAAACCAGTCATTTATAAACTGTAGTCAAATTACAGTTGTGATCCAGCAATACATGAATTGTGTGTGTGTGTGTGTGTGTGTGTGTGCACGTGTGTGTGTGAATTAAAACACCTTTATTTCAGAAAACTGAATAAGACAAGTTAGCAAATGGGTTTGGGATTCAGCGAGTACCAGAATGGCAGCCATGCCGCTCTGACCGAGCATACTTGGCACTTCACTGGTTTCCACTCTGTAAGACAACACTCCGCTACCACACACTCAGCTGGTGAGAGAGACAGTGAGACGGCAGACTGAGATAGTGTGTAGACTGAATATATACGTCTACTATAATCTTAACATGACGATCCTTCCTTGTCGTCCTGTTACACCATAGCTGACATTCTCACACTACACTTCCTGATTTCACTATCAAACACACGCGTGCCTCTGTGGAGTGACTTTCAGAGTTGGGTTACGTGGTGAAATCAAGAGGCTGCTCGCAACTGAGAGTAATTTTTTAATCCTTGATATAAGCCAACTTGAAGATCAAGTACTTTCCAAGGCTGCTTGATGTCTCATTTAAGCAGCAGCAAAATCCGCGGAATGACCCTGACTGGGAGCCTGCTAATTCCTTTCACCACCTTCTAGTTCCATTGCAAAAGCAGGTCCAGCTAGACAAAAAAAAAAAAAATACCCTGATGGTAATTAGGTCATAAGATTGGCACACTCAATATGCCACACCATGCAAAGTGACAAAATGTGAGCTATACAGGGACATGCTGACCTGCCATTTATCAACAGAAAAGTCTCACATGCTCACGCGAGGCTGAAGAACATGGCAGAAACGTGACTAATCCCTTTGCGAGAATCTCATCTTCTTTTTCATCCTTGTTTGGAAACAATTCTGCTTTCCCTGACTGATCATTAACCTTTCTATATTAAGCTCTTCTCTCTTCTGACACTAAACAATTTGACCACCGAGCCAGGATGATGCCTTACACTGGCTACCTTCACACCCAGCAGGTCATGGCACAGCACTGAACATAGCACGTCTCAAAACAGCCGATTCAACTGATGAAAGAAAACTAAATGATGAGCGGGGGCAGTGGTGACTTGGCGATTAAGACTCTGGGTTACTGTTCAGAAGGTCAGGGGTTCAAGCCCCAGCACTGCCAAAGCTGCCACTGCTGGGCCATGGAGCAAGGCCCTTAACCCTCTCTGCTCCAGGGGCAATGCATCATGTCTAACCCCAGCTTCCTGACATACTGGGGTATGCAAAGAAAAGAATTTCACTGTGCTATAATGTATATGTGATTAATGAAGACCCATTATTACTATTATTATTATCATCAGCTGAACTAAGGGAGAAAACTGTTCTGTTCTGTGGCCCTTTTAAACCATTCTTCTTTTTCTTCATAGTAGTTGTAGAAGTAGAAGTAGTAGAATCAGTACTATAGTACATTACAGTATAGTAGTAGTATAGCATAGTTTTAGGAATGGTAGTAGTAGTAGTAGTAATAGTAGTAGTAGTACAGTGGCAGTAGTGTCATACTGTAGTACTGAAGTAGTAGTAGTAGCAGCAGTATTATAGTAGTATATTCATAGCAGCATTAGTGTTAATAGTCATATTAATGGTAGTAATAGTAGCAGTGATAGTTACTAGCAGTATTATAGTAGTATCAATAGTAGAAATACAGTAGTGTTCTAGTAGTAGGATTTGTAGTAGTATAGTGGTATAGTATTGGTAATGCCAGTAGTAGTGGTAGTACAGTATAGTATAGCAGTATTTTAGTAGTAATAGTAGTATAGTGGTAGCAGCAGTTGTAGTATTGGTGGTAGTAGTAGTAGTAGTAGTAGTAGTAGTATACATCAGTGGTACATTAGGACTAGTATCCGTAGTAGTATACTATAAGCAACATTAGTAGTATTAATGGAGCCATGGTAATAATGGAAGTAGTATTAGTAGTATGCACCATGTTCGTTGTAATAGTATAGTATAGAGTGTAGTATCTGTAGTAGTAATAGTCTTAGTAGTATTAGTATTAGTAGCAGTAGTAGTAGTAATAATAGTATAGTAGAAGTAGGATAGAAGTAGTAGTAGTAGTGATACTAATACTACCATATGGTAGTATAGTAGTATAACAGTATCAATAGTAGAAATATAGCAGTACTCTAGTAGTTAGATTCATAATAGTATAGTGGTATACTACTGGTAATGCCTGTAGTAGTGGTAGTACAGTATAGTAGTATTTATATATATATATATATATATATATTACAGACTAGTAATATCAATAATAGTAGTGTAGTTGTTTAGTATTAATTAAATCAGTAGTAGTACTGGTGTGTAGGGGTAGTAATGGTAGTATAGTCGTTTAGTATTAGTGGTAGGATCAGTAATATCAGTAGCAGTAACAATATTAGTAATAGTAGCAAAATATAGAAAAACTATAACAGTAGTATCAGTAGTAGTATAGTGGTACAGCATCCGCAGTGGTGGTAATAGTAGTAGTAGTAGTAGTAGTAGTAGTAGTAGTATAAGTTAGTGGTACTATAGTACTGGCATCAGTAGAAGTATACTAGAAGCAAGAGTAGTATTAGTATTGATGGAAGTCGTAGTAGTAATGGAATGGAAATAGTATATAATAGTAATATGATCTATAGTCTTAGTAGTAGTGTAGAGTTTAGTATCTTTGGTATTAATAGCCAGACTTGTATTCGTATTAGTAGTAGTAGTAGTATTAACACCATTAGTACAACAGCCATGGTTTTCTTATCCTTATTCTCTCTCTCTCTCTCTCTCTCTCTCTCTCTCTCTCACACACACACACACACACACACACACACACAGTGGGTACTATGTTTTTCGAAATAAACCTGCAGCTGCAGCAGTACTGTATGGCTACTCTGGCTGTCAACACTGAAATGTAAGTCAGTTCATGTGCATGTGTTTTTGTATGGATGGACGTGTCCAGGGAAACCGGGCACCAACAACGATGTCCTTGCAGGAGAACGATTGAGAGCTCGGTGTAGCTGTCACTTATGAGTAATGCAAATGGTATAACTGTCACACACTGGTAATAGCTGCTCTATTTTCCCTTTGTTATTGTGTACAGCTATCTGTTGTGATATTAGTGGCATAAAACTGATTATTATGTAGTCATTTCTGAGTAATGGGCCGGATTTAATAATGCATCAGTGAAACAACAAAACTAGGATACAATCAATTTGCATGACATACAGGTTCAGTGTTAATCTTAATGTCTTGATTTTAATATACTAACTGCTATTTCAGTTGACTTTAATTCTTTCTAATGGACTCATCTCAGTGTGTTCTCTTAAAAGCAGTGCTGTCTAGTGGGCAAATAAAGTCTGCCAGTAGAGGGTGCTGAAAAGGCCAATGACACAAATGTGCTAAAGGATGTGCATGCTTGTATGCACGTTTATTTCATATTGTATAAGCAATGCAATTCATTTAATATAACAAAGACTACAACGTTCTAATAAAAAAAAGGATGAAAGCGGATTTGCAGTAGGAGACTGATATTAACCCGAGTGTGTGTGAGTACTGAGAGCGTCCTTTACTCTTTTGAGGGTTCTTAAGGTGTTTCTCTGACTGAGATTCTGTTGAATCAGCAGTAGGGAACCTGAGCCTTTAGCCTACAGCCGCTTTAGAGTTAGCACCAGTCAGAGAAGCACCTCCCTCATCTCACACCCAAAGAGTAGAGACAGACTGACAGGCAGACCGACAGACAGACAGACAGACAGACAGACGGACAGAGTATGAAAGAGAAGATCTCCAGCACTTGTAACGATCAGACACATAAAACTGTCCAAGGTAAGACAAAGTAGACCTGTTAAGACCTGTGCATGCTAAAAGTGTGTGTCCATGTGTTTGTTCTTAGCACGGACTAAAAGTGCAATGTAGTTGTTGACTTAATTTCATTCATATTTTTGATACAAGTTTTGTTCTGATTATATATTTCTTTGTTTATTAACTATATTTTTGTTTTTGCAAGATTTAAATGTAAAAATAATTAAGTAAATCAATATATATATATATATATATATATATATATATATATATATATAAAATAAAACAATGTAATTTAAATGTAAAACTAATAAAATATAAAGCAGACAAACGAAGAAACAAAAATCAACCGAACAAGCAACCAAATAAATACAAAGCATCTTAATAAAGGCGTGTATATATTTTTGCCTAATCTGCAGAGTATTTCTCATGCCAAATTGATCAAATTAATTAATAAAATAGAAAATAGCATATGACATAATATTAACTTTGGAATGTGATACATGCAAGGGAAATAATAATACTGCCATCTGGCAGTCTGCTATATCAATTGGGTTCAAGTGACCTTTTGTTTTAAAGTAGAACTGGTGTAAAGAGGAAACAGTTTAAATCCAACTTTAAAACCTAAACTTGGCAAAATAAATCTCATTGTAATTTGTGTAGATGGTTTTCCTTGCTACTGTATGTAGGCTATACCCATATGTGTTGCATACAGTATTTATGCTAAGATTAAGCATGATGAATGAAGCTTTCCCTTTACAAATATGAAGAGGTTTGGAATAATCAGTCTCATTTTTCAACACTTAAAGTCCTATTCTTTAATAACATCAAAATGTATTCCACCAAAAACAAAATGATAAAATAATCAAATCTGCCTCTAGATTCGTTGTTTTATAGAGCGCTGTATTGGATGGCATAAATCTGATATCATTCTCAATACGATGCATATTTGTCATTCATTTTAAGAATTATGTTTGTACATTATTCTGGACACATCGGATGTTATTCATTTTTATTATTTCAGCAGTTTCATGGGATGATGAAATGATTTGAACCCTACGAAGTTGCATAATGCAATTCATCTAGCATTATGCTATTCACATCATATTAAATCCACCATATTTAATATGATATTCACATCATATTAAATATTTTTTTTTTTACGTATTTAGTATATGCAACAAATTTTATTATTATTGACAAGATCTAACCCCAACCCTAATGCTAGATTCTAAACGTCTTATATGAAGAAGAATCAATTAGCCAAGAAGTAAAAACTGAGACATTGTATATACATAATTTGAAAAAGCAATAGGATATTTTTTATGCTTCACATACATAATATATATATATATATATATATATATATATATATATATATATATATATATATATATATATATATATAATGTATGTGAAGCATAAAAAATATTGTATCGTAAAATATATAATATAATATAAAACAAAAGTATATAATATTATATACTTTTGTTTTCCATGTAAGTGTATGCTCATTTTTATTTTACAATGATACATCTTTCTTTGGTGGCCATGCTGGGAAACTATGTACTGACTCTGAATACGACAAGTTTGCTTTAGGATAAGTTTGATATAAAGAGTATCCAGATATTGCATTCTAACTGCATGACTGGCGATTGAGAGAGCGATCTGGCATCTGTATTACAAGTATAATGATTTGAAGATTTAATCGTTTAATAAGATTAGACATTGGTGCGAGTCCAGTTGCTTTAGCCCTTAATGTTTCTGCCTTTTATAGATATGGACCATAACTTTAATTAATGTTAAATTAATAATAATAATAAAAAAAAGGTAGGTTTTTATCTTTATCGGTAGGAAATATTATTTATTGAATTTCTCATTTTTTCCATAAAATCACTCTCTATCTATTTTCATTGTATTTAATGATTAATTACTTGTTTCTTAAATGGCTGGTGGGGTTTACTGTTTTGCTTATTATTATTTTAATTAATATTATTAATTGAGTATTATTTAATGACCTGTATTTATTGCACTGCTGTATAAAACAAATAGCAAACTAGTTGTAATTATGGTGATATTTATTATGAACGTTTGTGTATGTTTATTTATCTTGTATGTACTACTTCATCTGAATTTTGATGTCATCGTGTAGCTTTTACTATTGAGTAGATTCAGAGAAAAGTATACATTAAATCTTTTTGTCTTACGTGCTGTTATTTACGGAGGCTTCAAGCAACCTAGCAAAATCTCAACAGCATCACATGAAGACATGTAGTGATGATTGTTGAAATGTTAAACTGTGCTACGTTCGTGCACAAGAAAGATATTCAATCAAGAAAGTAAAGTAACATCCAGGAATTTATCTATGAGATGAAACACAGAGTAAGGGGAGTTTTTCTTGTGAACTGCTGGCAGGCAGAGCAATGATTGAGCTGGGCCCTGTGGAGGACGGCAGCAGCCACATAGAGGAGCTGATGGAGCTCACGGCACAGTGTCTGAGTCGCCTTGAGATTAAAGAACACTTCAATGTCATCAAGGAGATCGGCCGCGGCAAATATGGGCGCGTGCTGCTGGTTACTCACCGCTGCAGGGGTATGTAAACTAATGAGCAGCATTGTTTATAAATATTTCATTTGAGCATTTTTTTTTTTTTACTTTTAAGTTTGGGAACTTTTAAGTTTTATGAGTTAAACATTGAGTGAATTTTTATGGCTTCAAGTGATGAATTTTCAAATGATTTATTTCACCCATAATTCTTGATATCCATGTTTGCACATTTTCACTGTGGAACGTGCAAATTTTCACTTATGACATACACAAGACGACTATTGGTATACTAGTCTTGGTATTACGTGGCATAGGATCAAAAAGGACATCAGTGCACTTAGTCCCCGATCCCTAGTAAAAAAAATACATAAATAAATTGTCGTGAGTCGTGTGTGTCATTTCTGAACGAATCGACTCTTTGAGTCAGTTCTTTGACTCGGATTTTTTAGGTGAATGCTGTGAACTGAACGGTCCTTTAAGTCTGTAATGATGTCTGAATAAGTGAGTAATAATGGCTGGATTTGACATATTCCTATACACATATTTCATATTTCTTTTATATTTCATATTTCTATTTCTTATTATTCCTTATCCATTTCCTAATATTTCATTTTAATTTAGCATTTAATGCACAGTGTAAAGAAGAGTAGGCCAGGTTTCATTTCACTGCAAGTTATATACTGTACATAATTGTCTTGAATCTTGAATGTTCCAATTTACATCCAAGTCAATTCATTTATTTATTTACATTTATATTACATGTTCAAAATAAGAATGATCGTCATTTAAAAAAAAATAAAAAATCAGCATTACATTAAGTAGGCCTAAAGAAAATGTATCATAAAAAGTAGTATCATTCGCTCAGTAAAATGTAAAATTGATAGAAATCATTGATAATATTTTCCATAATAGGACCTACATTATTGGGCTTTGCTTAAAAATCAAGCAAAATTATGAGAACATTGGTTTTCTTCGTTTGCTGGAGAGAAAAAAAAAAGTGCTGTAAATAAAATATCTACATGTAATTCCACATTTTTAGCAGTTACAATATTAAAAGTCAAATGACATCAGTGATATGATGTCGATTACAACCATCCCAGATTTTTCCATAATTTCATTCAGTTTCAGAAACCTTGCTAGACATTTACGGCTATCTGTTTTAACATTCCACATTGTTTAATATATAAGTGAAGAGTTTTTCTCTGTAGTAAGTAATAAGTAACATTTATTTATATAGTACTATTCTAGACAGTGCTTCACAGTGTACAAAAAAAAACAAAGCAGCATGAACAAAAACAGGACATGGAATAACAACACATTACAAAATAACACACAGATATAAAGTAAAACATAGCATAACCATTCAAAAAAAAAACAAAAAAACACAGCACATCACCCAAAATAAGCTAGGTGAAAGCCAACTTTCTTAACAAGTTTCTTAAAACCTGACTCGGAGTGTGCATCTCATGCTCAAATTAAGATCATTCCAAAGTCTAGGCGCTAAAACAGCAAACGCTCTATCTCTAACTTAGTTTTTCATTTAGACAGAGTTTTCTTCCGTGATAGGGTTATCCATCTGAAAACTGAAATCTTGAAACAGTAGATCTTTTACACTTGTATAAACATAATCAAAGCATATGATATTTCATAGTTATAGCTACATTGGCCTACATAACCAGACAGCTGTAAATACTGGTATCAGATAAAACGCCCCAGTCCCTTGTAGAACATTTTGTGCCTCTAGAATTGTATGATGTTTGATCCTGATGTCTCCTGTTTCTTTCGCAGGGACACCCATGGCCCTGAAGGTCCTGCCCAAAGCGTCGACTCAGCTGAAGGGATTTCTGCGTGAGTACTGTATCTCGCTCCGCCTGTCCTCCCACCCGTGCATTGTGGGTCTGTTCGGAATCGCCTTCCAGTCTAATGAACACTATGGATTTGCTCAGGAGCTGGTGGTCGGCCGCGACCTGTTTGCTATCATCAAACCACGGGTCAGTCGTGTTAGCGTGGGCGGTTTAATTACTCTCTAATACAGTCTTAGTATTTTCCTAACTGGATAGTTAAGGGCTTTTATACTACAGCTCTGCTGAATTCTTATTTTTTCTGTTTTTTTTTTAATTTATTATTAACTTCAAGAGAAAGTCATGGAATGACTGTTTATAACTAATATAACAAGAACTAACTTGTTTCATGGACGTTCGACAATGTTAAATGTATCTACAAACAGATAAATCATATGATATTCTTCAATTGGGGGTTGAGGGTTCGAATCCCACCACCGCCCTGTGTGTGCAGAGTTTGCATGTTCTCCACATGCCTTAGGGGTTTCCTCCGGGTACTCCGGTTTCCTCCCCCAGTCCAAAGACACGCGTTGTAGGCTGATTGTCAATTCCAAATTGTCCGTAGTGTGTGAATGGGTGTATGAGTGAGTGTGTGTGTGATTGTGCCCGGCGATGACTCGCACCCCATCCAGGGTGTCCCCCACCTTATGCCCTAGGATAGGCTCCAGGCTCCCTGTGACACTGTGTAAGATAAGAAGGACAGAAAATGGATGGATGGCTGGATGGATGGAACTCCTCTTCACACCAGCCTGCATCACACCACCCTGATGTTAATTATTTTCCTAAAACAGTACTTATTTCACTCCATATATCCTTAAGGGTTCCCACAGACGTTATTAGTTATCTCAGTCGAAAACTGGTTGCTGTCTGTGTAGCGTTTCACCCTGCAACTACATGGATACCCTTCAGGATTCTCTGGTTTTCTCCCAAAAACATCCTAGCAGGTGGATTGATTACGTTAAATTGCACCTAAGTGTAAATCTTTGTGTGCGTGGTGTGCTGTGATGGACTGGTCTTATCCAGAGTGTATTCCTACCTCATGCCCAGTGCTCCACGTCCACCATGACCTTAACCAATATAAAGTGCTTACTGAAACCGTATGACTGAGTTATTGTTATGATCCATAAGTAGGTTGTTGAGATGAAGATAACATCTACTAGGTATTTTGTAAAGTGAGTTTTATAACTGTAACGATCTAAAATCCAGTAGACAGACACTATTGGAATAAAAGTGGAAGTTCAGTTTAAGTTCATTTCAGATGTTAAAGCCCGCCAGTCATGTCATTACTGCGACATTATCACGAAGAACAAACAGCAGTATAGCAATACCAAGACGACAAAAGAGAGTTTTTTGCATAGTGTTTTCCCCCCTGCACCATTGGTGTGATAGTAATCATGTCTCTGACAGGTTGTTGGATGAATGCATGTAGTGCATGCTCAACACATATTTCAACAATGTGCGTATGTGCCGGGAGGAATTCGGAGCGTGTGAGTCATCGAGCCACACAGCTGTCCTCCTTCCTTTGGCTCAGTGAACGTTAAACTCCACACAAAAGGTTTAAGGCGCACAAACACAACGGGTGTCTCAAGTCTCATGTAATGATGTTGTAAGAGAAGACAAGCCTGTGGTCAGGCTGCTAAAGCATATCCTTGTTTACTGACAGGTACATCATTTGTGTTAAGGCCATTTATAATATTTGCTTTGTTGACAAATACTTGACAAATTTGAAAATGCACTGTATGCTGCCATAAAAAGTCTAATAAATCACAATGACAGAATTATCACCTGGAGGAACCGTTTGGTTCTGATTGCCATGAACGCTGAACAAAGGCAGGGATACACCCTGAGGCCTGTTGCACGAATCGAGTAGAACAAACTCAGTTGCAGAGAAAGTTTTCAATTCAATTAAATTTTATTTGTATAGCACTTTTTATAACGGACATTGTCTCAAAGCAGCTTTACGGAAACATAGAAACACAGGGTACAGATTTTAAGTGTGTGGATTAATCCCTATTGAGCGAGCCTGTGGCGACGGTGGCGAGGAAAAACTCCCTGAGATGTTCAGAGGAAGAAACCTTGAGAGGAACCAGACTCAGAAGGAAACCATCTGGGTAACAACGGTTTTGTTTTGAGTCGACAAAACCAAAAAATTCCAATCTAATGCTGGTTATCAACTTTATCAATCAATCAAGGTTTTAACCCTGAATCAGTTTACTCAGTTTACTTAGTGTGCTCCTGTACATAAAAGCCAGATATTTGCTGCAAACAGCCAATAGTGTTCGACATGGAAATAAGCAGGTGTGAGTACCTTTCAGCTGAAGTGCAAGAAATTATATTATGTGGAAATATGAGGAATTCAAATCTATACTAACCACAAAAAGCAACTTAGTTGTGCCTGCCGAAGCTCGGGAACATTGCTGATTGTGTAAATGCGTAAGTTTACGATAGACTTACAATGAGAATAAACGGATTGAAAACTTATAACTCCAACATATTTCAAGTAATTTCATTTAATACAAATATAAATTGTTTATATTAAATATTAATACAATTAATATTTCACTTTGTGAAATTACAATAAGACAGGAATAATGCCACTGAATGAAGATGTGTACCAGCCGTAGAACCCCAAAGCAATATGTACAGTTAGCGATACAGTAAGGGCGTGGCTTTGGCGTGTCAGATCTTCAACGTGCGGCTCAAGAAGCCGGCAGAGATAAGCTATACCATCTGCTGAAAATCTTTATCTTTCGTACAGGTGGTCATCAGGAAAAGCCTGTGGATTGTGTCTGTCCCTAAAAGTTCTTTCCCTTCGAAGTGCCCTCCTTATTATTTGCACTCCGAGCTCCACGGGATTCTCCACAAACAATGAATCCATCACTACAAACACTAAAGGGTTAACTTTGATCTGTGAGATTTATATCACGTTGCTCAAAGCTGATTGGTCCAATTTGGAGTTGCAATTTGTTACCCAGAATAAAACCTGCTCCGGAGAAGGTTAGCCATGTAGTGTAAGTTACCATGGCGAAGAAAACGGCTAAAAACCAATCCTCTTTGTTGAGACAAAAAAAAAAAAACAACAACAACACAGAGTTTGCTCAAATTAAATGCAGACTTACCGGGAAGCCCTGCCAGCTTCGTGCAAGAGGCCTCTAGTGATCGTTACAGGGCATTACATATATTCACATCTTGGGCAATTTTAAGTTGCTAGTCCATTTACCAGCATGTTTTTAGACAGTGGAAGGAAGGCAGAGAACCCAGAATATGTGAACATGTGGAGAAAATGCAAAATGGGGAGTTCTGGAAAGAATACAAAGAAGCTAGTTAAGTTTCCATGGACTTGTTGAAAGACCCTATATATGTTCTCTTTTCCTGTAGTGAGGTGTGTTGGTTTTGTAAACTGGTATTGACCAGCAAGTTAAGAAACAAACAAACAAACAAACAAAAAAAAACCTCTAAAAATGATTGTGATTTAGTGATAATCTGAAAAGTTGGGGGGGGGGGGGGGTCCAAAAAATTCAATTACACGCCTAAGTGGAGAATAAATGTTTCTAGCTGAAATTCCTGTTATGGAATTTTGTTTCTATATTATTTATTAATAGTTCAAGCAAACGCCCAGTGAAATGTCATTAACATTAAATTGCCTCTCATGGTGCTAAGCAATTGCAGTGAAATCACAAGACTTAAATCAGCACTCATGGTTTTATTGTGAAGAGATAAGAAGCATTCCTCTTTTCCGCAGGTTGGCATCTCAGAGAGTGTAGTAAAGCGCTGTGCTGTGCAGATCGCCAGTGCCTTGGAGTTCATCCACCGCTTGGGCCTGGTGCACCGTGATATCAAGCCAGAGAACATACTGTTGCTGGACACCCAGTGCCGCCATGTGAAGCTGGCTGACTTCGGCTTGACACAGAAGCGCGGCACTCTAATCTGCTACATCTCAAGCACGCTGCCCTACATGGCCCCGGAGCTGTGTGCCATGGTGGCGGAGGACGGCCAGGAAAAGCCTCAAGCTCCACCGCTCAGCATACAGCCCAGCCTAGACACCTGGGCTTTTGGTGTGCTGCTTTTCTGCATCCTTACAGGTTTCTTTCCCTGGGAACACTGCACAAGCACTGACAGCTTCTATGAGGAATTTGCTGAGTGGCGGCAGGACACAGAGACAACAGAAATCCCGACACAGTGGAAAAGATTCACACCAGCGTGTTTGGAGATGTTCGGGAAGCTGCTGGCGCTGGAGCCTAACGACCGATCCACAGCCGATGTGGTGAAAGGGTATGTTGGGAAGGAATGGGTGAAGCCAAAGCGCCCAAATGAAAGTGAAGGAGTAAACGCCATGGCAACACTGAGCAGCCCTTGCCGTAGTAGCCCAGTGCTTCAGTAATGCCATCATGTGACATTCCATCACAGTGTCATTATTGCCAATTTAAAAAAAAAAAAGATTTTGTTATATCTGGCATGCATGGAAAGTTACAAATGGTGAAGAAATCAGGGTGAGGGGCTGGAATAGCAGGCGTGCCTTTTCTTCACTCTTGTAAACATATTGGATACATCCTTAGAATTCCTATAAATTTTGAATGAGGCCAGGTTGGATGTTTGCACGCTTCACCCAAACAATGGTAACAAATAGATTTTGGTAATCTCTTCACTTGATTGGATATCCACATTTTCTACAATATGAATCAAAATATCTTCAAACCTAAGAATGTAGAATGTAGGTTCAGCAGTACTTATTTACTAAAGAATAACAACAAAAACAGGATCAAGCCTTTCAAATGAGAAACATAGCACAACTGTTCAATTGTTCAATAAAATGGTGAATAAAAATAATATTCATGGTTAGACTATGTCAGAGACTTATATAGAATAACTATCTGAATGCTCACATTGCATTTTTTTTTTGGGGGGGGGGGGGTTAACTGCAAGAAAACATGAGATTTTTGTTTATATTGTATATGGTTAGCAGAGTTAATGCATGAAAAGGATGAACAGTTTTCCTACTTTGCAAAGTTTCCTACTATTATTCTAGGAATAGCATGATAATCATCATGATGTGTTACAAATATAATGTATCATACTGTATACTGTACTGTAATGTAATTGTACTCAGAATGAGTGGAGCTTAAATATTGTATTATTGCCCTTCTATGGAGTTATTATACTGCCACATTTGTAATAAACAATAAACTGGCACTTTAGCGATTCACTTTGTCGACATGTAATCAGTGCACTGCATGTTATACTGTATATTGTAAGAAGGTAGATCATATTACTAGAAGCTTTGAAGTGATCTTGATACACACACTCACACACACATAACACACATATACTTTATACCCCCCAGCCTTTCACATTAAATAATCTGCTGGCATCCGCTGCAGCTGGCAGGCCAGTGATGGACAGTATGATGGTGTGTCTTGGCATTGGTGCTGATGTCCCACTGAGAGGCTTGTGTGTCCTACAAACCAGGGGGCAGTTTGGCTCAGAGTGTGCATTTTCCAGCATATTTGAAGTGTTACACCAACCTGGATTGAGTTTCCATCATAGGTGATGGGCAACAAGATCACTGCACCACTTCATGGGGGTCCATAGAGAAAGGGCAATAAAGCCACGAGTGAAAAACATCTCGACTTTGCGGTGAATATAAATCAACACCCTGACTGTTTTATACGCCAGAGCTGTAGATCTGTAGTAAACTTAACACGCTGACATGAAGAGGCAGCTGTGTTGGAAATCTGCCACGGATTCTATTACAGTAGCTTGCAAATAACCAGGTTTGCAAACAACTCCGGCAGGAAAATATATCAGTTCTCATCACACTTAGCTCATGTACATGTGTAGATGATATACAACATTGTACGTCTTGCTATTAAACATGACGAGCTCCGCTGTTAGTTTCTGGAAAGCTCTTTTCCAGGCAACGCCAAACTGAGATGGGATGAAGTCATCACAACACACTTGAGTGCAGCTGTTTTAATTGATATTTAACACTTACACTATCTGAAATGAATGGTTGGCTACTATGGCTAACCTTTTATAACCTTTCGTAACTGCATTTATAGTTGTTAGATGCGTTAGTGCGAAATCTGGAGCGCTAACAGAATGAACTTTCCAAAGACATAGAAAAGAGGACTACTCTGATTTTATGCAAGCAATGAAATTAAAAGTGGAACAAATAAGAGGCACAATTTAGGAGTCAAGTCAAATTGGATCAGGGCCAACTGAAAATAGACCATTAGCCGTGTCGTTTTATGGGGCACTTTAAGGTGGACTGTCCCGGTAATGGACACCCATAAGTCTTTCTGGGCAGTTGGTGCTCATATCTTGTTGACCCCAAATAAATTAAGGCCTGTGAATGGCCATTATTAAGATAAGTTTACCCTTCACCCCTCTCCCGAGGTCTACTCTGATTAGTGGTTATATCAAACAAGTTATACATGAAAGGTGAAGCTAGCTAGTTTAAAAAAAAAATCTCTGAACTCAGGTTGTATGAAACAGTAACAGGAGGTGAACGCTTGTACAATTGAATTTCTCTTGTAAGGTTCTTCAGTCTGCTTTCCACAGTTTTGACATCCTGCTATTCACTTGGTAATTGTGGTTGGACTTGATACTTACTATGACCCTTGATTTTGAACCAAAATTACAGCTGTGCCACAAAAACCTGCTCATGGGACAAAAAGTCTTGGCGTTTTCTTTTGAAAACTTTAGACAACAGCTGAAGTGACATCACATTGTGTGATGTGTGCACACCTTGTGTTATATGTCATACGCAAGCAAAACTACATGTACTTTAACACTCAGCTCGTTGGCCTTTCACATTGAACCACTGTCCCTGATCTCCCAGCAGGCTTTGCAACAGATGCTATGGCCCAGAAGCATAATCTCCTGGTGAGAGAATGGATCTCATTGATTGATAATGACATAGTAACCTATGAATAAACCTTCAGTTATACTCTGTTATGGAAAATTACCACAACTGGGGTAGTTGAGTCACCAGTTTTCTATACCACCATACACAAAGCTATGTGTGATGAAAGTCACTTTGAGCCATAATTTCTGTCATGTGGAACAGTATCAGACAAGATGACAAGTTTAGGTGGATGAAACATTTTGCGTGCGGTTGTCATACAAGGCAATGACCGTTCTGGAGAGACTGGAGAGATACACCATCAGTCTAAAATTATATCTATCTTAGCACTTATTTTAGTAGCCTTCATTAATAGAAGATTATGTGCTTATCATGCAGACTATAGACTATAACTGCCTTAGAGTATGCTTATTCCTGTGCATATGTATGATTTATAGATAACAAATAGAATTTTTTATTATTTATCCGTCAGGTTGGATGTTCGTTGTTTGTCGCTGTATAATATTCCGCCATTGGCACAGGTGCACATATTAAAAATGCATAATATCAGCATGACACAGGTTGCTCCATCTTTTCCCTGGAATCCTATTGTTGAGTTCCTGCCAGATTGGTTCTGAATGACCTGGCGGTTATCCGATGTTCATAGTGGCGCAGTTACTATACATATCTAACTAGCATTCTATTTCATTCTTCCTATTTATATGAGGTGCTGAATAACACCTGGATAACACGCCACAATGTCTTAATATGTTCCGCGTAGAGACAGACAGGCATTTCACGATAGCGGCCAGGCGTTCGGCCAGCCTGTAGGTCATAGAGATGACATTCATCACCTAGTGGGCCAGTCTCTGATTCAGAATCAAATTCTATGAAAAGTTTAACAAATGGGCAGTCGCTTCCAATGGTGAGGCAGTTTCCTAAGATAGACACCATTTGAAGTCTGGAGTCAAGGATCTATTTTGGGCAAGACGGAAAATAGTATTGGATATATCCTTTATGAAGTATGCATTAAATAAATATATATATATATATATATATATATATATATATATATATATATATATATATATACACACACACACACACACACACACACACACACACAACTATATATATATATATATATATATATATATATATATATATATATATATATATATATATATATATATATAGTACATGGAAATTTGTTTAATGTGAGACCTTACTACAAAAAATTCAGACACTAGATAGTATGTAAATTGAGACGTGGTCCATGTCTTATGAAAGAGCACTACATTTGTGAGGTGATCAGCTCGGAGCAATACAAATAAAAGCACCATTGAAACATTCCACTAGTGTCCTAAGGGAAGTGTAAAACAAATGACCGATCGCCATCTTAACCCCAGTTTAAACTCGGGAATGTTCCAGGGTTCTATTCTCAGTTTCTGTGACCTGACAGAATGTCACTTTGGCCTCTGATGCTGAGCATTGTGTTTATACACAGCACGGTAAACACCATTTGCAAATGAACAGCTTTGGATAACTCTGTGGCTCAGTGATCTTAACGAGTTTGGAATAGCAGTGACCATCCAAACCACTTCAGTGCAAATGTATGTGTCTCTGAATAAGATCTCCTACTACCATTTGAATGCCGAAATCAAAAATGACATCTCGGGTATCACTTAATCAACCGCTATTATTTTCTGTTACACCTATGTACAAATCCGCATTAATTAAGTGCTGACTAGAGGAAAGTAGTGCACACACTATCTACTATCACACTATCAGAGATCTCTGCGTTGAAAATGGAATATTGTATTCTGTATACTGCTCCAGTCAGTAGTCAAATACTTACATTCAAGTGAAAGTTGTGTAACAGTCAGTAGTTTGCAAGTCCACACTGAGTCAACTCACCCCAATGTTCAAGTAAAGTCCAAAGTCCCAAACGTGCTACTTCCTGAAGTCTACTTGGATAGATAGGACACTGGTTTTTTGACCTGTTTTACTTGCATGGATCCTATACAGGGAGAATGGTAGTTGCGAGGCTTTCTTTAGTGAGTGGAAGGCTTGTTTCACTTGTTCCTCCACTGAGGAGGGTACTAAGAGGGGATCTATACTACAAAACACTCTAATGAATCATCTTTGAAGAATTTGCATAGCCAAGGAAGTGCTGAAGTTTCCTTATATTTGTAGTGGTTGGCCAATTCTCTATAGACTCTTCCTTGTATTGCCCATGGTAATTCCATCTGGACTTACAATCTTTGCCAGGAAACAAATGAGATCACTGTGTACTGCTCTGACATGAGTGACATGTTCCGAGAATAATGAGGAAAAAATCGAAATATTATCAATATAGGCTATTGGACATGGTGGAGCATGTCCTTTAAAATGGAATTAATGAAAGACTGACATGCTAAGGTGTGTTTTGACCAGGCCACATGGCATTACTAAATATTCCTAATGACCTGAGTTTCAGAAGTGCTTTGTAGTCTCATGCTAGTTCATTAGGTCAGGATTTGGGACAATTTTTTAGAATAAATAAATAAATAACCAGTACTAATTTATCTGCTTGGTGGTCTTTAGTCTTTGCTTAAAGAGAGCCAGTGAGTCACCATTTTGGATAGTCTGGGGAAGCTCCAGGAGAGGTAAGTAGCCAGCACATTTAGGACACTTTGTAGACAGCACATTTAGGAATTTTAGAAAGAAAAAAGAAGTGATACCATGACATGAACCACATGCTACCCACAGTTAATGAAATAATGAAAAGGGAGAGTCTTTAGGTAACAGCTCACCCCTCTCTGATCCCAAATTAGCCAGAAACTACCACTTTTTAAAACAAGAAAATAAGTTGAATAGAGCCACTGGTTTTGAATGGGCAGGTCTACCTTCTCTATTGCATCTATTTCCAAGAGGAAAAAGCTTCTTTGGTTAGAGTGACCTTGTCCCTGAGCCCTGAAAAACTTGGGAGCCAGCAGCAGAACTGTAATTTGTGTCCCTCTGACATTCTTTAGTGGTGAGGAACCAATGTTTAGGACCCTCCTGCAGGACAGGCGAGGAGCACTCAAATACTTACCAGAAGTCTAAGGGTAGGCAGGCCATTTGTAGCCATTGGAAGGTGGAACTGGGATATGGTGGTTTAAAGGCTGCATAAACTGTCCATCTGGTTGCTCCAAGCACACCTGAGTGAGTATAAATCAAGCTACTGTAGCAGAGAGTTGCCCCAAGTGTCCCACTGCCAGGAGTGATGTGTCAATTAACTGCCTTACAGAGGAGTCAACATATTCAGACTGGAGGGACTGATGCGAGCAGAAGAATAGTCAATATATTGTACAGAATAATGTCTGTTTAAATCAGAGGGTCCAAGTGCACTAAAGAACGAGCTAACCAATAATGCAGGACGGCAAACAATATGCAGACATTTTTTGTGAATGGGGTATAAAGAGTAAGTAATCTCAGATCTGATACAGACACACATGGAATCAAAGAATTTGATATGAGGCATACAGGATGAAATAGAGAAAACGGCTTCTTGTGCTGTATATCAAACTATAACAGTTTTAGAGCAATACAGTTTAATAAACAGCATCAGAGCCATTCTTCAGTCTGTCCATTCAAACAGATACAAATGAACTTTATTATTATAAAACTAATAACGTCTAAGTAAATACTAAGTAATGTGGACAAAAAATAGATATTCATACTTTTAAAAAATATTTTATTGGGCGGGAGAGTTTTATTCAGTCTATTTAAGAAACATCCATGTCCATTGTGGGGTTTAGGAATGAGGCAAACACAGGCAGATAATGACTAAAATCTATAACAAACACAGGAGAATCTCAAAACCAAATGTTACCCAAGGTTCTGCGCTAGGAACAGGAACAAGCAAACTAAGCAAACCAGTGCCTTACACTCTAGGAGTGTCAGCATAATAATGAATAATTCCTTAGATTTTTATAGCGCTTTTCTAGGAACTCAAAGCGCTTTACATTGTAATGGGGGGGGGGGGGGGGTCTCCTCAACCACCGTCAGTGTGTAGCATCGACCTGGATGATGCGACGGCAGTCATAGAGCACCAGAACACCCACCACACACCAGATATTAGTGGGGAGGAGAGGAGACATGATGTAGCCAATTCAGGGTTGGAGATTATTAGGGAGCCATGAAAGATAAAGGCCAATGGGGGATTTTTAATGACCACAGAGAGTCAAGACCTCGGTTTAACGTCTCATCCAAAAGACAGATAGGATAGCATAGGATTGCAGTAGGAAAAAGCAGACTTTTGAGATTGTTTGATAAACAAAGAGCTTTATGACTATAAAGAAAATGCAGGTTGGATAATGTAGGTGGACTAGGGACATCAGCAGGCAGGCTAACGGGTGTCACAGGTGCAACATGGAATATTTCAGCCATAAAACACACATATAATGCAGGGATATATAGTTCCTTTGTGTAAAATACATTTTAAAAACAATTGTTTCATGAAAGTTAATATTAAAATGAGCATATATTGGCTAATATTTGGAGTACAAATATAATAATAATAATAATAATAATAATAATAATAATAATAATAATAATAATAATAATATCACCACTACAATTCTGAAATGTATAAATCAAAATATATCAAACAAAAAATAAAAAAGTAAAATAAAATGATGGTGCACATCCCCATTAAAGGTAATAATAATACAATATGTAAATTATTAGATATATAATTTTGTTCATTTTTATTTATTTATTCATTATAGAAAAATGAATTATATTTTAAATTTTAAAAATATATTTTAAACATCCTCATTCCATTCATTTTTAGAAAGTTTGATTTACATAAACACATTTTAACCTAAATTTTGCTGCTCCTCATTACAGTAGATAATATTTATAATTAAGGCACATTCATATTTTAGCATGTTGCTATTCACGCTAGTGCCAGTGCTATTGAGCATAATGTATAATATAAATTTGATTAGGAAAAATATTTTTTCACACCTTATTAAAAATGCTCTATACAAACTAAAAATGACCTTGATTACTCATCTTACTGAGGTTTGGCCTCATCATTAGAGCCCGGTAATGGTAGATCTGATGATGGGCCAGGGAAAATGAAGCTTTCTCTTTTCTCAGTGAGTAATATAACATCGTCATAGTCCTCCTGCGGCTCCACTTCAGCTTCGAATGTCACTTCATCTGCAAAGGTTATAGGAATGATATACAGTATCTCATTCTAGTTGTGAATGCTTTTATAGTAAGAGTTCAGAAATAAGGAACGTTATAGTACCAGGTAAATTGTCAGGTCTGGGTGGAAGGAGTGGCTCAGTGGGGCCCCTGTCTTCTGGTAGTTTGACATTTCCTGCATCCACTTCATCATATTCAGTCCCAGAGGAGCTTCCGCTTGTGCTCGTATTCTCCTCGTCATGTTCAGAATCACTTTCTGTCGAACCAAAGATTAATAAGAACACAGAAGGATGTACAACTATGACACAAGGCTAGGTGAATATAAAAGTACAAAATATAGAAGGGTAACAATTTACTACTTCAAGCATTTGTACTTCACTACTATACTTACGTGTCATTTTACGGGATTTGTACTTTCCCTGAGTATAAGTCAAAATTACTACTTGTACTCATATTCTATTATTTCTGTCTTGCAAAGTAAAATAAAATAAAATAAAATAAAATAAAATAACCCTTTTAACTCCTTTAAGTTTCATTTTGGCTTTTTATTACAAATCTCAAAGTTAATCAAAGGTTTTTTTCTTTTTCAGTGGCTGCCAAATCAATCATGTTTCTGTGCATCTTGACTTTAACTTTATGTACAAAATAAAGTTTGTTAAAAAACCAAAAACCCCGCAATGGGGCATGCTGTAATAGAAAGATAATCAACCATGGCCTGGTGTAACACGTTACCACTCAGAAGTTGATATTTTCCAATAACAGCATGTAGCAACATGTTTAACTCCTCTTATACCACAGCGATTTGCCAGCAATTACAATTTTTATTAAGTTAAGAATGATTCATTTGAATTTTTATTTATAGTTACAATTAGTGTTGTGGAACGTTCATGAAACACTAACCTGATCTAATAAAAGCTGAATAAATTTGAAGGTTGTTGATGTGGTTGGATTCACATTTGCATAATTTACAAAAGTGAAGTAAATGAAGAAAAGAAACAGTATAAATGCTAACCCAACCCCTAAACCTGACATAAACTTTCAGAACTTTTCATACAACTTGAATCATGTGAATGGTTACAACTTTCCAAATGTATCTTTTATGTTAACTAAATTCACTTTAAACATTTACTTATTACCTTTTTTTTATTTTTATTTTAAATGTGTAGACACTTTTTAACCTAAATATTTGACAAACTACTTCCACTTCCACTTGAATAAGACATAGTAGTTCGGGTGTCCCTGAATTCAGTACAGTATACACTCTGGTCCACTGAAAGTTATTTAAATCACTTTGTGTAAAATGAAAAATTGTAAAGGTTAACTTACCTTGACTAAGGCTATCCTCCATGGGATTCACAGTGGTAACAACGTCATCACTTTTACCTCTTTCAAGCACACCTAATGCTTTTGGGATAAGCTTATTGGTTAATGAGATATATATATATATATATATATATATATATATATATATATATATATATATATATATATATATATATATATATTACATACAATATAGAGAACAATTCAGAGTAAAGTGTTCAAATGGGTCAGGGATTATAAAGATCGTCCAGTGACAAGAACAAGCATCACTTAACCATACTACAGTGTGAAATAATTTTACTGAAATGAAACCAATGCATATTCTGGAAGTCGTTCTATTGAATCCTATCCACAAATAATGATAATAATAATAATAATTATAATCAATCTGAAAAGTTTTAAAGACATGTCCATCACCTTTTTCATTCAAAGTCTGCATTTCATTCTCGCTGACCTCCACATCAGTGGCTTCAGAAGACTTTAATCTTACTGTAAAAAAAAAAAAAAGTAGTAGTTTTTTGGGTGAAACAGAAGACAATACATTTCGACATGGGATTTCTGATGATACACACTGTATATTTTGCTGCAAAAGAAGTGACAGGTATGCCGTTTGAGGGTCAGATCATGTAATTGTTAAATGTTTCAAGACAAAAGTATTTCACAATTTTTTCCCAATTGATTTTCTGATTATTATTGCAAGCCTTGTAGATGCATTGGTTCTTTCTCCAATTATTTTAGCTTGGTAAAACAAAAATCCCCAAAATTTGTGGTCCAAATAATTCTGTTTCAACCCATAGTAATTTTTCAACCAATATTATTATTATTATAGTATTATTTATTTATTTATTTATTGCTTATATTTCCTCATTTGTAATGCTTTGGATAAAAGCATCTGCTAAATGAATAAATGTAAACGTAAATGTAAATATCTGTTATGTAACTTGTAGTACACGAGTAGCTCAGGAGTTATGCTCCTGCTCTTGTGGCTTCTCTTTCAAAAATATTGCATTATTTAGTACATTTTAACTGAAACATAAATGCATTAATATATCATACTGCTATATTATTAATTGTAACTGTGTATGAGTTAACTGTATACTATGCTGTATTTTAGTATACTATTAATGTACTAGTTCTGTATTTTCTTTGGACTGGATTGTGATGAAAAGATATGAAAGAATAATTAAAAGCTGCTGTTAGTATACTTAAACCAAGAGCGTTCATCGTCATGTTGAAAATGTCATTAATGGCATAAACAAGTCAATTCTCACATCTAATAATAATAATAATAATAATAATAATAATAATAATAATAATAATAATCTAAGATAATATTTGTCGAAGTCTACCATGATTTTTACTTTTATACATTATATTAAAAAAAGTGCTGTAACTGTGGTCATAATGATTAAAAAATCAATGACTTTCAGATCGCTTTTAGTCACAAAGCTTTTGCTTTCTTTTTTCTGCACAGGGAAAGACCACAAGAGGATGAACTGAGATTTCCACCTAGTGGTTGAGTATAAACGAACTGATGATTTCAGATATGGTTCACATATTGCCTGAACATAATCCTGCAATAAAGATATGACCATTAGGAATTATTTTTTATGTAAATTTAATTGTAAATAGAAGAATATTAATAGAATGGGACAGAAAATACATATGGATGTTACATACCTGAACACTGTAAATGGCAGATTCCAGTAACACCTGACTAGACCTACATACTGGACTAAAACTTATTATGTTCACTGTACTGGGTTACTGTGTTTATGCATATATCTTTATACCTGAGGCCAGCTAATGTATATTTTGTGTGTATATATATATATATATATATATATATATATATATATATATATATATATATATATATATATATATATATATATATATATATATATACACATTTTTAATCTGAACATGATCTCTGAAATATAAATATGTGATTTCATTTATTTATTTATTTATATTTATATTTATAAACAAATGTGGAATCTCAAACTCAAAATTCTTTGTAGTACTGACGAATACACACCCTGGAGTTTAAGGTACACTGATCCATTCATCATTCTCATAACTACACACCATTCCTATTAATTTCCTATTAATTTGAGTTTAATAAAAACAAATGAATAATAATAATAAAAAAGCTTTCAGGGTGGGTCATTTTGATCAAAGCAGTCATCTTATTCATCTCATGTTTTGCGCTCTCTGGTCTTAATGTACTAGCAAAAATGCATTCCTTTGTCTTATGTTATCTTTTTTCTTCTTTTTATAACATATTATTTCATTATTTCATGGTGTCTGGACTGTTACATGAGCTACTTACATATGGCGAGGAAAGATTTTCTCTTCCAGAACACAATCAGTGCAGCCACCAGCAGCAGCACGAATCCAGCCACAAGCCCTACAATAAGTCCAGTGTTTGGTGGTGGAGGAGTCTGTCTAAAATAACCTGCAAAAATATAGAAAGAAAGACTATAGCATAAAACACACAACGCAATATATTGAAATAATAACTACTTCATAAGCAAGGATAATAAAACACATTCATTTTAATGTTAGTGTAGATCTATTATACCACAGCAATTTGCCAATAGTAACTTTTTGTTTGTTTTTGTTTTTTTTAATTAAAGAATTTTTGTTATTTTTGTGGAGCATCAGCAAAACACATTTTTATTATCACCTAATATCAGCTAATATGTTATAGTACATATAAACAGCTGTTCTGAAGACTTTCCTTTACCAGAAAACTGATTGTTACAAAGCACTGACACTGGAGACTCCTTCTACAACTCTTAAATACACATCTCTTTAAAGAAAACTTCTCCATATCAATGATTATGCATTTTCTTATAAATATACTGTAGTAGCACCTTTAAAAAAATCTATTTATTATTTTTGGATTATGTGGATCATCTGTCACACACGCTCCTGTGTAATTTGTTACTGTGATTTGCATTACAGCCAGTACTACATTCAGAGCTTCTTTTATAGTATATTAATCAACAACTCCTGACCAATCAGATGGGAAAATTCAACAGTGCTGTGGTATAAAAGACAGTGATAAATTTAGCATAATCCAGCACAAGATGTGTAACGTAATTACAAACACAAACAACTATACCATATCCAAAAATGAAAATATGTAATGAAATACATATTGAAAATATGTATGAACAGGAAAATAAAGTAATGAAGACCATAACATAGCATAAACACACACACACACACACACACACGCACACACAAACCAAATACCATAGCATACCCCAAAGATCACCACAAAATGCAGAAATAAAGACACAAAACAAATGATCACCTACCCCAAGGATCATAAACAATAGCTTTGCAGTCCTAAACTTTGTAAATGGTAATGGTAATGGTAATTTGTACTCACTGTCACAATAAATTTGTGCCGTCTTCGTGCAGGGTTCTCTTCCTGATTTGACGCAGTGCTTTAGATAATTATCGTCATTTCCACACTTAATTGTAATATCTGTATTTGATCTATTTCCTATCGATCCTTCTGATTTTGTTCTGGCATTTCCACAATGCCGCTCCCTACATATCCTATCTGCATCGATCATGTTCTCCAGAGGACAGACGGGTTCCCATTGTCCGCGGTAGTCCACTAGAAACTCGTCTCCACAAGGCCTGCTGAAATCGAATTTAATCGCCTCTGTAAATAAATGTTAAGAGTTAAACGATGCATAGCAACAACATAAGGAATAAGGCATATTATACTGTATAGAGACCAAAAAAGTCAAAAAAACAAAATAAACAGAAAAAAAAAACCCCCAAATTTGCTTCAGCTTTAAAAGAAAAGTCCATCCTGAATCAAATTAAATAAGCTTAAATTGAAATATTGGTTGGCGCTGTATTTTTGTTAGCTCATTGAGAAGTTCGTGAGGTGTTTTTTTGCTGCACTGACATCACAAGGTTGGTATTGGTCTTACTAGCACAGTTACAATGGTGTTTAATAGGAGAAAAATATCAGCAATTTCATACCTAAGGGATAATGGCCAGGGTTTGCTGTTAGCTACAAACAACCAAAGAGAACAATCTGCTTTTCTTACTGACCATTTCCCAGTGATGTTGAACATCACACTAATGTGAATTCCTGCCTAGAATTAGTAGAGACTTTGGTGCAAATGCTGTACTCCAAACTACATGACACATTTACGCTGTTACAGCAGAGACCCGGTGCAGCTAGTTAGCAATCTACAAGATGATAAGTGTGATGGCATTGAAGGCAGTGTTAGCATGGAAGCTGATCTGTTTGAGCAGATTGTACAAATGAGTAGGTGAGTGAGCTGGACAGGCTAAAGGATTAAAGAGCTGCTGCATCCCTCTCTTTAGGTAGAGATTAATCGAGGGCTAAATCTAACTGTCTAGGGTCATTCAATCTCAAGTGGTGGTCCAATACAGTTTGCTTGACCAATTTTAATTTTCCTTTTTATTTAAACTGATTGTTACAAAGCACTGACTCTGGAGACTTTTCCCATAACTCTTAAATAAGCATCTCTTTACAGAAAGCTTCTCCATATCAGTGATTATATATTTTCTTGTATATATGCAGCAGTAGCACCTTTTTAAAAAATCTATTTATTATTTTTGGATTATGTGGATCATCTGTCACACACGCTCCTGTGTAATTTGTTACTGTGATTTGCATTACAGCCAGCGCTACTTTCAGAGCTTCTTTTATAGAATATTAAGCAACAACTCCTGACCAATCAGATGGGAAAATTCAACAGTGCTATGGTGTAAAAGACAGTGATAAATTTAGCATAATCCAGCACCCTAGCATATCCAAATGCCACCCAAAATATAGAAATAAATACTATGGCATAGAAAATATGGCCCAATACAAACAAACAAAAAACTATGCCATACCCAAAAACGGAAATGAAAATATGTAATGAAATACATATTAAAAATATGTATGAAAATGAAAATAAAGTAATAAAGACCATAACATAGCATAAACACACACACACACACACACACACACACACACACACGCACACACAAAAACACAAATACCATAGCATACCCCAAAGATCATCACAAAATGTAGAAATAAAGCCCCAAAACAAATGAACACCTGCTTCCCCAGGGCTCATGAACAATAGCTTTGCAGTCCTAAACTTTGTACTCACTGTCACAATAAATTTGTGCCGTCTTCGTGCAGGTTTCTCTTCCTGATTTGATGCAGTGCTTTAGATAATTATGCTCATTTCCACACTTAATTGTAATATCTGTATTTGATCTATTTCCTATCGATCCTTCTGATTTTTTGAGGGCGTTTCCACATTTCCGCTCCCTACATATCCTATCTGCATTGATCATGTTCTCCAGAGGACAGACGGGGTCCCATTGTCCGCGGTAGTCCACTAGAAACTCGCCTCCACAAGGCCTGCTGAAATTGAATTTAAGCGCCTCTGTAAATAAATGTTAAGAGTTAAACGATGCATAGCAACAACATAAGGAATAAGGCATATTATACTGTATAGAGACCAAAAAAGTAAAAAAAACTAAATAAACAGAAAAAAAAACAAACCCAAATTTGCTTCAGCTTTAAAAGAAAAGTCCATCCTGAATCAAATTAAATAAGCTTAAATTGAAATATTGGTTGGCGCTGTATTTTTGTTAGCTCATTGAGAAGTTCGTGAGGTGTTTTTTTGCTGCATTGACATCACAAGGTTGGCATTGTTCTTACTAGCACAGTTACAATGGTGTTTAATATCAGCAATTTCATACCTAAGGGATAATGGCCAGGGTTTGCTGTTAGCTACAAACAACCAAAGAGAACGATCTGCTTTTCTTACTGACCATTTCCCAGTGATGTTGAACATTACACTAATGTGAATTCCTGCCTAGAACTAGTAGAGACTTTGGTGCAAATGCTGTACTCCAAACTACATGACACATTTACGCGGTTACAGCAGAGACCCGGTGCAGCTAGTTAGCGATACAAGCTGATGAGTGTGATGGTGTTGAAAGTTGAAGCTTTTGACTGATCGGTTTGAGCAGATTGGCTAAAGGATTAAAGCACTGCTGCATTAGAGATTAATCGAGGGCTAAATCAAACTGTCTAGGGTCATTCAATCTCAAGTGGTCCAGTACAGTTTGCTTGACCAGTTTTAATTTTCCTTGTTTTTTGAGTGATTATCTCTATGTATTAGCATTGCAAAACCACCAAATTTTTTAATTATTATTTTACTTGTTATTATTTTAAAACTAATTTTGGTTATAACACTGTTTACACAAACTTCAATTTCTTGGCTCAGGATGGTCATAGCTCCTTAGATCAAAAACTGAGCATATTACAAAGTACATGTACATATATAAACATTTTGCACATTCATGTTACTTAGACTTAGAACTTAAGTTCAAATGTAATGCTCAAGATTTCTCACAGTTCCACTTTTAGGGTCAGTTTATAATGAGAAGTGTTCGAGTCTCAGTCTCAGTTTTTTTTAGGAGGTACCTACGTAAGTATATTGTGCATGCAGAACATTTCAGGTTTGAGGTTTCTCTTAATTTTTTGTTTTTTTAATGGTGCTGAGAAGGTGCAATTTTTTTTTACAATTCCCCTCACTTTCAGGTTGGAAATCTATGCTGGGGAAATATCTGTCCATTTCTAAAAAAATGCATGATTAAAGTAGGCTTTTCCCCAGAATTCTACTAACCCTAGCTCTGTAACCAGTGACATCTCAAACTCAAAATTTTTAGAGCAGAATGCTACTATAGAGGACTTATTTTGGTGAAAATTTCAGATCTGTATCTGATCCCCCACCAGAGATATTCAACCTGAAATTGAGGGGAATAAAAAAGTCTCAAAGTATAAATGTTCTGCATGCACACTCTACTTACATAGGTACCCCTTAAAAAATGAAGACTGAGACTCAAAATTTTCCTATTATAAACTAACCCTAAAGAGGAACTGTTTGCAGTCCTGATCATTACATTTCGACTTAAGTTCTAAGTCTTAGAAACATGAAAGTGCAAAATATCGCTGAAAGAAGTTTAAACTGAAAAAATTCAACTTCGCATTTCATTACATAATAAATCTTTTGCACCATTAAGAATTACATGTTGATTATAAAGATTGATATGTAAGTTGTTCAGGGTGGATATTATTTCTTTAAGCAGTTTGGTGATTGTAAAGCGTATTACAGTGATGTTTGGGTCTTACCTGTACACGTCAGCGAGAGGACCTCCTCGCAATTATCTGTCCATGAGCTGCACTGCCACAGGTTGCTTTCCTTTCCTGTGCAACTCAGGTAACGTGCATTACCCTTGTACTTGGTGGACCAGGTTTTGAAAAACATGCTGCAGCCCAACTGCTGACATAACTCATGGAACAACTGTTCCATCGTCTGCGAGTTGTAGCACATACGCTCGTTCTTAATCCGCACCTCACCTGTACAGTTGCCACTGAGTGTCACTTGAGGCTTGTCTGTGGGAACACACACACACACACACACATACACACACACACACACACACTGAGGACATGATTTTTGTAATCATATTACTCCAATATGTATGCAAGATTATAATCAACAATGGATAGATGCCACTCAGTGTGTTTTACGTCTCTTATACCACAGCAAATTGCAAATGTTAACAATGTTTATAATTTATTAAACAATGAAATATCATACTTCTTTATTCAATTATAGCTAAAGTTGGGGAACATACTCTATAGCATCTATAACCAGTCATCCCCTCACAAGCCTTTCTTCTATCTCTCTCGTTTAGTTAATATGAGAAAAAACTCCTTTATCCTTAAGACGTTTCGGTGGTGGAAAATTTCAAATTACAGCTGTACTTCTGACTGCTACTAAGCCCTCACACTGGAGACTCCTTCCAAAAATGCTAAATAAACAGCTGCTCACAGAAGGTGGAGAATCGGTTTAGGTTCCTACTATAGAAACAATAACATATTAGAATAATATAATATAATATAAAATTAAATAAGTTTAGAATGTGTGTTGCAGGCAGAATTCCAGTCAGAGCTGCTGTTATAGGAAATGAATCAACATCTTCTGACCAATCAGAAATGAGTATGCAACATTGCTGTGGTAAAAGTAAAAATTATATTAGCGATATAACTGAATGCATATTCAAAAAGAACATTATATGACTGCAGTAGTGGTGTAAGAATTTATTATTTACATTTACAGCACTTGCTCTTATCCAGAGCGACTTACATTAAACTAATTTAAATATCTGAGCAACTGAGGGTTAACGGCCTTGCTCAAGGGTCCAACTGTGGCAACTTGGCAGTGCTGGGATTTGAACTCATACCATCTGAGCCATATACCAACACCTTAACCACTAAGCTACCACTGCCGTTATTTATATAAAATCGATTTATATAAAAGCTATTTATTAATAATGCAGAGTAGTTCATCAGATCAGATCTCCACAATCTCCAATATTATATAAAATAATATACACATTTTTATTTAAGAATTCAACTTGTATGCAGTAACACTATCTATATTAAGCTTGAAACTCTTAAGGTAAAGATTACCCTTACCCGTACAGCTGATGTACAGCTGCTTGAGATGATGATTCTTCACCAGTGCCTCTTCCTTCTCACAGTCCCAGATGCTGATGTGGTTCCCTGTGCAACTGTAGCTCCTGCCCCAGAAAGGCATCTTCACCTGTTTTACATTCATTTCAGACATGTTCCCACACTCCAGATATTTACACAGTTCATTACTTTCCCGTTTGCTCCAACCATCACTGCTCACTGCATAGATGCCTGTATCATTCTGGAGTTTGAGTTCACCACTGCAGGCGTTTTCAGGGTCAATGAGGAGCAGCCTTCTCCAACCTGAGAAACAACGTAAACTCGTATGACACGTCTCTCAGGGATGATTGCATCTGTGTAGAATTTGGTGTAGATCTTGAAATCTTAAAATATGGGAAAGGGTATGCTATCCATTACAAAATTACTAAACAATCAATTGGAAATATAGGAAACACATGCTTGGGTGGGGGGCGGGTGCTTGGCTGGGGTGGGGGGCGGGTGTTTGGGTGCAAATGGTTTATACATGCATACTTTTTGACTGTATTAAAGAACTAAAGTAAAGAAAATACAGGGAAAAATGTTTGTTTCATAAATATCAACATTCACTGTATAGATTTCCTTTTTGGCATGCCATAATTTTGCGTACGTATATACCTTGATAAAATGCCTATTGCAAAAATTCTCTGTTTTAAGACAGTTTTTAATTAAATTAAGTATCAAATCTTAAAATACCAGACGAAAACTAAACAAAATCTTCTGCCAAATCATGTCATCTAACAACCAGTCATAAGATCGTCTGCACAACTATTCCCAATCCCAGTTGCCAGACTGTAGTATGCTGTTACTCTGGTTTTGACTTTAGTCTGTTTACTTAACACCCATCAAGTCCCACCTTGTGTTTGCTAGACCTTCTGTCTTTACAATTTATGCTTCATGATTACTAGGGCGGGGGGTTTGATTCCCACCATGGCCCTGTGTGTGCGGAGTTTGCATTGTTCTCCCCGTGCTGCGGGGGTTTCATCCGGGTACTCCGGTTTCCTCCCCCAGTCCAAAGACATGCATGGTAGGCTGATTGGCATGTCTAAAGTGGCCGTAGTGTATGAATGGGTGTGTGAGTGTGTAGGTGATTGTGCCCTGCGATGGATTGGCACCCTGTCCAGGGTGTACCCTGCCTTGTGCCCCATGCTCCCTGGGATAGTCTCCAGGTTTCCCTGTGACCCTGAAGGAAGGATAAGTGGTATAGAAGATGGATGGATGGATTACTAGTGCTCCTTCTGGTTTATTAGCTTCAATTTCTTTTAATAAAATCCAAACCTGCACCTGTGTTCTCCTGTCTGATTTCATGACAACACCATACAATGCTGTGCCATGTATCCAGTTCACAGTCCTATGTACTGCGTAATGATATAGGGTGAAAAATGGTTCTTAGGATAGTTATCACTTCATAAAAGGTTTATATCTTCTCTAAAAGAGACACTTGTTAATTGTAGTGCCACAGTTCAAGGGGAAAATATTTTGTTCCAAACCTTGCATGTGTATGTGATGAGAGGAATGACAATAAAAGCCTACATGACTTTCACACAGTGTGCTACAGGATTCTACATAAATCTAGATCTTTTCCCCAAATGTGAAATATGCGGTAATATTTGTTTTATGTAATGAAAATAATGAATAAAAAAAAAAACAATTCTCAACAAGAAGATTTACTCCAGTGACGTGTGTTCTCCTGAAATAAAATAAAAAATGTTGGACGAGTAAAATGAATACCTTTGCATTTGAGATGGCCAACTTTGCATTGTCCTATTTCAGTTTGAGAAACGTCACAGTTGGAAATGCCGCCATCATGACAAGTGAATTTTTTCAGTCCATGGATGTTAGACGTGCTGCTGATAGACTCGTTGAAACTGAGGGCTTCTCCACAGCTCAAGTATTCACAGATGGCATTCTGTGTATTTTTATCAATGCTGTTTGTACACAGTGGGTACCATGCTCCAGAGTAAAATAACTTAAGGTTTCCAGCACACTTGTCTCTCGGGTCCTGCAGCACAGCTTTCAAACTCTCTGTGGAAGATTTCATGAAGAGAAAGAAAACTTAAGAAATTTTCTTTTGAGTCTTCAGCCAGGAAATTAGCTTATAGCTGATTTATGAAATTGTAGGGTAACATTATTTTACAGTACTGTTAATATCCAGCAAATTACTGCTTAATTTTGCGATTTATTTTTAATAGTTAAGGTACTTCGTAACATGTAGGAACCAGATGTACTTAAAGACATACTGCTGAAAAACATATACTACTATACAACTACTACTATAAACATACTACTGTATATGCATATCAACTATTTAAAGAAACCGGTAAGAAAAGATCTCACAAAATTATATGATTATTTATTTTAATTTGTAGAACAAATACCAATTATATATATATATATATATATATATATATATATATATATATATATATATATATATATATATATATATATATATATAATTTCAATCGATCTTTTTTTATTGTAAATTGTCATGTTTGTTATGTAAAGCACTTTCAGCTGCATTTAAAGTGTAATGTTACAATAGTATTATTATTATTATTATTATTATTATTATTATTATTATTATTATTATTGTTGTTGTTGTTGTTGTTGTTGTCTTTTTTTGTTGTTGCTCTTTTTGCCATAGAGAGAATAGAATCACTACCTGTGCAGGAAACATAGGCTGGATTTTGGCATAAGGAAGTGTCTTTAAGTTGTACAAAGTTGCACTGGCTGAAGTTCTTAGCTGCTTTAGAGCAGTGTACACTGGCCACGGTCACTCCAGGCTTTTTCTTTCCACTGTACTTTTCTGTAATCACTTTTCCACAGCCCAGGATGTTACAGAGCATTATTGACTGCTCTTCCGTCCAGGTGTCCTGACACACCCCACAGTTTTCATCTGAACACACCAGCACTTTCCCATAGCACCTGTTCTCCAACCGCACCTCCCTGGAGCCTGAGAGGGTAAAAGGAAATGTGTCCATTTGTATATTAAATTAAAAAGAAGGTATTTTATTTTATCTAAAAGCACGGCAACTTTTCAGAGCGCACAATTTCCAGAGTAAAAGCAATGCTTCTGTCCTGTACCAGCAAATTGTGCATTCAGACACTTTATGGACTAGTACCAGTGTAGGAATGAATCTAGGGTAGTGGAAGTTTCCTCAGTCCACTTGAAAAAGTCGAAGTTAAAGCAGTTTAAAGTGTGTCAAAATAAGACAACCAATAACAAAATCTTGTTTCAGCAACATTGTAGGAACATTTCAGATAAATATTCCCAGAAGACATGATCAAAAATTCCTAGAAGCCTAACGTTTAGAAAATGCTAAGTTGCTTTTAGAACCACTGGATGTAGCTTTACCCTAAATGGTAGCGTTTGATCAAATAATCAGAATTTGTTCCATGAAGTAATATTAAAAATGTCTGGGAAACAGTGTGGGAAATCTGTCAGGCTTTGCAGCAGCGGAATTTGGACAAACAGGCAAAAATCGCGAACAAAAAATAGCTGTCTTTAATTTTTTTTTATTATTATTTAATTATTTTTTCTTATAACACTGTCAACATTAAGAAAACAGAAAAAAAGCCATATTACTGTTTTTCTCCCTGCTGACTTCCTTTTATACTTATTTTATTGTGTATTGTTTATTTATTTATATTATTTTATTTATAGTAGTTTTGTAATTATGGTTGTTACACCGAAATTTCGATTCTACTCTGTTCTATAAAGGGAGTATTCACTATGGCTATTCAGGCTAACTTGATAGCAGCTTGTCTGTGATACCAGCCTGCATGCAGTCAGTTAAGTCTGACAGAGGACACGGCCATGATTGGAAAAAAACAAACAAAAAAAAAACATATAATAATATAGCTTTATTAATATTATGTTAGTAAACTGGCTTGTAGTGATTTCTAAGTGCTAACATGAACACGTGTTGATAATGAACTATATGAATGCACATGGCTTCCTTAAGCACAAAAATAAGTTATTCCTGCTGGATCGACTCCTATATAACGTAGTGTTATTTACTCTCCATAACCTTAAAATTTTACTGTGTTTTGTTTTTGTTTAGTTTTACCATGGCTAACTGCAATTACCTGAGCATTTCACGTAGGCAAATTGGGGTTTTGTTGATGTGTTTGTATTCTTCATGAAGCAGTTGAAGGGTGAGGTTGCGTTTTCAGGGCAAACAGAGGAGTCCATGCTGCTGTTGTCATGTTTTGTGAAGAGCACACCTCCACAGAGATTCTGTGTACACACTTCTGCAGCCCTTTCATGGGTGATATCTGGCAAGTATGCATCAGATTCACTCTTTACTCTCCCTTCACACGTTGAGTTGCCCTGCAGAAACCAGAGCTCAGGATCTGTCAGGAAAACAAGGGGAATCAAATCAAAGCACTATTGAATCTGTAATGTAAAAGATTTCTAATTACAAATGACATTTTCAAAGCTTGGGAAATGCTGCTATATCAACCTGATCTGATGAATAATACGAATTCTAAATAGTATATTATTCATATAATTTCATATGACTTGAATTTTAATTTAAATTGCAATAATTAAAAAAAGTTAATGGAATATTTTGAGACGTTAAGATTCTATATTAATTTCATTCTTTTATCTTCAGTAACTGCTTTATTCTGGTTTGGGTCACAGTACAGTCGGAGCCCTATCCTAAGAACAATGGTCTTGGGGAAGGGATACACCCAGGATTGAAAGCCATTTCATCACAAGGCACCCCATACATACACAAACATTGACACACTCAATCACACCTAGGGGCTAATCCACCCTTGGGAGGTTGGAGGTAGCATATAAATTAAACCCACATGGGCATGGGAGAACAGACAAAACTCCACACATACAATAACCCAAACTCAGGATCAAGCCAGAGCCCCTGGAGATGCGAGGCATCAACACTACCCACTGTGCTAACATACGCTACATTCCAAATATAAACTATACATATAAACCCATACTCTTGCAGGTGATGCTGACAACTGGATCCTGTTGACCATGTTTCGCAGATGTCATGCTACACTGCGAGATGTCAGAGCCATTGCATTCCAGTTTCCATTTCAGTAGAGGCAATTTGCTCTTGACAAAACGATGATGATTGTTATCCTCTGATTCTCTGCATTCAAGGTGTTGACACACCATTTTTGTATTTTCCTTCGACCAGCCTACACTGCTCATGCTATTCCAGGAATCCTGTGATTTCACCTCCAGTTGGCCTGCGCACTTGTCCAGACCGTTGCTCAGACGCATGTCCAGAGAGCCTGTCATTCAAGAGTTTTATTCTGTTATCAATTTAATTTAATATGAGAAATCTTTCGAAAATATTTAGTTTCTCTAAAACATTTTTTTAATGTGCATATTTCATTTATGATATTTAATCAGAACTAAAAAAAAAAAAAAAGATATTATAATGACGTTGGAGCAGTAATGGTACTCCTGTATAATGTAGACAAGAATAACATAAACTATAAGAAATCGACTCGCTAAAATAGGCAGGTCAGAAAACAAAAATTCCTGAGGTAGGGACTTAGGGAGGGACTTTAGGAAAGACTAGAGAGGGACAGGAGAAAAATGGAGAGAAGCTGTTAAAGGTACTATAGGACACTGGAATCTCTGAGAGGGACTGGTGAAAATTAGGGGAAAACTGTAAGAAACTACATGAGAGACGGGGGGGAGACTGAAGGAGACACTGGAGAGAGAATGAAAGAACAATTGAAGATGAGACTGAATAGAAAGTTTGGGGTAAATTATGGAGAAACTGGGAGAGACTGTGGAGAGATTACTGAAGTTAAAAAAAAACAAACAGGAAGATACTGGAGGAGAGAATGGGAAGAGATTGGCAGTAAATTAAGGAGAAACTGGATGCGATTGAAAGAAAGACAAGGCAGAGAAATTGGAGGAAAGACTGAAAAAGAGACTGAGAAGAAAAGACTGAAGGAGAGACTGCAGGAAAGGCTAAACAAGAGACTGGGGGGAGATGGAAAGAGAGACTGGGACTGAAGATGGTACTGGAAAAAAGGCTGAAATAGGGACCGGGGAGAGACTGAAGAAGAGACAGGAAAGTGGCAGAGGGAGAGACTGGAAGAGGCACTGCAAGGCAGTGCAAGATGGAATGGGGATTGAAGGAAAGACCAAAGGACAGACTGGGGTGGAGGAGACTGGCGGAGAGATGGTGGAGAGGCTGGCAGATCAAACTGAGACTGAGGTTGGCTCTCAGGGCCTGGAGTTTGACTACAGAGGTTAAAAGAATGTTGGAAAGTCTATGAAGACACTATGAGTTACTATACTTGGAATTTATCCTGTTTACCATCACTGTTTCCATACTATTCCAACTTACGTCAAGAAATATACAGTGAATAAATATACAGCTGTTTGATCAGTTGACTTTTGTGAATATTGCATGTCTTTATACTTGCATTGCAGTTACCTGAACATATAATATTGATGGATTGACAACTGCCAAAAGTGCCATTATTGTGTATGCACTCCCACAGAGATTTCTCCTCTCCGTGACATTCAACATGTCTAATATTGGTCCCGGTCCCCTGTTTTACGGAGCCCTGCGACACGTAGAGGGGGGCTCCACATTGCAACTCCCGGCACACCACCTTGCTAATCGTCTCTTTAGAAGTGGTGGCATCAAAGCACATTTCCTGGTATGAGCCATTCACGCTTACGTAGATGTCCCCATAACATACTGATGGCTTTTCCTCACCTTTTCTTAAATCTATTTTGACACGATCTGAAAGGTATGGTGTGTTCAACATTAGCTTAACAAATGAATGGTCGACAAATCACTTACATTAGTCTAGTTAAAAGTAAAACTTAGATTTCTAGAACAAAACAATAAGCAAAGATAACACAAACTGAGCATAGCAAAACAATGATAATGTGGTCAACAGAGAATGAATGTTTATCATAATTGACCATTTTCATGTTAACATTCCTGACTGAAAAGCCTTCAATTACCATTACGAACTGGTTAGCTAGCCAGTTTAACAAACACAGCAGTACAATGATCAGTCTACCTAAAGACTATGTTTTAGTTGCTAGCTTGCTAGCTTGATGAGCTTAACCACTGCAGTGAATGTCATGATTTTGACAAAGTTGTTGAATACATTCCGTAGCTTACATTATTCCTGATGCACTGTCAGATTATTTGTGATGAACACTCTATTACTAACCGGCTAGCATTCACTTAGCATTACTGACCTTAAACCAGCTTTCATACATTGTTAGCTTGACTATCACAATGTATTTAAATTGCCACATATAAATCTGCTTTACCTGAGCATTTAAGCCAGGTGTTCTGGCTTTCATTGCAATCCACCCTGACAGCTCCGCCACACCTCAGCTTAGTACACATCTTATGAAGCATGTTATTACCCTCTTGACATGACACATTAGACCACTTTCCTTCAGTGCTGTTCTCCTTCTCCAAAGTTCCTTCACAGACATCAGCACCACCGCGCAGACGGACACGTTCATGATCTGTTCAATAATACTCTGATTAGAATTACCTCAAGAGGTATACACTCTCCGTGATGTACCTCGATTCAGATTGTGTGAGATTATAATATTCCTGAGAGTCTGTGTCAAAAGATGGATTTATCCAGTGAATATTCTAATCAATTCCTAATAGAATACACACAAACATGGTTTAGTTTTTGACATTGGTCCTAGTACGTCAGTCTAGGTATATGTGTGGCAGTCAGGGAAAACCCAGTAGATGTTGCTACAGTACTTTTGCTTTTTAACCAAAATTGACTTTTTCTCTCTATAACACTTTTACTTTAAGAAAAGAAAAATAATTTTCACTGACACTGACTCTGACTAGGAAAGTTTTATTTACCTTGTGACCTTACATAGACTATCATTAGTATAAGGAGTCAGTTTAACAAACAGCTATAAAATAGAATATGCTTTAGTTGCTAGCTTGCTAGTTAATTGTAGTTTTTTTTATGCTGTGAATGTTGTGAATTTGAACAAGCTGTTGGGTATTTGCTATAAAAAAAATGTAAAAAAAGAGGGACATACGACTTAAAATTCAGTTTGCAAATGGTCTAAATACTAATAATCCGTCAAATTATTTTCTGACATTGTAGAAAAGCTACACTTGATTTAAAGTTCAATTTAAAAGTTAAAATTTCTTTGAATGCTGAATTTAAAAGCAGTCTGAATTGAATAGTGATTATTTCAGCACAGATGTAAGACCAAACAACAATCAGTTAAGTGAAAATTAGTCAGTGATGAGTTTCATGTTTGTCAGATTATATAAAAAATAAAAAATGTTCTGGAAATATGTCAGCACTGATGAAGTTGATGACATGCTGTAACTAGTTGGACTAGGAAATACATACAACAGGGTAACTTGTAATATAGTTTTCAAAACTATATAGTTGAAAATGTCAACGTTTAAACATGAGAAGGTTTCCCAGGCCACCACACTTACTGAATATGAGCCATAAGGTGCATGCATACTGACTGTTGTGAAATATACATGGTAGAAGTGTATGGTAGCCAGTGTAAGAACAGTTATAATTGCAATTAATGTAGAAATACAGTATGTATGTACATGCTTAGAAATAATGGTTCCTCTAGATTTTTTATGATGGTTAATAATGGCTTTACCAAAGAGGTACTAGGTAGAATATGGAGTATAGCTTGAATAGTATCAAGCCACAATCTTACTACAATCTTACTTGAGCAGATGATGCTGATTTCTTCTTGGCATGTGTTTGACTTGGCAGATACCCAGTCCACACACTGCCATGAGACCGTTTCATTGCCAATACAGGTTAGGGGCACTTTGTATGAACTTCCATTTGCATCAAAGGTGATGGACTTGAGTGTCTTCTGATATTTCCCACAATTAAGTTCTTGGCACACCATATTTGCTTTCGTATTTTCTTTGTCATCATCTGAATGAAATCAATATTTCACATGTTAGAAGTCTTTAATCTGGAATTTCTGAGTTGGCATGCCTTGCTAAAACGGCAATGGAAGTAGCTAAAAAGAGCATCGACAAAAGTATGTACAGATTAGACATTCCGAGTCAGAGGGATCTTACGAAACAGTCATTTGGATTTATTGTTTTACAGTGTAATATCTAAATTGCAATATAAATATCATTTGTTACCCTGTGTTGCACACATACGTAGAACATGGATTGGTCTCCTGCTAATGTGCTCAAAGTGTAAAATAACAAAGATAAGAATATAGACAATACTGGTCATATAACATATGTTTGTTATGAATACAAGTTACTTCTATGTACAACATACACTATATGGCCAAAAGATTGTGGATGTTAGTCTTACCCAAACTGTTGCCACAAATTTGGTAGCATACAATTGTATAGATTGTCTTTGTATGCTGTAGCATTACAATTTCCCTTTACTGGAACTAAGAGACCCAAACTTGCTCCAGCATTACAATGCCCTTGTGCACAATGCAAGGTCTATTAAGACATGGGTTGCCAAGGTTGGAGTGGAAGAACTTGAGTGTTCTGCACGGATCCCTGAACTCAACCCCACTGAACACCTTTGGGATGAACTGGAACGGCAATTGCACCGCAGGCTCTTGTGGATGAATGGGCAAAAAAATGGCCACGTTCGAAATTCTAGTGGAAAGCCTTCCCAGAAGAGTGGAACAGCAAAGTGAGACTAAAACTGGAATGGGATGTTCAGCATACAGATATGAGTGTGATGGTTAGGTGTCCATCAAATTTTGGCCCTATATTTTATGTTGCACTGCCAGTAAAAAAAAAAAAAAAAAAAAAAAAAAAAAATTATACAAAAAAACAAAACCAAGCTGTCATTGACACAGTCATCATTATGTTTGTTTCATTGGAATGAACTGTGGTACGGACCATGGTACACCACAAAATACAGTACACAGGACTTCATAAAGTGCAAAATATACAGCAACTATGCAGGACAGTGCATGCAAACTAGGCAGGTGAAAAGAATGGCATTAAATAGATTATATGGCCAAGTTGAAAAGGAGCTTAACATACTATACAATAGCTGTGCATTTGCATAGTCACAGCAGCACATAGCTAGCACGTTAGAGAAAAGTGTAAAAGCAAGATCAGGAGTAAAACATGGTCCATAACCGGTGTTGGGAATGTAAATGTTTGCTCATGTTACTGCTGCACTGTGGTCATATAACGATAGTCACAATAAGATACTAGTTTATTACACATATTGTACACACGAGCAGTAGTGATATGTCAAAACTCACCCCAGTTCTGCTTGCACAAACTAATTATGCCATTCGGTGTTGTGAACTGGACCACCCCGGCACACTCATCCGTCAATCCAAATAGATTCAAACTCAGAGAAATAGTCCCTGTGTTGAGACACAATAACTCAATTTATTGCATTGTGTTTAATCTGCCGCATTATTCCGAGAATATGTTTATAGTAATGTAACACATTTAGAAAGGTTGAGCGATAAAAATTCTTACGAGCGTTTCACAGCATTACTAAATGACTAGCTTTCCGTATGCATTATGAACTGACTAGCTCGCTATTAGCATTATTGAACAAATAACTTTCACTTTCAACACTAATAGCATTCTTTACTGACCTGAATTCCATTAGCATGATTGATTGATCGAATGGCTTAAATTTCACATTACTGACAGCTTAGCATACTGTTAACATTGATGACTGAAACTAGCTTATTCATTGTTAGCCTTTCTGTATTTAATGTTTATTGCTGCAACATATGCTGTAACTTGCTTTGTGGCTCTCCCACAACATGCAGGTAAATGCAACTACAAATGTATAAATAAATAGAGGGGCATGTGGCTTAGTGTTTAGCATGTTTGCCTCACACTCCACTTTCCTCTCCCAGTCCAAAGACATGCGCTTCATGCTGATTTGCATTTCCAAATTGTCCGTAGTGTGTGAATGTGTGCGATTGTGCCCTGTAATGGGTTGGCACCCCATCCACCCCATCCCACCTTGTGCCCCGAGTTCACTGGGATAGGCTTCAGACTCCGCCCGCGACCCTGTGTAGGATGAGCGGTATGGAAAATGGATGGATGGGTGTATAAATAAACAAAAGAGCATTGGTGTTTCCAATTTGCTGCGCAATAAGGGAGATAAAGCAACTTTGGATATGTTATTATTGGAAAATAATTAACTTCACGGAGGTAACAGCAAGTCTTCTCTGAATCAGGTGTTGATTATTTTTCTATAACGGCATGCCCTGAAGTGCTCACAGTGCTCAATTTGACCACCTGTATTTTTCCCTGCAGACACGTTTTAACTCAATTAAGAACAGTAAATCATGCAATCATTGAAACACTGAACATGCTAACATGCTAATACAACATTGAAAATGTTTACTCACCTGAGCAATTAACCGAAACATAGTTGTGATGGTGGCATTGACTGATCTTCCAGCCGTTGAAGGGGCACTCCCAGAGCCTGTTCTCTGTCCCCACACACTTGACCTCATCCATCCAAAAGATTGCAAGTGGAGAAAGGTGTATGTCGGTTTGAGATAAAATCCCAGATGTCACATGAGCACCGCAGCCTAACGACTTACACACTACTTCACCATTTACGGGTCTCCACTGATGATGGCCCACCAAGCCCCACTCGCCATTGTGGTACACCTCCAGACGGCCCACACATGGGCTTTTTTCCCCCCGTAAAACTATTCGATCTTGCGCTGTAGAAGATAAAATTCTAAAAATATTGGACTGACTTGGCACACACAACATAAAACGTTTTCTTTCTTTTTTTTCCTGAATAATAATCGTTAATATAACAGTATGTCAGAATTCAATAGTAAACAAAATAATCTTTAGAGAATTTTGTAGAATTACATTTTGTTATTCACAAATGTGTAACGCATACTGTACAGTACAGTAGATGCCTATAATTTAATGTAGGTGATAATTTAGTGATTACTGGAACGTTCTTCATATAGTGGACGTTAAAGTGCATAATAATGTGTATAAAACTATCAGGACTGTACAGCAGTACTTGAGGCCACTATGCTATAATTAATTTGCTGGTTTTATATGGAAATACAGTTGAAGTCATAAGTTTACATATGCCTCACAGAACCTGCAAAATGTTAACAATTAAAAATAATAATAATAATAATAAGCGGGATCATAAAAATGCCGTTTTTCATTTAGTCCTGCCCTGAATAAATTATTTCACATAACAGATGTTTACATATAGTCCACAAGACACAATAATAACTGATTTTACACAAATGAACCAGCTCATAGTTGTTCATGAGTCCGTTGTTTGTCCTGAGCAGTTAAACTGCCCCCTGTTCTTCAGAAAAATCCTCCGGGTCCTGCACGTTCTTTACTTTTCCAGCATCTTCTGGATATTTGAGCCCTTTCCAACATCGGCTATATGATGCTGAGATCCATCTTTTCACACTGAGGACAACCGAGGGACTCGTACACGACTATTACAGAAGGTGCAAACGTTCACTGATGCTCAAGAAGGCAACACGATACATTAAGAGCCAGGGGGTGTAAACTTTTGAACAGGTCGATCTGTGTATATTGTTATTATTCGGTCTTGTGGGAAACATGTAAATATCTTATGTAGCTTCTGAAAAACAAAAAAAAAAAGATCTGTAAACAAATCAATAACACTTCACACCAATCAGCCTATTTCACAGCACATACTACTGTACAGTGCACCAGATGATTACTACTTTTATGATCGGATACATATTTGGAATAAAAACATGCAGATTAAAAACATACAGATTTTTTTTTTTTTAGTTTTCAAATTAGTGTATCAAATGAACCTCATGTGGTCAGTGGAAAATATTGGTGTAAGTGTGAGATGCAGAGGAAGGGTTAACCACACGCTCTGCTGAAACTCTGCGCTTATCTGAGAGAGAGTGTTCGTGCTCGGTTTCTGTAGGAGTTGCAGATTTTCTGATAAGTACATGTCAAGTCTGTAGCAGGTTCAGTTAAACCACAGAGCTACCCAAAATCACACTGCATGCAATTAACACACACACACACACACACACACACACACACACACACACACACACACACACACACACACACACACACACACACACACACACACACACACCTGTCACGGAGGTTATCATGGTGAGGACATTGCGTGGAAATTGCATAATGAATGTAATATAGTTGATATTTAGCTGAGGTTTTCATTTATATAACATTAATAAAATAATTACAAGTAAAATAAGATTTTATAGAATTATTATAGAAAACTAAAATCATACATAATTAAAACAATATATACATGATTCAAATAAAAAGATAAGATTGGCTGATTATTTCAACTTTGACAGCAATAGACATTTCATTAATATGTGATAGCATGATTAGTTGTTGCTATGGCAACAAAGGGGAAAAAATAGAGGACCTGGAACCAAAGGGGCATAAATTACATTTTGCATATTGGTAATAAAAAAAAAAAACAGACAGACAGACAGACAGACAGACAGACAGACAGACGAATAGATAGACAGATAGATAGATAGATAGATAGATAGATAGATAGATAGATAGACAGATAGATAGATAGATAGATAGATAGATAGATAGATAGATAGATATTCAGAAAAGGCATAGAAAAAAAAACTAAATTAGTTTTAACCATATTGTAACTTGGTAAATGTCAGTGACCCATAATAATAATAATAATAATAATAATAATAATAATAATAATAATAATAATAATAATAATAATAATAATAATAATAGCAACAGCAACACGTTTAATTAAACGAAGTGAAAACTATCGTTTTAAAGTTCTGGCCTTTTCTTAAGCTGTCTTTTTGAACGTTATGCTATTATGCCGGTCCAGATATTTCAAGCAAACTAACTGACTCCATTTCTTGTGTTTTATCTTTGGACCGCTCTCTAAAGTAGCACTTGATGATATTAAAACTCGATTTGGACGGCCGTCTGTTAGAGATGAATGAGATGCGAAAGCCATCATGGGCCTTTATAAACCTATAGAAGGAGTGTAAATGAAACAAGCAGGCAGTGTCGTGATGCTGGAACAGCACCATACACAGTATGTATGTCTAAAATATATATTTAAACACATTGCATCTGCTATACTGTGTATGCTTTAGTGATAAAATGCCTTAAAGTAAAGTATAATAAATATACTTCCTTTATGACAATGATAATAGATGTAACATACTCAATGTATAGTACTGTAAGTATATAGATTACGCAGATTTTGTGTTATTTTGAGCCGGTTTATGTAGTGTTATGTAAGTACACCGTCGGCTATAATGAAAAAAGAACACGACATATATTCAATTACAAATATTTAAAATGGGTTTTTTTTTAAAAAAAAATCTTCAACCTCTGTTTAACAATTTTGAAGAAAATATTAAGTAGAACTCGAGTGTCTTTGATAGGTAACACAAAACGCTGTTTAAATTAATACATTAAATGAAATAAATTTATTAATTTAATGAAATACATATTCACTTGCTTGAAGTTACAGGATATAAATAATCTACTCTCTCAGAAATAACTGGCTACTTTAAAGACAATTAAAGTATATCAAATGTTTCCATGGATTAGTACTCTGGCTGTTTAGTAGTAGTAGTAGTAGTAGTAGTAGTAATAATAATAATAATAATAATAATAATAATAATAATAATAATAACAATAATAATAATATGTTTTAATCTATATTGCATAGAGGGGTTCTTTGGTTGTCCCTCTGTAGGAACGCTTAAAGGTTCAATGTAGAACCCTACAACAGATATCAGCAGCACTAAGGGTTCCAAGAAGAACTCATTTAGGAAACTAAGAATCTTTAACTATAACATATGAAGCTAAAACGGCTTAACTTCTTAAAGAACACATGTGCTATAAAAATGAATGACACAGACAAAATTTGTTTCGCATTCACAAAGAACGTAGGTCTTTACGTGTTAAAAATGCGATGCGATACTTCTATATATTGTAACCATTACACCATACCTATGTACATGCATAATTCTACTGTATATTACAATCGGATATGAGTGCATTTCTGCAACTGGATGTTATTATTTTCATGGATTAAAATGTCAGATGCCATACTTACTGAGCCATGAATTAGAGAATAACTATAATCACATATATGTGTAATAACCAATCAAATCTACAGTACTACTGTGCAGAGCAATACCATGCCAAAGTGCATAACTAATTACATTGTGGAAGGCATTTTGGGCTTCAATCTGCATTCTATTTTTTTTTTATTATTTATTTATTTTTTAATTTTTTTAAATAGAAAATATATAACTGCAGAAGTAATGGGAATTGTTTGTTTCTCTTTGAGAATTTTATGAGCAATTTTTTTTTTAATGGCCATTTCATTGGATTTGCTTTCAAATCGCAAAGCCGTCAGTCTTTACATTTTTAAACAAAATTCACAGTTTAGCAAATGACAATACAAAATACATCTTAAATACAGCCTCAGGACAATCACAGCATGTCATCCAAACACAATCTCCCCGCTGTCTTACTACTGGAATCTAATGGCAATTAACTTAATGACAATAATGTATTTACTCCATTATCATGAATATTTCATGATCAATATTTATCAATGATGTTTATCAGTGAGTGACTCAGAATAAGGGAGAAAAGAACCTTTAGAATTCAAACTGTTGAAATTATAATAAATAATGGTAGTTCATTATTATTATTATTATTATTATTATTATTATTATTATTATTATTATTATTATTATTATTATGTAACAGTGAGTTACTGTCCTTTACTGTTGCTTCTAATGTTAACATGTTACTAATAAGCTGTAGCAGTAATAAGTACTATGTATAACTACGGAATAAAAACACAATAGGGTGTGCTATTACTTACAATTATAGGACAGTTATAGGACAGTTATAGGACAGTTATAGGACAATTATAGGATGAGTTGTTGTGAAACCCTACAATTAATTCTTTTCCTATTACAGCATAAGGTGTATTTATTATTCCTCTTATAGCAGAGAAAATCGATAATGGATTTTTTTTTCTTGTTATGAATGACACCATACTTTTGACACATCATCTATTAATTAATTCATTCATTCATTCATTCATTCATTCATTCATTCATTCATTAGAAAACTAAATTTAATCACTAAATGCATTTGTAATTTATTCATTTAATTATGATGATAATGATGATTTAATTAAAAACACTTCTCTTTTCCATTGCCTATGAAACATTACACTTTGAACATTTTTTTTATTGTAACATATATGTATGTACATATATTTTATGTATTTTATTTCCTGCTTATCTTTTATTTTGCGTTTAGCTTTAGAGCAAATAATATGACTCAACCACTCAGTGTCCTGCATCTTTAAACATCTGAAATGATGTACTTCCTTAGTGAACATATTTTATGATTTCATGCGTAAAGATATCTATAAGTTCAGTTTCTGGTGAAGGATGGGAAAAGTACAGAGAAGCTATAGTTAAGTAAAAGTATGCGTACCGTGTCAAAATCTCAGAATTTGTCTAAAAACTTGAAGTACGGAGCCAAAAATCTATTTGACTGAAGGTCAGAAAGTATCTACATTTAAACTTTATCAAGTATTAAAGAGAGAAATGTACACTTTTTTTAAAAAGCAGACCAGAAGTTCATCATGCCAATCCTGCATGACTAGCTAGTTTACTAAGCAGTCCTGAGGATAATATTCTACTAGACTTCTACTATATTCTGTTCTACTCTTCTACTATTCAAATACACTTAGACAAACCTAGATTTTGGTCTGCTGGTTGGTAATTTAAAAAATAAATAAATAAATAAATAAATAAATAAAAAAAAAATAATAATAATAATAATAATAATAATAATAATAATAATTATTATTATTATTATTATTATTATTATTCACTAGCTGACTTATTAAACAAGCCAAGTTACAAAACTTAACTAGCTAGCTAATTTGACAAATAAATATATGAACTTAAATATGTAAGTCTCTTTGGATAATAGCGTCTGCTAAATTAATAAAAAAAAAATGTATTTACATGTAAATGTAAATAGCTACCTAATTTAAATAGCTAAATTATAAAAATTTAACTAGCTGCTTAGCTAAACTTAAGGTTAACTCAACATACATTTTTAGTTTTGGTGACGATTTTGAAAGAACAATTTTTGGCGGCAAATGACACACCTCTAAAAAAAAACAACAAAAAAAAAAAACCCTACAGCTAAAGATAACATCTTACTAAGAATAATATAGGGGAAAAAATAGGAAAAATACATCTTAAATACATCTCCCCACTGTCTTACCACTGGAATCTAATGGCAATTAACTTAATGACAATAATGTATTGCTCCATTATCATGAATATTTCATGATCAATATTTATCAATGATGTTTATCAGTGAGTGACTCAGAATAAGACAGAAAAGAAACTTTAGAATTCAAACTGTTGAAATTATAATAAATAATGGTAGTTCTATATATTTGGACAAAAATCATAATGTTCATCGTAATAAAACAGAAAAGTTTACTTGCCTTGTATTGCTGTAAGTTGGACATATATGAGCAGGAACCACATGATCACTGGTGAGAAGTGAGAGAGAGAAAGAGAGAATGAAAGAGAGAGCGAGAGGGAGAAAGCTCCTGCTTTTAAACTCTGCGTGATGTCATACGACGATTAAAACCTGCAGATTATAGAACTTTGCTTTAATGTCAGATGTCGGATATGTAATGCTGATGCTCACTATAAGCTGAATGTATGTAATTAAGACGTGATTATTTGTTTAATAAATAAATGTATTAACGACCTCACAACGCAACACACATGGATCTAACATGATCAAAAAAGCTTTTCTCTAAAATATTCCATTGGTTTGGAGTGCACTATTTTGAGAATAGTGATTTTGATTGATTAGAATTGCTTGAATTGTTCAGATATTTTCGTCAGTAATGCTACTTAGTAAAACCACATGGATTGATATTAATAAACAAAAAGGTTCAATCTAGAACCCTTGGAGAAAAACCTTGGAGGGTCTATGCAGAACCCTATAACAGATTATTTCACCATTAGAAAGGGTTCCAAGTAAAACCATTTTTCGTAAGCTAAGAACCTTTAACTTCCCTAAAAGTGTATTATCGTCTTCAATTTCTTGTGGATTTTTTTTTTCTCCAGATTTACAGTGCATCCGGAAAGTATTCACAGCGCTTCACTTTTTCCACATTTTGTTATGTTACAGCCTTATTCCCACATGGATTCAATTCACTATTTTCCTCAAAATTCTACAAACAATACCCCATAATGACAACGTGAAAGAAGTTTGTTTGAAATCTTTGCAAATTTATTATATATATATATATATATATATATATATATATATATATATATATATATATATATATATATATATATATATATATATATATATATTTTTTTTTTTTTTTTAAAGCACATGTAAATAAGTATTCACAGCCTATGCCATGACACTCAAAATTGAGCTCGGATGCATCCTGTTTCCACTGATCATCCTTGAGATGTTTCTACAACAGATTGAAATCATTCAAATCAGTATCAATGCCTAAGTGATCAACATAAGGAAGCCAAATATAAATATATATATATATATATATATATATATATATATATATATATATATATATATATATATATATATATATATATAAAAAAAAACATTCGCAGACATTTAATTTGTTTCCCCATTTCCTGATTTGGCTTCCTTATATATATATATATATATATATATATATATATATATATATATATATATATATATATATATATATATATATATCCTGTTTCTTACAACTAGCTCTGCTCTAGAGATGCCTTACCCTGCACCATTTTCCTTCTATAACACAACTCACACTCACGCTTGATAAAAATAGAAAATTAGTTGAATACAGCATGTACTGTAACTGCCAGGATTAAACTAAAGTGGTAGAACTTCATGACTAATGAAAAAAAAAATGCTTTATAAAGCTATTGTAAGGTGCGTCAAGAGCTTGGATGCTTAAACAGCTTCTCCACCCTGAGGAAATGAAGAGTATCTCTCCACAGTTCTACAATTAGAAGTGAAAGGTTTAAATTATCTTCTTAAAAAAATAAATAAATAAATAAAAAAGGAACCAGGTGCTTATTAATGTACTTCAGTTGTATATAAAAGACTCCCTGCTGTTTTTATAGAAAATGAAGCAGTTGAGTTGAAGATCACATCACGGGGTGTGTGTGATGAGAAGTGCCAGTTCAAAGGAAACATGCTAGGTGTTTGCTGTGGCTTTGTGGCTACGCAGCGTGCTGAGAGAAGATAGGGGGGGGTAGTTTGTGTCTGTGTGAGAGAGAGAGAGCGAGAGAGAGCTGGGGTGGACTCTAAATGTAATATATAGTCATACAGTATAAGCAAAAAGTAAGTTGGAAAGTGATACCAGCGGGTGGTTAATGGTTCTCGGTCGAACTGTTTCTACTTAAAGAACCTTGTGAAAGAGTAAACGATGGGAGGGTTGATTGCTACTCCACAGGGTTCTTATCAGCTAATTAAAAAAAAATTCTACAAGGTAGTTTTTTTTACTAGCTATAATACCACTACTTTATCTCTCTCACTTGCATTAACCTCTTTATCCTGGTCAGGGTCATGGTAGATCCAGAACCTATTCCAGGAACACTGTGTGTGCGGTGGGAATACACCCTGGACGGGACATTGATAAACAACATGCACACACACGTTCACGCACGCTCAGACTTAGGGGAAACTTACCATAGCCAATCCTCCAACTTGCATTTTTTGGTGGGAGATCGGAGGACACTGGAGAACCCAGAGGAAACCCAGATATACTTGTGGAAACTCTGCTCAGACAGTAATGCGAACTCAAGGTCGAACCAGGGACCCTGGAACTATGAGTCAGCAAGGTTACCTGCTACATGGATACACTGTGCAGCCCAGTACTAGGTTTTACACCTGGAATTCACTTGTTGAGTACCTTTTTAAAGTCCACACGAAATCAAAATTGATGTTTTGTGGTTTTTAGTATGAGCATGTTAGCCTTAAGGTTACCTATGAGCTAGTGTGCTCCAAAACTTTTTAGAAGATATATGCATTCAAAGTTACAGACGAATTTAAGGATCAGCAATTTTGTTGACATCATTCTTCACTTCCAATCAAATGCTTCCGCCCTCATCGTTACAAAAATCCATGGTACTAACTGTCACGTACGGCTTAGCCCTATTGGCTATTTAAAAATGTGGAAGAGATACTCGATATGTCTCCCCTGACTTCCTGTTTCAGTGGACATTACATGAACATATAATAATAATAATGCAGTGTGTCATGGCACTTCATGGGGGCTTTAATAGTTCCACCTTTTATATCGTTGTCCAGTAGCTCTTGTTGCCTTTATTGCAACAGTCAAATTGTGATGCTTCCTTAAGAGGTTCTACGTGGAACCTTTTCTGAAAGGTCTTTCTCCTAAACCCTCTGCTGTCCCCACGTGCCATCTCTAATTTTGATTGCCATTATTACCTCATTTCACTAAATTTACTAATCAAGATTTGTGGAATTATTTTCGGTCTCCTGATTTCTTCCACAACACTAGGCGTCAGTGTATACTGACCCACAATTTTTACTGGCGTTGGCTAATGTGTTTTGGCTCTGTGGGTTTAATGTGAGTCTCATCACCACTGCTCTGATTACGTCATGGATCTTCAGAGCCATACTGATGCATAACTTGGGTGACCTGTCATTTCCTTAAGGTGGTCCGTAACCTGGCACATGCACTGCATGTTCAGAACACTTGTGGCTGACAGATTTAGGTTCACCACACGCATCACTATAGCATCATCAGAGTACTCTACCAAACAACCTTGTACATTTCGCAGGAAATTTCGCAGCTACGGTAGGTACACTATGTGCCCTTGCAACAACCAGAGAAAAACAGGATGTCAAATGTTTGCTTCCTCTTTAGTTACTTTAGCGACAACCCAGATGGCTAAACAAACAAATTAATTTATAAATATCCAATAAGATGTATAATCTGTGTCCAGGACACTATTAAAATTAACCCAAACTTTCAAAATCTGTGACGAAAATAATCATTAAAAAAAAAATCTCACTGAGAACTTTGTCTTGATCAGTTTCTTTCAAGAAAAAAAAGAGAACATCTTGATTTTCTTAGATTGTCCCCATTGGAGTATAGTGATGACAAAAGGCTATAATTGTTGGCCATTGCTTAAAAAAACTCTGCAGATGCCTCCCTGATATTACTGCTGATGGCTAACCCCAGAAAAGCCCGGAAGCCCAAAAGACAGGTTATTTACAGCTGCATTGAAATATTTTAATCAAACATTGTATATAGTTAAATATCATTTTTATTTAATCATATATATGACTAGGACTCAAATGTAGACTTGTCTTTGCAATATTATAGGTCAGCCAGGAGTAATAATCTGAGGTGACAGAACTTGAGCTATAATTTTGGGCACATTTAAACATTTATCTGAGGGACATTATCAAAGTGTCCAGACCACAAAGATGCAATTGTGCCGCTACTGCAAAATGTCTGACGAGTCGCCCTCACTCCCACACAGTCTTGGACCTATCCTGCCCACTCCAACAAAATGTTTGATCATTCCTCCCAGCTCCTACAGAAAGTTGGACCAATCCCATCTACTACCATACAATGATGGATCTACTCCTGCCCACTCCCAAAGAAAGTTTGATCATTCGTGTCCTCTCCCACAAAATGTTTGACCAAGCCCACGCTCTCAAACAGAAAACTTTGACTCAGCCCCCCCATCCCCACAGAAAGTGTGATCAATCCCACTCTCTCCCACATCAAATTTTACCAAACCCAGCCTCCCAAAATAAGCGCAAAAAAACCCGACCAACTCCGCCTGCTCCCACAGTTCACCGCTGTGAAAGAATCCACAGATTGAGTTTGCTGAGTTCTGTTCACTTTATTGGTGAAATAGACTGTACACCTCTGTGCTTTTCAGATCGAACACTCTCCATCGTCCTCCCAAAGCAATCATGTCCATATAGTCTGTGTATGCTGAAGCGGAGGCAGCTGTCCCAGCGTGTCCAAGCTACCACGATCTTATGGCTCCAATTACAAACGGCGGCAAACAATCAAACGAACGAACGAACGAACGAACAAACAAACAAAAGTAAAAAATAATCCTGGAACAATGCCTGTAAACAGACTCGCATTTACATTTGTCATCACAGTCAAGTGCAAGTATTTTTTATGGAATATTAAACACTTTTTTACTAAAATAATTAAAATTTTTATTGCCAGTTTCATTGCTGCATGTGAATCATCAGAAAATCATAGTATAAGCAGTTAAATGAAAACATTTTAAAGTGCACATTTTAAAGACTGGCAGCACTGATGCATCACAGTAGTAGTAGTAATAATAATAATAATAATAATAATAATAATAATAATAATAATAACAATGTACATAAACACAAGGGCAACTGAGATGGATTAAAATTAATCCCATAAATGCATTATATTATGGATTCAGTTAACGCAAATGACAGTAGCAAAACCCTTCATCTACCTCCATTCATAATTACATACAGTAAAATGCCATAAACTTACCAAAGGAGCAATGAATGTAAAAAAATTAAGGAAAAGGAAAACCATACCTATAACGGTATCCATGCATATTTGTGATTAATGTACACAAATCCTTTCTCCCACCATTACTCCCGTTACCCCCGCATACACCCATGTACGTCCAGACAGAGATTTTTGTCATGCCTGAATGTTTTTTTTTTTTTCTCTACTTTTCTCTATCTTATTTTTAAAGTTACTGTGCACTTTTGGATGTATAATATTCTATAAATGTTTTTTTTTTTTCTTTTTCAATGACATCAGGTAATAAAATAGGACAAAACAAAACAAAGGTGAGGGAATTATCATGCAAAAAAATAGGCAGGAATAGCATTTTAGCTGCTCCATTCTTTGCAATCTACTGCACAATAACATGCATGTCTGAGTAGGGTGGCACTGATGACCTTTTTTTTTTTGGTAAGGTTGGAAGATGCATGTGAAGTATGATACAAATTATGATACATATATGTATACTGACCCACTGAGTCGCAATCATAATATCTGTAATATCTGTTTGGTTTCTTTTTTGTTAGTTGTTTTTTCTTTTTTGTGAATGCATCTATTGCAGGATACAGTATTTGTATATCTTTCTCTTTAAAGATATATCTATATAGGAATATAGTTCTGTCTTCATACTCTTAATACTGGCCCTGTGATTGCACACACTATATCATCCATGATATCCAGTATTTGTTTCCATCAAAATAAATAAATAAAATAAAACGTGGAACAGTTTTTTTTTTCCATGTTCCTTGTCTTTGTTTCCCAAGAACGGCAGATTGACCAGATGCAGATCTGTGAAAGAATCATAATATCATAAACGCCCAACTATCAGTCCTCCAAAAAAGGCTGTAATGAAACCTGCGTCGGGTCACGTCTCAGTTCCTGCTGATTTATTCTCACAGAATCTTGAGGGAGCTTACAGTCTGGGATGAAGCTGTAGCTGGGTGCCTTTGTCAAATGCATTGTATCTTGGGATGATATTTTGGTGGTAAGTCTGACAGGAAAAGCTCCCTCCTTCCCATTTGTGCATTGGAGGAGAGCTCTGTGCTTGGAGGCGGTTTTGTTATAAGAAGGAGATCTTGACAGGGTCCTGACTGTCGGAGCAGCGGGAGTTGCGCAGGATGCCTGGGATGGCAGGTGACGATGGCAGGCTTTCATCAGGTGTGTTGGCTGGAGGAGTGGGGATGCTAATGATGGCTGCCGTGAAGTCTCGCTGCTCACAGTTTAACTTCAGGTCTTCTGTCCTGGCATTGAGGCTGGAGCGACTGTTTGAGAAAGAAATCATAGAAAACGTCTTCAGAATCTTCGTTTTAGTTAGTGATAAGTTTACTTTGAACAACTCTTGACTCTCTGTTCCCTTTTTAACACTGCTTACTCTTTGTTCCTTTGTTAACTCTTTCACCACTGCACTAAACCAGTTTCAACCAGGTACAGACAGATAAAGCCTGTGATCATGTCTTCCCGAATACCATTTGCTCGCATTCCTATGACTTCCTGAACACCATATATGGCGTTGTTCCTCTCTTACATTGGTATGCGTCCTGTTTTATGCAAATATGCTCTTCCGCCTAGCCAATCAATACCCATTGTCTCTGCTGTGTGTCTAATACAATACATATACTCTGCCTTTCTTTGCATAAATCGGAGATCTTTCCATTTGAATTTTGTGTGTCTGTGTGTCATTTGGCAAACTCTCCTAAACGCTTGGTGCGGGAATCGTGTGGCGGGGCAAGGGCGTCTTCTTTTTTTGTGTACTTTCACTTTCTCTCTTCTTAAGTATCGTAACCTGAAGATCGCAAATCCTAACAGTTAGAAAAGGAGTAAAATTGTTCAGTGTTTTCGTGTCTTCATTTTTAGAAGACACTACAAAGCTTGATATCCATTTGGACTGTGTAGAGCTGATATTACAGAAGGAAGGAATCCCAATGGGGTGTGCTGTTACAAGAAAATAATCAATGATGAGACTCCAAATTCGATCAGGTATGCCAGCAGCACATCCTGGAGTGCTTTATGGCTCTTATACCATGGCAATTTGTCAACAATTAAAAAAAAAATGAATTCAAGAATGACATTTTTGTATGAAAAGAATGACATGTAAACTCCGTGCACATGTTTTTCTTTCTTTAAATTAATAAGCCCAAAAATAAACAAACAAAGGGGGGGGGGGACACTTTACTGTGTCTGAAAACGTACTGCCTGAGCTGACATTGGAGACTCCTTCCATGAATGTTAAATAAAGTATAAAGAAACTTTGCCACATCAACCATTATAAGGTTTTTTGTTTTTTTGTTTTTAAATCAGTTTAGCATTGAAGTGGTTTTTCACAGTTTCTAACAATATAGCTTTCTTTGTTTTAATGTATTTTGTATAGCCTTAAATTTGGTATTAATTAGTCCGAAATAAGAACATTCTTTACTTCAAGTGGCGCTGTTCATGAAATTCCGTTATTCGATGCGACCCTTAAATTATTAGTCATTTGTAAACTTCAACATAGTGCCAATTTCAGTACAAACTAGGCTTGACTGGTACATCTGACTGCATATTTTAATCATGCTTACTTGAATAATATAGCACTGATATTTCAGTTTTATTTAAATCTAACGTTCGAATGACATTCCAAGTGTATTTGTACATGACTGCACCAGCACACATTAGCAAACTGGCAAAAACCCTACCAGTCTTCAATTACGACCAGTAGGGGGAGACATTACATTGTGTTGTGATATTGTGTATTCATTTTGTGAAGACTGTTCATTTTTAGTTTAATGTGGAGGATATTTCAGGGATTATAACCCCTATTTAAACCCTATACTTTTTTGTAGAGGTAGCAGCTATGTCAGAGTATATTATTACAAAAGATCATATCGACCGTCAACTGATTATAGGCAGAGAAAATACAAGAACACGGCACTGGTATATATACAGTACAAATGCAGGGTTTTTTTGAAGCGGGAATCTGAAAATAAACCAGTAGATTATATCATACAAGGCACAAAGGCCATACTGTAAATGAGGCCATACTTGTCAATCATAATAACAAGAAGAACTTCAGATTGTCCAATGTAGACACTCTGTCTATAAACTGTCATGAAGCAGACTATGTTTTTCTTTCATCAGCATGCCATTAAATGTACCAATAGAGTCCACATGGACTGAATTTAACATTGCGATAGGATGAGAAACAATCCGATAAACTATAGATGATCTCCTAGACTCCAGCAACCAGATACTGGACCATCTAAATAAAGTGAAAGCAACAACGAGAAGTTCATGGTCTGTATAATATCTAATAAACTTATATAACCAGCTGTAAATTCATGACATATTATTTCACTGTCTGGCCTATTTTTTGGACATCTGGTCTATTTTTACTTTGGTTAACAGTTTCTGACATTACACACAATGCTGATAATGCAACCAGTAGGATTTAGTCCTCCCTCGCTTCATTTCTACCTATAGACAGTGATGCAGCAGCGCTTTAGACGTCCAGCTGTACACTCTGCTCAAAAAGATCAGCTACCGAAGCTTCAACGTTCAACTTTTGTGGTCGTTGTCTCGTGGATCACTAACTGGCCGAGCCAAGTTTCTATCAAAACTGCAACGTATAGCCGCATGACATTTCAGATCTTTGAGTCCAGCATTTGCGTCAATGTCACCACTGCTTCTGCATTGGATTTCTCATTAATATGATGCTGAACTTGCTGGAAAATTATAAGTGAGAAAAGAAGCGCTTCTGTTTTTCGGAGCTAACAGTGACTGATATTACTTAGAATCCTATATATTAGATACTTATGTTTGAGATTTTTTCTCCTATTAGAGGAGCAATATCGACCCATGCCATCAGTGTGGCACACAACCGCTAATTCTTCGCTAGAAGAGCGAAAATACATTACCAACTCACAAATTACAAACAGAACCGCTAAAAACCATCCTGTTTCAGGGTGGACTTTAATTCTTTCATTTCCGAATGTGTCATACCAACATCATGGTGCACGTATGATGTCATCATTAGTTTACACCAGGTGGGTGTGACTTACATAAGCACTACAATTCTGATCAGATCAAGGTGTAATCTGTAACGAGTGTTATGATACGATGATGTGAATACCTCTGAGGCCCGGACGGACTCTTGCGTACATGCAGTGTATCCAGCTCCTGGATGCTGCCCCGGCTCACTGATACAGTGGAGTTGGCCAGGCGGATAGCTCTCCTCTTGGCGCGACGAGGACAGCAAGAGGTTGAGACACCCTGTTGGCTGGAAATCGAGGTGCTGCGGCTGGTGCGGAAGCCCACCGACTCCGTCATACACATCTCACTGTAGGTCAATTCATCGGTAAACTCATGGTTCTGTGGAAGAATGAAAGGACATGCTAGGATAGGGGTTATACATGTCAAGGAAACCCTATGCTGATCACGGCCATGTTTAAAATCCTATTTTCTCTATACCGAAGTCTTATCTACATACATATTACATTATATTGGATACATTTTACCATCAGACCTGCTCACAAATATGCCGAACAAGCTTACATACCCCCCCCCCCCCCCAAGGAAATTACAGATGAGCAATTCAACACATGAATCTAGAATGATTAACAGATCCACAGGTGTTCTGAACCACAGGTGTACTGCATGTTTGACTTACAGTAGATAGACAAGTATATAGCAATTTATATTTATTAGGAACACCATTGAAAATAATTGGCTAAAAAGATTTAAGAGAAAAGGCTTACAAAGCGTCAAATCAAACACTTTAAGAATCATTTAACTGGCAATATTAATTATAAAGTGAGAAGCATGATCAACTCCACTATAGTAGAAACTGAAGTGTGCGTATATACAGGACATTATTTTGTGATAACCACAAGGTGCTTGGGAGTAAAACGAATGAGTTCAAATGCTCTCTTAAGTTAAAATGTAGACACTAGAAACACTGGCATGAACACTTTCTTATTAATTGCTGTATAATTGATGTAGATCATTTTCCTTCAGGGTTGCCAGGTCTGCATTTTCCCTGCCATTAAAAATGCAACAGTCCGTGCCCAAGGCTATTTCATGGCCTTTTGAACCTGGCGAGAACTCTCACCGTAGTCTTCTCCAGGCAGTGTAGCAGATGGTGGTGCTGATGCTCGAAGGACGACCTGTTCTTCAGACATAGAGCGCCACTGTCACCATCATGATCCTGAAAACGGAAGCACAGGAGAAAGATACGTTTGAGAATTAGACTCACATGGTTAAAGACGCCAAAATTACTACAAACACAGGCAGATTATCCCAAAGGAAAAGAGGAAAGATCCATTTCTGCTCAAGGTATTCAAAGACGAGGAAACTCGATCCTACATCAGCAGCACAAAGGTGCTGTAGGTCATCCAGCTCTGAGCTATTTAAAGATCGCTCCATCTATTTCTAGGCTCCAGGGGATCATTTCCATGATTTCTGGTGATACATTTAGCTGACCTTTTCTGTATCAACTCCACAATGCACGCATTTAAAAATACAATCATTGCCACACGCTGCTTTTTGGTGGTAAGATACTTGTAGTATGGAGGTCCTGTAAAATGCTATGTTGTTATTTCAATAATGTAAAGATATCTCATATCTTTACAACTGATTATAAGTTTTTTTTAAAAAAAAAAAAACAACAACCTTAAATAACTTGTAATAAAAATGGGATCAAAATGACCAATTATTAAGTAAGGAATAAAACAGTTGGGGGAGTGTTGTTATTGGACAATAATCAACAACAGGGGGGTGTAATGCAGCCCACAGATATTTACAATGATTACCATTTCTAATTTATTAATGGATGGAATCTTCTGTGTCAGCACTTTGTAACAATCAGAGGTAAAGTTGTTATTTAAAGTTTCCAACAAGAGAAAGGCTTCAAGGACAGAGGACCTTCTGGTGTCATGGTAACATGACTTATTTACTTTACAAAAGAGAAGAACAAAGAGTCATGTGAGGCAAGAGCTGAGTGCTGTTATAAACAAATATAATTGATAAGAGAACATTCACAGATAAAAAGATTCAAACACAGATTGGGGGTTCGATTCCTGCCTCTGTCCTGCGTGCGCGGAGTTTGCATGTTCTCCCCATGCTTCAGGGGTTTCCTCCTCCAGTCCAAAGACATGAATTGTATGCTGATTGCCAGATTCAAATTGTCTGTGGTGTGTGAATGGGTGTGTGAACGTATGTGCGCACATGTGTGCACCCTGTATACAGTGTCCCCCACCTTGTGCCCTGAGTTCTTTGGGATAGGCTCCGGGCTCCCCGTGACCCTGTGTGGGATAAGCAGTATGGAAAATGGATGGAGGAATGTATGCAGTGGTACAATAATAAAACATTTCGGGATGGGAAAATAATCAACTTCCGGGTAGTAACGGTAACTCTGCTTCATGTCAGACTGCATCACACCAACCCATCCTGGATTATATTTTGATATTGAATTTTTTTTCCCCCCTCACATAACACAATACTAATGTAGCAATAAAGTATATGGGTTTTTTGTTTGTTTGTTTGTTTTATTGCCTTTTATTTGTCTGGAATTATTTTTGCTGCTTAAGACAGTAATAGCCTCAGATCACAAGACCGGCTCCTGACGTTTACAATTATACTGATTTTATCCCATGGGCTTGCAAGGGGTCATCTAATGTACTCTCTTCATGCGGATAAAGTATTGAAACGGTTCTTAATATGTAAACAGTGATTCCACTAAAGTGGAAATGGCCAGGGTAAGTGGATGATGGTACGTTAGATAAAAGAAAGCAGGGCATCAGAAACTTACAGGAAGTGCTCCATCAGCGGAAAGGACCGGTAACCACGGGAGGCTTTGAATTTTTGCCCAACCAGATCATCAATAAACAGACCTCAAAACACTTTTTGTTTTTTGCTAGTTTGAAAGTTGGACTTAGACAGTGACGGAGTACGACCGATACAGAATTTCAGAACTACAGGGCGGTCACGAGAAACATGTAGACAGAGTTTGATCACGTAGGATGTGAGATGGAACGGAAACAACGAGCAATTTCACTTCCCAAATGAGAAAAAGCGTCACAGTGATCCTCTGCAAAGTCCAGGTAAACACGGAGGGATGTTTCTGTGATGGATGGCGATTCAGACAAGCACTAGTAGAATGCGTATCTCAGACCAGCAGCCTGTAAAACATCGGAACAATCCTCAAGATGTGAACTGCCTAGAAAACATGCTGTGCGTGAATTAGAAAGGCAGTTTCGATTCGTCCTGTGTATGCTGATTAAAATCGTTATTGCAAGCAAAAATGATGAGAAAATTCAAGTGATTTCAAAACATCGTCAGCATCCTTTTTTTAGGGCCTAATTGGAGGACATGTGGCCGACTGTGCCACTTCATGTTTGTAATTATTTTGGTAATAATCCAATTTCAGTGTTATTCACTACAGATTGTGTGTCTGAAGCCTTTTATGCCTCTGCAGCTCTCAGTAAGCAGGAGTTTATCATCTCCATGCAGTCGATCTCCACTGAGTATTAACCCATCAGGGACTTTCTTCTTTATCACAATATCGCATAAATGACATAAATCACATTTTATACAGATACAAGAGGTTTAGAGCACTAATCCAGTCGTGGTTAACATCTATGCAGGTTGAACTGACATTGAAAGTGTATGCATGCATTAAATGGCTAAACCTTATCCTTAGATAAGGAATAAAACACTTGTGGTGTGCTCTTATAGGAAAATAATCCATGGGATGCGGCCCAACTTGAAGCGGAGTTACTGGTACCACCCTGAGGTCTATTATTTTTCAATAACAGCTCACCCCGAAGTATTTTCAACAGGTCATACTTTAATTAATCAATTCCTTCTGACTAATCAGAACAGAGAATTCAATAGCACTGTGGTATATGGAGAAAAAAAAAATTAAGGCCCGACTGGAGGTTGAGAATTTCAGCGGTCAAATTCCCATTTCAGACCGTGCCCGTTTTAATGAATTATGTTTTTTTAAACAGCAAAGTTCATGTAAGTTTAATCACTTTAGCCTTCTAAAGTCTGTAGATGCAAATATGAATAACATTACAGCAGCTGAGCAGGTGACCTGCTGTTGTTGCAAAACCAAAGGAGCTTCCGCATTTTCAATTCAAATCTAATGACCTAATGTACTCATAAGGAGTTTTCCACGAACAATGCATAAATTGCTAACGCATATATCTACTAAACAGCTGCAATAGCTGGTGATAAACCATCCTTATGAATAGCTGTGCTGGCTCAAACAGACAGCTTCCGGCAGAAATCCTGACAAGCTCCCTTCTCAGGTCATGAGAACCTCCAAGAAGATAATTCTCCGATTTTCTAATTTTTTCCTTGATCTTAATTTGTTCTTACTTTTTATTACTTTCACTTTCTTTACTTTCTTCCTTTCTTTATTTCACTATTCCTTCTAGTTCACATACATCAGCGTGTAAAGAGTAGTGAATTTTTCATTAAGCCAGTGTTATTCTGCCAATATGTCTTCATTTTGAGACATATCCATGGGCTAGATAGTTTATTCAGTAATGTATTGCTAGGCCAATGCCACTGATGGTGCATCGACTACACATCTACACAGGCCCAGAGAGAAAGAAAGTGCAGCATTACTGCAACTATTACAAGGAATTCAGGAAACTGGGGAAATTGTTAACCCTGGAGTAAGTGTTTGCTCCTGTAATGCTAATTATGGTAGAATGAATGTTGTCTTAAAGGTGCTTTGGGGCATAACAGAGAAAGGAAATAGAGGGGCATGGTTTAGTGGAAAAACATAAACCTTCAGTTTCTTAGGAGAGGAAAATACATGCTAATAATATTGATCTCCAGTTGTTTTGGATGATTTCAGTATTATACTGAAAGAATCTGAGAATGCACAACACTTCACAACTTGAGGCGGATGGGAAACAAGAGTAGACGATCACATCAGGTTCCACTTTTGTCAGCCAAGAAGAAGAATATGAGGCTTGACTGGGCACCACAAACTGGACAGTTGAAGATTGGAAAAACTTCGGTTGGTCTTTTTTAAGTCTTCAACTCTTTCGGTTCTGGCCTGTTCTTGGCTGACAGGAGTGGAACCTGATGTGGTCTTCTGCTGTTGTAGCCCATCTGCCTCAAGGTTTAACATGTAGTACATCCTGACATGCTTTTCTTCTCACCACAGTTGTAAAGAGTGTCACCTGGAACCTGGCCATTCACCTCTGACCTCTCTAATCAACAAGGCCCGCAGAACTGCTACTCACTGGATGTTTTTTTGTTCAGAAGGTTTGTTGCCAGTATACAGTGGTACCCACAGTGCTTATAGAAAACAGTAGGCATACTTGAATATTGGACATAGGACATAAGTGGACTATACACAACTATACATTACAACTATGTATGATAATGATGCCATGTCTCAAAGAAGTCAAAGTCTCTGAGATCACATTTTTCCCCATACTGATGTTTGATTTGAACATTAACTGAAGTGGTTGATCTCTATCTGCATGATTGGTGGATTGGATAGTTGCATGAACATGCAGGTGTTCCTGTTAAAATGGCCAGACAGTGCATGTTGCAATGCATTCCAAGGAACCTCAAGCTATAATATTACATCTTTGCTTTGAAAAGCTCAGAATCTTGTTTTTCACTCTGTGGTTTCTTTATATTGTGGGCTTTTAGACGTGAAGGACCTTGAAGAACCTTGACATTACTTGGCTTTGAAAAGACAAGCTTAGTATTTCATTTCATTTGTCCAGTACATCCAGAACCACAACACAGCCACATTGGAAGGCATCCTTTTTTTAGATTACAGTAAGACACTTCATCCAGCAGCTGAAATGGATCAGAGCGGATTTGCAGTTTCTCCATGTCCCCGGATCTCTGGCTCAGTCCTCCATGTCTGACATTATTAACTCTGTCTTTATAATTATCAATGGATCTCCAGACAAACCTCTCATCCTGCTGATCACTCATCCTTACCCCACGCATATTCTACAGGACCTACTAATCAGCTTTGCTAATTACACCCACTCGGTGCATGGACACACAGCTGGGGACAAGGCTAAAGAGGCAGGCCAGAGTGTTAGTCACCCCACCAGATGGATAACCACATCCCCAGTTTGATTTATTCTGAGACAAGCTCTTTCACTTTGCTACAGTATTACAATCTCTGCCCAGTGTTGTTCTACATGGAACCTTTTGTGTATGGTAAACTCTGTTGTAGGGATGTACATACAGTAGAGCTTTTAAAACAGGGGTGAACAAAATCTGGCCACAGGGCCGAATGCGATGAGTGGACAGATGTTAACTAGCCCGTGACTTCCATCCATCCATTTTTTATACCGTTTATCCTACAAAAGGTCACAGGGAGCCTGGATCCCATTCCAGGGGACTCAGGGCACAAGGCAGTGGATTCCCTGGACTGGGTGCCAACTCATCACAGGGCACAATCGCACACATGGACACACCCATTCACACACTATGGACAATTTGGAAATGCCAATCAGCCTACAGCACAGGCTGTAGGATTGGAGGAGGATACCGGAGTACCTGGAGGAAAGCCCCAAAGCACGGGGAGAACATGCAAACTCTGAGCACACAGGGCGCAGGCGAGAATTTAACCCTCAACCGTGGATGTGAGAGGCAAACATGCTAACCACTAAGCCACCATGCTGCACTGACTCACAAATACTGGCGCAGTGGTGGCTCAGTGGTTAAAGGCTCTGGGTTACTGATCAGAAGGTTAAGAGTTCAAGCCCCAGCACTGCCAAGCTACCACTATTGGGCCCTTGAGCAAGGCCCTTAACCCTCAGTTGTATAAATGTAAGTTGCTCTGGATAAGGGCATCTGCCAAATGCAGTAAAGGTAAATGAATGTATGACAAGTGGCCTGCCGGTCAATGTGTTGCAACAGTGTCAACTGTGTTAACACAGCTAAAACGCAAGGTCCTTTCTGTAAATTCATATATTAATGATATTTAGCAAAATTGTTTAGTCCCTTGTGGACTATTAGAAAAAAGGTTAATTACATAACCCTGAATGTTCTTTGATATGTTCCTTTGGGGGAACCTTCCAACCGAGGGTTTCCCATTCACAATTAACCTTTGCAAAAAAAAAGAAAAGAAAAAAGGTTCTCCGTTAGACGGCCTTCATATCATCAGTTTAACCTGGGTTTAGTTTAGCATATCTGTGTTTCAAGAAATGTATATTATTCATTAATTTGTTTATTCGTTCATCTTCCACGAGCACTTTATATTCCTCAGGGTCATGGTGGACACATACTCATAGCCAAACTCTAACAGGAACCAACCGAACCCGTTATTTATATTGTTAGATTTAACCTTTTTTAATTATTTTATTTATTTATTTATTTTACAGTATTTGAAAAGGTCTAAATCAAACGGCTCTGAAGTTCCTTCCAACCGCCTCAGACATCAATAAAGTATTTTGGTTTGTTAAAATTCTGTTGATCAGGCAAAAGCTTCCACAGAAATGATGTGCTGGCATTAAACTGAATTAGAATAGTGACAATATAGGGAAACACACAGTAAACATTTTTGGTTAATTGGAAATGCAGAGCTTCAGGGCACAGGCATCTATTCGTTTATGAGGTGCCGTAGCCGCAGCTTTTACTTCACATGTATGAGATACGGTTGCGAGGACAAATAATGAGGGTGTTTCATCAAAGCTGCATTCATGAATCCCTACAAAATGATAATACACTGCAGGCCTGGTTTCCATCACATAAAACGCTGCTTACATGAAAATGTTGTTTTCAAAGCCCTTGGGGCTTCATGCTAACATTTCTACTCATTAGCATGAAATACTAAAAAAGCCTCCAAATGTCAGATCTCCATCTGGATCATATTGCTGTCTAGAATTGTGTCATATTATACTGTAGGAAAAAATCAAAATCATACTAATAAATGTCTCAAACTCTGAAATCCCTTTCCTGACTCCAGTGTATACGATGCTGAGTTAGGGGAGCATAATGTACTCTAAAACATGAAGTTTCTGAGCTTAGTAATTACCCGACAGTCAGATCTGTCAGATAATAGAAACAGGTTGTTTTTGTACAGGACATCATACAGAAGGGGTTGCAAACTGGTGGACTACAGTCCAGATGCAGACACTTCAAAGTAAATATCTTTAAAAAATACATTTAAAATACCAAATACCTTTAAAAAAAATTTTTTTACCACAGCAGAGCCAATGAGCGTATGAAAAAACTGACACAATTTTTCTACAAAACAAAAGGTAACCACTTGGATTCAAAAAGTATTCAGACCCCTTCTCTCGTTGCACACTTTATTGGATGGGATTTTGAATGGATATAATAGCCATTTTTACCCATCTATCTACATTCATCTGACGTTATTACGACGAAGTGAAAACATGTTTTTAGACATTTTCACAAAAGAATTCAGACCCTTTATTCAATGTTTTGTAGAAGCCTGTGTGACAGCAATTACAGCTACAAGTCTTCATGGATAATACTAAATTTCTGGAAAAATATCAAACAGGGTTTGGTTTTAAAAAATCTATATTTGAACACCCACATGGCGGAGCACAATTAAATACATTATTAAGTGTTATTATTATTATTATTATTATTATTTATTTTATTTTTTATTTATTTTATTTTTTTTATTAAGTACATTATTAAGAAAAAAAAGGAATGAATATCATGTAATTGTGACTTCTCTGGCATTTCATATTTATATGATGGGCTGTTTTGTGTAAATAATTGACATATAATTCCAATTACGTCCATTTCATTTCCAGGTTGTAACAGGACAAAAAAGTTCAAGGTGGGTGAATACTTATGGAAGGCTTTGTTCTGAAAATCAAAACCGCCATACTAAATAGTGTATCAGTACATCATCTGTGTTATTACTATTTAGATTTGGGACACCAAGCATTGTCGTGCTACATGCAGCATGTAGCATAATCCAGCATCTGGATTATGAAACGTTCTACCAGTTCCCAGATTGTACATCCTGAAAGTTTAAATTGAGTTAATTGAGTTTAAATTGAGTTAACAGTACTTAACAGTTAGAAACAACAATGAACTTTACCATATACTCAAGTTCGTTGTTGTTGTTGTTGTTGTTGTTTTGGTTGTTTGTTTGTTTTGTTTTTTGTTCTTTGAAGGTTGCACCATCAAGAAAATAATCGGAGGACTTTACAACCAAGGGGAATGTACTGTAAACAAAGTCATTCATGTTTATTCCAAATCATTTCTCCAGTTCACTAGTTTCCGGTTCTTGCATTTAGAGCAATAAATGTGAAGGAGCCTCATTCTTCCGAACCTTTCAGTTTTATAACAAATGAGATCTTGCGTCCATAAAGTTAACAACATGAAGTGAAATAAAGCTACATCATTCTGTTAGAAAGTGTATCGAAGGCAGCTGGGTTAATGACGCTTACAGTATGTAGCTTTAGCAAGAAGGTCCTCTTATACAACGTATTATTCTAACACTCAGCACTTTACAGCAAAGAACTGAGCATCAGCTAAGAGTCATAAAGATGTGTGTGTGTGTATTAAGTGTATTAGGTGTCTTAGGATATAAAATAAATGATATTAAAACAGCTACCACTCCATATACCGCACATAGACCACATACTGTGCTTCGTCGTTCTTCATCGATATTAAATGAAAATCTTACTGGAAAATGGACCCCATTTTGACTGGCAGCAGCACTGTGTCCCAACTTTGTAGTAGATTATGAAAACATGTCCAGCAAACTTTTCTGGTCTTTTTGGAATGTAACAAAAAATATTATTTGATAGATATTGCTGTCAGTTATAAAGAAGAGATCCCTGATTTGGGAAAGTTGTTGTTTTGAAAGATGAGTAACTTTAGGAGTTGAATAATGTTAAGTTCAGCAAATAGCTGCTTGTTGTTGTATTTTGTGAATAAAAATGACTTATTTAATCCAGTGTTTCCAGGGGTATAGTGGTGGGGTTGACGTAAAATATTTATAATTTGTAAAAATAATAATAAATAAATAAATAAATAAATAAATAAATATCTAATTTTATTCTTAAATAAAATAATAATAATAATAATAATAATAATAATAATAATAATAATAATAATAATAATAATAATAATAATAATCATTTAAGCGGCCATGCCCACTTTTGGTTTAAATTGTGGCATTGCCTTATACCTTATACTAGAGAGGATCTGCAGATGGTTCAAATTAAAACAATATAACATCTTTATCTCAGTGATGTCAGACGAAAAAACACCACCGGCACAAACTACTGCGACAAGACAATCCCATTAACCCACAGCATGTCACGTGAGTATACAGCGAACGAACAGTGTCTCAGTGTTTGTTTCTCAAAACCCACAGAGAGATCCCATTCCTTCAGACTGCATACTGGCACACAGTTACTCACCAGTAGTCCCCCTTCATCTTTGAACTGCAGGAATGCATTAGTGGTTCCTTTCTTAGCCAAGCGAATCCTGGCCAGACGCACTTTCTGTAAAACAGAGGAAACCTCGTTTCAAACTGCTGCATCAGCACTTATCCCAAAGTGGTGAAGTGGACTGCCAGTGCAAAAATATATAAAGTCCTGTTTGTGGAAACTCTGAACTCCATTTACTTCGGAAAGCATCTGCTGTGTTTAGGTAACACAATACTCATAAAAAAAATTCATATATATATATATAAATATATATATAAATATATATATATAAATATATATATATATATATATATATATATATATATATATATATATATATATATATATATATATATATATATATAAAGACTGTTGAGTGCAAAGACTTATGCATACCATCAGAATAACATAATGAAGACAAAGATTTTTGTATAATTTACAGCAAAAACACTAAGTGTGAGGTTTCACAGATTTAATTAAGGAAACAACACGCAACTGAAAAATCCTATAGCGTATGTTAAGATGTTTTTAAAATAGTGGTGAAAATGACACTCTGCTTTTACAATTTATTTTTATAATATTTTTATGACGTATTATGCTTGCTCATTTCATATGTCATATTCACCATCAATCTTCTGTTTTTATTATTATTATTATTATTATTATTATTAATAACAACAACAATAATAATAATATGAATACTACTAATAATAATAAGAAGAGGAAGAAGAGGAAGAACAATAATAATAAATATATATTTATTTATACATGTTTTTGTTTGCTTATTTATAGTTAGTTAATTATTAATACATGCATTTATAGGTTATACTTATTTATAAGTAAACAAACAAACAAATAAATGAGTAAGTAAGTAAGTAAGTCAATAAATATATACATACATACATGCATACATACACAAATAAATAAAAATATAAACAAATAAATCTCATCATCGGAAACAATCAATATCTGCTGTTTTGCCCAACAGTTGCTATTTCATTTCAGCTTAATTTTTTTTTTTCCAGTAAGCTTTCTAAACTTTGCGTTCTGTACCAGCCATATCTTTAAGGATTTTTGTTTCTGCTTTGCAATTAATTTGTAATTGTAATTTTTATCATTGTAATTCTGAATGGGACATAAAGTTTCTCTGGTTCTGAAATTGACTTCATCATTAAAAAATAGGAACTACATAGAATACACCTGGAACTATAGGGCATAAGTTCTCCCTATTAAAAAGTCTATTGGGTCTATTGTTGTCTTCTTGTTACTACTACCTGTCCAATTATATAAAATCTGTAAAACTGTCACACAAAAAAAAGCTCTTGCTGCTTGCACAATCTCTCTCTATACCTGCTGGGCACGCATCTTGTCAGCTCTCTGGTTCTGATGGTAGATGCGACTGAAGTTGGACACTATGACAGGAACAGGAAGTGCGATCACCAGGACGCCACTCAGAGAGCAGATGGAGCCGAAGATTTTCCCGGCGATGGTGTTAGGAACCATGTCTCCATATCTGCAACACCCAACAGACACATACACTTAGACCCACGAGGTCAGGACAACAGTGTTATGCATAATGAGGTAATGCAACATACAACATTTTATACAACATATACCAGGATGACATAAGTGAAGCCTACACAGGGGACATTGAAGCAATAACTGTATAAGCAGCTAGTTTGTGCCGCTTATACACTAATGAACACTTTGTTCCTGAGATTTTTGGTGGAAATATTACTCTGGAAGACAGAATGGGGGGGGGGGGAAATGGCAACCAGTGAATATTCCTGACATAAAGAATGACATAAAGCCATTTCCAGGTCCAAACGCTCCTTCAGATCCCAAAAGCGAAACGCATCTTTAAAGTCGACATTTAAAGACGAAATACCACGAGCTGGCTAAAGTATTTCTAAAAAACCAACCAAAAAAAAAAACAAGAACGTAAACGAAGATGAAAAACTAAATATGTATCAGCCAGGTTTTGAAGTGATAGTGAAGTTGAAGACATATAATGATCTGCCACCCCCCGGGCTAGCTACAGACGTGTCATTGGGCTAATATAAACACATCACTAGCAATGTCTTTTAGAAATGTTAGGGTGAGAGTTAAATTGTTTTGAATATAGGTGCACGTTGAGGGTCAGTCAGTGAGCTACAGGACCTGTGAGAATATCAGCATAAACAAGTGCCATTATATATGCCATCATATCATATGGCAGCTTTATTGATTTGTTTGGAGAAGAATGTGTCCCGCACCGACCCGGAGTGCGTGTCGATGAGGGCGAGAACACCGAAAACAGACGAAATTGCAGCCAAAGAGTGTTTGAGATGAAAGATTTGCAGTTGATGCTAATGTCGCATGGTTTGGATTTGAACCTTCTGAACCTGACTGAGGTGGAGTTTGGTAGGCAGTGTACACTGATATATCTTGAATATATGAAATTCTGTAAAGTCTGACATTTTTAATGCTATGAGCTGAACTGTTCGTGTTAATTCATTGTGTTAGGATGGTGAGTGTGTGTGAGACTCATTGTGTGTGTGAACAAGGTCCCAGATTTTTACTGATTTCTTTCCAAAAATGATTCTAAAAGTCTATTTTATTGAAGCTTTTGAACTAATTGGATGAAACTCTTTGGGAAAATGCATATTGGTTCTTCCATCCTCGGGGATCCAAAGCTCATCTCTAATAGCCCGCTCATTTAGCACAACTCATTTAGCAGAGAGAATCCTTTTTAACAGCGGCGCCTGTAGCGACAGACAGGAAACACCTACAGTACATGCTCTAATCTATATTATATCTATATCTGGAATCTGTGTTCTCTCTCACACACACACACACACACACACACACACACACACACACACACACACACACCCTAACATGCTCAAGTTGTACGCAGGTGTGTACAGTCAGAGACTCACACACACACACACACACACACACACACACACACACACACACACACACACACACACACACTGCAGCTGTGTTCTTGCTGTAATAATTCCCTGTCCTCCTACACACTGGTGGATCATTAACTTCCTCACAGGACTCTTCATATTTTTGTTTTGACCCATAAATCAGGCTGGCAGGCCGAACGATGACACAAGTTGAACTCAGACAGGAGAAGCCGTGCTCCAATCCTCCTACATCAATCAGATGATTAGCAGCCAATCACAATGAGTCGTAATGGCCCGAGGTCGTGATGTCATCATCGATGAAAAAAATCCACAGTGCTAAATGAAAGGCAGAAGCAAAAATTGCAAACAACAGGAATGAGAATTTCTAACTGCGCAGTGACTGATCATTTATGACTGTGATGTGTTTTAAAATGTTTTATTGATGTTGTTTTTTTTATTTAATGCTTAATAAATAAATTAAAAACTTTTTTTTCATGTTTTTTTTATATTTCTTCCATCCTTATATGTATTGTTTTTTGTTTAAGTCCTTGTCTGATTCTTAATCTTTTATGTAATGCAATTTAAGATTTTTTTTTACTGTAAATGAAATTTTATAATATTATTATTATTATTATTATTATTATTATTATTATTATTATTATTATTATCATTATTATTATTATTATTTGCTAAGTAGTGAATGTGCATAGACACCATATTGTTATTGCCTGATTCTTGTTATTGCCTACCTGATTCTTCTTCTTCTTCTTGTTCTTTCTAGTTTGTCCATAGCAGCCCATAGAACTGTCTGGTAAAACCTTGTGAAATTTGGAACACTGATTGGGGAGGGTCTAAGGAACATTCTGACCAAATTTGGGCCAAGTGCTACAAATGTTCTAGTGCCACCATTGGGTCAAATTTGAGCCTAATTTGAAGTGCATTTATGGCCATAACCTTTGAACCATGTGTCCAAAATTTTAAATCCAGGCATCCCTGGAGTACCTGTGTTCGAGATGAGTTCAATGCACCCTTTGATGTCAATTTTCACCTAATTAGATTTTCTGGCATCTTGGATTATGTCAAAAACTGCTTTTTCACTACTCCTCCTACAGATTTTGTCCAATCATCACCAAATTTGTCATACATCATCTTCAGAGTAAAATACATTAAAAGAATTTGAATACTCCAATCAGTTTGCTCATAATGGGCCGACAAATCTGACAGCAAAGGGAATGGCTCTGGATTCAGTGTGACACTGACCAGGATAAAGCAGTTACTGAAAATTAATTATTGGAAGGTGGGATCCAGAGACTATCACAATAACACCTCAGTGAGGTAAGAATACACCCTAGATGGGAAACCAATCCATGCATACATCTAGGGGAAAATTAGCACAGCCTATTCACTATACAGCATGTTTTTGGGAGGTTGGAGGAAACCAGAGGATCTGGAGGAAACCCACATGGACATGGGGATAAGATGTGAAACTCCATACAAACAGAAACCCAAGCCCAGTGATCCTAGCACTGTGAAACAGCAACATTACCCACTACACCACTGTGCCACCAATAATTGCAGATGAATTTAGGAAATGATGTAAGAGTGTAAACTATTGCTAACAATGACTGTAGTCATAATCATTCCCATAAGTGGAATAATAATGTCTTTGAAATTCGCATGTCTCCTGATTGTCTAGTTAAAGTTTGTGCAAATATAATTAACAATACACAGTGAAAGTAAAACCAGGTCATTGTGTTAGAAAGAACCCTAACCCTAGAAATTTTGGATTATTAGCAGCAGCTTTTACGACACTAATCTAACATTTGCAAGACACTCCCATCCTTCAACATGTTGCTCTGACAGTTGAAACTGGCTCAGCACTTTACAGCAGCCAAAGACAAACCAGGCGCCAAAGAACTAAGCAGCGGCTAAGAGCTTGAAGTGTGTGTGAGAGAGAGAATGAAAGAACCCTATCAGAGCACACTTACACATTCACCTCATGTACTGTTGTTTCACCGGGAGGAATCTGCAGATGGCTCAAATTAAAACAATATTTGTCTTTATTACAGTGATGACAGACAAAAACATAACCTACACTCTCTCTGTTGCTGTGGTTATGCCAACTACTACCTCAAGAAAATTCAAGCAAGCTGTTTCATTCTTTTTTTCTTCTTCTTTCTTTCTTTCTTTCTTTCTTTTTTTTTTTTTTAATAACAGTCATTCTCAGTCAGTTCTGGGAGATCCCTGTTTCCCAGTCTTTCCCAGTGTGTGTAGCAACTAAAATCACTCAATTCAGTAGTGGTCAATCATATCATGTGACAGCTTAGCATGTAGCTAAATCATGCTACATGACCGGAATATCTTTATCACTGGAACCCTCACTGAGAATGGACTGAGATGTCATAAGTAAAAGAACACATCCATGCTCAAATCAATACTATTAGCAATATATCAAAGTGCAATCTGTCATTTTTAGATGTATTTCTAGACCTGTAATAGTGAGAGAATTTTAAAAGATATATCTCAAGAAAAACTGTCATTCATAATATTTTGGTTTGCCAATGTTTTCCTTGCAATCGCAATTCACCTTACAGGCAGCAGAGGGCTCTAAAAAAATACAAGCTTCTCCTTTAATGTTTTCAACAAAGTATGAAGCCTGCATTATTAAGGCAAGACACAAGAGGTGAATAGGGTCTTTAAAAAATAAATAAATAAATAAACAATAGCTTTCACAATCAATACTAGCCAGTTGATTGCTGATAGTTAAGTGTGTGTAGACTCTTCTCTGTTATAGAGCTTTACACAGAATATTTAAGAGTTCCTTTAAACAGAGATCTAGCTACAGGACAGGCAATGCAAGCAATTACTAAAGTGATGTGCATGGGTAATGTACAACGCTATACCAGGAACCTCCCTAAAGCAGGTGTCCATCTCACGAACATGTGGGACTTTTAAAATTGCAGAGAATGTTACTAGTCCGGAAGCCAGAAAAGAAAGAGAGACCAAGAAGAAGAGCAATATAGGAAGCAGAACTATGGCAAGTGGTAGAGATAATCTAATAACGGAATAATTAAAGATGTCAACTGTAGGCTCAAATAGAAAATAATGTAACGCTAGACAGGTTTGGAATGCGTAATATTCATTATTTAGATAGCTTTCCTCCCAGCTTGGTCTTTTAAGGTGTATACAGTATGAAAGTATTGGTGAAGTCAATACTTTGCGAAAAGGTATTCAGTTGTAGCATGTATGATGAAATGATGGTTTATCTAATTGGGAAGCTTGATCTAGCATGCAGAATATAACACTAACCCATTCAGACAGTCATATTTTATACTCTGTTAGCTTAGCCATACGACTTAGCTCAGTCATATTTTATATTCTGTTAGCTTAGCCATACGACTTAGCTCAGTCCTATTTTATACTCTGTTGCACTGTCTAATGCATTATATTCTTCCATTACAGTTAAATGATAATGTAAAAAAAAAAAAAAAAATCTTTATAAAGGCATCTGGGTAACATAATCCTTGCATTTCCCTCCCTGTGTTCTCCACAGTCTCCAGAAACAATTCTGCATCACAGGGACATGTTGATGATGAAGAAGCTTCTAGATTAAGATTCCCCTCCTTCTGAACTACTGATGTCAAAAAAGAAAGCAAAATGGAAAATGGACAAGATTTACTCCACGCCATACGCTTGCCTTCTCTTTATATAATGTCACATATATTCTGTTCCTCCTTCACTTCCCCACTCCCCCTCAGCAGCCCTGGAGCTGCATCAGTCCACCTCCTAATCTCATTCTGTGCTGGAAAACCTCCAGTCCAGGGAAGACAAGAAGATCAGGAGATGGCTTCAGGCACACAGATAAGGCACACAAAAAAAAAAAAACAGACACAGATTTGTAGAACCAGGATGCCTGTTATTCTTATCTTGCTTTGCTTTTCTCTCTGTCGTGTTCTGTGCATGCAGATGTTCATTAACATTACAAAGCATCGCCACTGTGCTGGATGGAGTAGGTTGTTATATAAAAGCCTTCCCAAACTCTACTTTCCTAGTCTGAAACCGTCACCATTTCCATTTAAAGTGAATACATATTTTGGAATACTTTTAAAAATGGACAGTTTGACAGTTGCAGTGATATTTGTCAATTAAAATAAACTGATTCTGATTGCAGATTCGGAATAGACTTGAACGTATCCTAAACACTACAGTCTGTTGAAAGTCTTGATCTTATTACCAACAAAAAAAGTATGCTACGGACAAGATGTGGCATTTAATGTTACCATAACAATGAGACGCTAGCAAGGCTGGCCAAATGTACTGTTGAACAGATATTTTGTTTGCTTTGAAGTACTATCAGAATGATTGAAATAATCCGATCCAACGTTGTAGGATTTAATGTGTAACATTAAATCCTACAAAATTTGTTAGTTTGTTGCAGTTACTTTAATGCTAAATGCTAACTAGACCCTAAATGAATGTTTTCATGCTTGATTATTCTTTTATTTTGTCATGTCAGTGACATTTCCACTGGCCAGCGTTCTCCACTGGCCAGAGTTCATCACAGTCTCAATAAATGGCCGAACTGGACTCCCTTTCCATCTTCTCCTGTCTTTACCTCCATTTGGTTTTGGTAATACAGATCTCTACTGTGGGACACATTAGTGATTAGCACGTTCGCCTCACACCAACAGGGTTGGGGGTTCAATTCCCGCCGCTGCCCTGTGTTTGTGGAGTTTGCATGTTCTCCCCGTGCTGCAGGGGTAGTATAGTAGTGTCTGTTGGGTAATGGGTGTGTGTATGTGATTGTGCCCTGCGATGGATTGGCACCTTGTCCAGGGTGTACCCCGCCTTGCGCCCGATGTTCCCTGGGATAGGCTTCAGGTTCCCCGTGACCCTGAAGGATATAGAAAATGGATGGATGGATGGATAGATGGATCTCTACTGTGTACTCTCTGTTCCTCTAATAATGGCCTTCTCTCTATTCTGCACACCTCCATATCTTCTGTGGGTATATATATGTGTGTGTTTTTGTATACACAATATGTGTATGTGTGTATATACTGTGTAAAGTGACCTTGGGTCTGAGAAAGGTGCTATATAAATAAAACATATTATTATTATTACTGATATTGGCCTGATATATGCCTGTCCTGTTGACAACAATTTCGGAAGTACCCTTTGGACTATTGTGTTTGACCCTGTATACTCTTTGTGATAAACCTCATGCAAATGGATCCTAATCATTGAGTCCTGTTCGGAACACATAGCTACTAAGACACTTGAAACTCTTTGAGAGATGTAACGTGAAGTGTCATTACACAGCATAAATTAACACAGTGCTGTAAATCCCTTCTGTGTCGAGGAGAATGTGCCACTACTTTAAGTTTCCTATAATAGAAAGTGTTGGACAGAAACTGCAGAGACGAACATGCTGCCTGGCCTAGATGGCAGCCCAAAAAGGGGTCAAGGAGGTTTATGAGAGGTTCACAAAAAAGATGAATTGGAACGGGGGAGGTGAGGGGTGGGGGGTGATGAAAACAGAGAAATGAGATGGAAGAGGAATTGTATAGATAATTAGGAACAGAGTGAAAAGAAGCAGTGTGAGAAGAAAGGGGATAACAACAGAGAACTCATTAAAACATTTCATTTAGCCACAGAATTATGTTGGAGGATTTTTTTTTCTTCTTCTTTTTTTTAAAGAAAACGTGATAGAAAGGGGGACAGGAGGGGGAAAGAGGGAGAGAGAAATAACCAGTGAAAATGGAGAAAAGGGAAGACGATGAGCAAGAAAAAGAAAGGCAAAGGTAGAAATGAATCGAGAGGGATGAAGTAAGTACTGAGAGAAAGCGAGAGAGACAGAAACAGGGGGGGAAATAGAGAACAGAAGGGACAACAACAGATAATGCATTATTGTTTTTCCATTTAGCACTAGACCCGGTGTTACAAATGCAGAGGCGTAGATAGGCACAAGCATTTTATTATAAAAACCAACAGCTTAATATCTGCAACTGTAGATATTGAAAATTAACACTACTATACACTACTACAGAGATGCAAAAGGCAAACACCAAAAAAGACTAAAAAGGCTAATAACTACACTGGAAGTAGAAGTATATGAGAGAATATGCTGTACTGTAATGATAGCAAGTCACAGATAGATATGTACTGTATATACCAATAAGAATGCATGGGCAGAGAAAAATAGCAACTAAGAATAAAAATAAAGGCAGCAGGGTGAGATCATAACAATTCAATTCCATTTCATTTGTATAGCGCTTTTAACAATGGACATTGTCTCAAAGCAGCTTTACAGAAACATATAAACACAGGATAGAGATTTTAAGTGTGTGAGTTTGTCTCTAATGAGCAAGCCGGAGGTGACGGTGGTGAGGAAAAACTCCCTAACATGATATGAGGAAGAAACCTTGAGAGGAACCAACTCAGAAGGGAACCCGTCCTCATCTGGGTAACAACGGAGAGTGTGAAAGTAAAGAAAAGTTCATTATGGTTTAATATGAAGTCTGTTTTGATGAACTAGTCCATTGTTCACTAAAGGTGACTTGAGGGCAAAATTGTATATGGTAATTGCAGTCCTAAGGCCATCGCAGCAACCGTAACACACTGAAAGATCTGTGTGTTCCACAAAACAACGCATTATGTTGTGTTACTTTGTCTAAAACACCTGATTATCTCTATAAAGAGTAATGTAAATATGGGACGAGTCTACAGTACATAGGTAAGTATGTTAAATTTGTGTTACTTTAAGGAGAACATACTATTTATCAGTTCATAGTTTCATTTAATGATGTGGAAACAATGGTTACCTGTTTTGTTTTGTTTTTCTGAGAAAGCACAAAGACCCCTTTCCTGTAGACTTTCCCATGTTGGAAAAGGTCCTGACTGTGACGAAGTGCTGACACTGGAGACTCCGTCCATAAATGTTAAATAAACAACTCTTTACAGAAAACGTCATAAAATCATGTCAAAGCAATACATATTCTTTGTTAAATAACAGCATGTTTTTAATCAGTTGATTATTATACTATATTTATTATTATAATACTTTGTTTATGTGGCGTGTCCACCATAAATGTCCCTGTGTAACTGTTACTATAGAAACGATAACATATTAGACCTCATGGTATAACTCTAGCATATGTACATTCAGTACACACTGATCTATTTTATTGTCCCTATTTATTTTTATTATTCCTATTTATCTTGTGTTGTGGAATTATTATATTATGGAAATTCTTTTCTTATCTTTGATGTGCTGCTGTGTCAACTTGAAAATTCCCTATACCGAGGATCAATAAAGGTCATTTATCTCATCTTATCTTAAAATGAGCACATTATAAAAAAAAAAAAACTGCAATTTACCTTATAACTAGAACTTTGTAAGAGCTGCTGTTATAGAAAATGAATCAACACCGCTTGACCAATCAGATTCAAGAATTAAACAATGCTGTGGTATAATTACAGATAAAAGCAGGAATTATACAAAAATTTTATGCTTAATTTACAAATATCTTTGAATGCTCTACAAAAAATCGAAACGTGTTGAAATTCTGGTCTGAGCTACACACTGTAAAACCGGATAAGTACATTTAACAAAAAAAATTTGAGGAAACTAATTACCTCAAAAATTTTTAAGTTGATGAATCAATTTCTTTAAGCCAAATACACTTCAATAGAGTTAATGGAGTTAAATTGTTGTTATATTTAAGTGTATTTGGTTTAAAGAAATCATCAACTTAAACATTTTTGAGGTAATTAGTTTCCTCAAATTTTTTGAGTTAAATGAACTTATCCGGTTTTATAGTGTAATCGCACATAGTTGCAGATGTAGTGGATAAAGTGCACGCGTTGAAAAACACAGGAATATTAGTTTAAATTATGGCAAATTGCATGTTCTAGGTCCATATGACAAATGGCCGAATGTGCAGGAGGGTGCCCGGTAAGATTGTTTAAAAATATATATATATTTTTTTTTACATGAGCAGGCTTTGATAAGTGTTAAACATAAAACAACACATGATACCGTCACGCTGTAATGCTAAGCACGGCTTCCTTTTTTTCTGAAAAGTAAAATATAGAACGCCTGCATCATCAAACGGAGCTATTTCTGGGCTCTGTGAAGTTGACCAGCTTGTATTTCCCTCAGCACAGAGACGGCATTGCAATATCACTTTTCCCACTCAGCACTTAAACTTACAGTTATATCCAGCAACTGAAGTACAGATGCAATTAAACTGTCCAGGGCTTTCAACATCTTGATCTTATGCTTGAGTACGTGAGGAGAGTGTATGCTGAAGGATTTTTCTCTTTACATGATGCCAGAGAGGGTACATGAAAACACTGCCTTATTTAGGGATGGATAGAGAGAGACGAAGTGTGTGTGGGCCACTAATCCAAAAAAAAAAAAAAAAAAAACCCACTGAATTTCCTGTGCTTTTTCAATGCAATCGATGTCTTGGCAGTAAGCAAACGTCCCGACTGCCAATTCCACACACAACGACACCAGGCCTTTTGGACACCATGTTAATATTTATACATTTATTTTCTTTCCTTAGGCTACAATTCTCTTGATAAAGAGCTCTACATTGACAACGTGCTGCTAATTTTCAAGCAGTTGCACAAGTAAAGCCGCTAAAAACCCCGTACGGACATTATCAAATCATCATATCTATAATCGACAGCTAGTAACATTAGCATGCTAATGAAGGCTTATACTGTAGATATCTGATATATTAGTCACTCGGTAATGTCAGTAAACCAACACAGGTTTTTTAATCTTGATTGTATGTGACAGATCTGTTTAAAGCAATCCCAAAATTGTTGCTTAACACCTCACATCTCATTCAAATCTGATTTTTCCAATCATCTGTGACTGGACGTAATCTTATTTGGGTAATTACTGCTGTGTTAATGAGTAGGGAATTAGATGCCTAATGTTTAGCACACCTGAGCACCATCAACGAGTGCTTAACATGAGAGACACCAGCAGTATTAGCTACAAGAACACACCGGCTGATCACGTTTGAGCCCGACTTATTTATATACATTATTATTAATTATACAACAATTGTTGATTTTTTAAAAAACCGGAATCATCAGAAGGGGTTGATTAAAATTCTATAACAGTAGCTACATGGTTTATATTAATGTGCTTGTATATGTTAATATGTTGTAACAGGTAGCACTTAGAATTTTATGAAGGACACCGAACAGTAATGTGTAATCATTGATATTTCTGCAAGGAGATGTTTATTTGACATTTTTGGAAGGAGTCTCCAGTGTCAGCACTTTGTAACAGTCAAAGGTAATGCTGTTTCGGTTAATGCGAAATTCTTGAAGACATGACGAGCTACATTATTGTTATGAGTTTCAGGAGAAAGTACAAAAAAAAAAAAAAATGAAAAATATAGGCTGGTGATGGCATGACTTTTTATAGCTGCTATAACATGTGATAACAGTAACTAGGGCTTTAGAGACCAAGAGTGTTGGTTCTCATTCTCTTATCCGAGTCAGACACAGGCCACCATTCGGACTCTCGCTATTTTGGGGCTGAACAGAAGTGTGTCAGACGGTAACACAGCACCGTGTCAACACTTGTCATCAGTCAAAGAAGTTAAGCTCTGCTGTCAGCAACAGCTCAGTCGACATATCTGTGTAGGAATGGTTGTAATGCTTCTTCATAATATCGCCAACTCACCAACTCACATTTATCTTTATTTTTTCGATTAAATGTGTGAAACTGTTTCAGAATGAATAGTACAGAAGTCCACAAAGGTCGTTTCTTTTTTTTTATTTCTTTTTTTAACAAAAGTTGTTCTCTCGAGATCACAACGTATTTTTCTCTTATTTCGAAATACATTATTAGGCATACATATACATCATGTATGAGTACATCAATTTAGAAGATGGCTAATGCAGTAGTGGAGTTATGGCCGTACAGCACTGAGTTTGAGAGATTGATCCTGAGCTTGGGGGTAGATTTCGACAATATCTTTCCCAAATTTCCCCTTCAGGATGAATAAAGTCTGTCTATCTATCTATCTATTTATCTTTCTAGTTCCCTTGTGGATTAGTAGTCATCATGTGACGTTCTCACCGTGGTCCAGGTTTGATTCCCGACAGGGAACCGACTCCAGCCACTGAAGTGCTGCACAAGCCAGAGCACTCGCAGTGTTTGTCCCAAGCCTGGAAAACGGGGAGGGCTGTGTCATGAAGGGTATCCGACACAAAACCTGTGCCAGAATCAAAATATGTGGACAGGTGAACCGCTGTAGCGACGCCGAATGGGGGGAGCTGAAAGAGGGGGGAAAAGCTAGCTAGCCTTATGTTTATCAGTGCTAGACCATTTACAAAGTAGAACTATAGTGATCCTGAACGAGTGGACACTTTCAGTGTCAGTCAGTTTCACATGTTGTCTGAGAAAAGAAACTCACTGCAGTGTTCATGACAATACGTTGTATGTAATGTACAACAATGGTATATTTCTAGGTCAAAGTCTCAAGAGATCGACACAATTTTTTGACATGGTCTAGCACTCACAAATTACATACTAGATAGGTGTACCTTACTGACCCAGACAGGGAAATGTGGATATTGTTAATCTCAGAACCCCAAGGATCAAACCCTCGACCTTGGTGCTGTTTCGGCCGTAACTCTAGCACTGTACCAGCTACAGTCTTCTGGTAATGTGCTCCCTGATTAAAGTAAAAACAGATGCACTCATCCACAGTGTTAGAAAATCGGATCGTGATGGTGAAGACTCTCTCACAGTTACATGTTTTATTTGTATCCCAACTTTAACAATAGACATGATCACTTTACAGAAATCTAGATGTAGCCTAGATTTAGATCCCAAATGAGCAAGCTAGAGATGACAGCGGTGAGGAAAACCTCCCTGAGACGACACGAGGAAGTAACCTTGAGAAGAACTAGACTCCAATGGGAACTCTTCTGGGTAAATTATAAATCATTTTATATATATCTATATCTATATCTATATCTATCTATATATATATATATATATATATATATATATATATATATATATATATATATACACACAGGTGTAGTGGAGTCAAGGTGTTAAGTGTGTTGAAAGGATGTTCAGTATGAGCAGAATTTTTTTACTATTTGTATAGTACTGGTAGCTCAGTGACAGGAATTTGATGTTCTTCCCAGTGCTTTTCCTGGCTGATGGTGCAGCATGTTGCTATGGGTGATTTATCTCTTTCTAAAGCAAAAACCAAGGATTCAGGGTGATAACATCCACACATCTCACATTACACCAACAGAATTATGAGTTTGTCCTCGAAGCAGCCCCGAAGACTATTAAACAGCGAACAGTGATGAACATACTCCTGCTCTGGCCCATGCTCATGTAAAAGTCATTCAAAAATTCAATAGTGCTCCGCTTTCGAAGAGGGCCGTAAAAACGGAGGTGCAAAAAAACGGGATTGTGTTCTGACATGAGGTCGAGTCGCTCGAAATCGATGCACTTGAGGTGATCGTTAGCGCAGGCCTGGGGGCGTCGGAGACATAGTGCTGAGAGCCGTTAAAGAAAAGGCGCGTGGTTTCCGCTGATAACCCGGCAATTTACTGTTCAGTGTCGTGGAGATGACTGTGTCTCTGCATCCCTATCGGGAGAGAAAACTGTCCTCGCTGTGCATTAAAGCACACAGCTAGTGCTGTCACACTCTTGTTTCTCAGAATGCAGAATGTGCAGTTTGTTGTCTCATAAAAAAGACAAGGCTGTGTGTGTGTGTGTGTGTGTGTGTGTGTGTGTGTGTGTGTGTCTGTGTGTGTGTCTGTGTGTGTTGTGTGAAACAACTTTGTCACAACCAGCTAGTTCATCCTCATAGGATTGATGTAAAAATGAATGAAATTGGAGAAACCAGTTGTTTGTTGTTACTGAGATTAAAGGTAGGGTTATGGTTCAAATTAGGATAAAGTCTAGAAAATTAGGTAAATTGCATATTAGGGCTGTAACCAATAATGTGTTCTAAACAGATACGAGTAGGAAGCGCACTATACGCTTGCCAGAAAGGTTCACAGGGCATCTGGTTGAGGCTTGAGGTGTGCTTCAGGAGCCTGTGGTATGCCACAAGCTTTGAGCAGGAGCTTTTCACTTTCAAGCAAGCAGTCAGACGTGAAGCTCGCAGGACAAATAATGCGATGCGTTTAAAGGGTTCATTCATTCATGCTTAGTAACTGGCTGGTCCTGATCGCAGTGGTTCAAATTCGTTTAAATTAACTACATTTGTTCAAAAATATTGTGGGCAGGTACAAACAAAAATACAAACTGTGCTAGTAGGATTTAAATAATAATAATAATAAGAAGAAGAAGAAGAAGAAGAAGAAGAAGAATAGACCAGCACACAACACTATTTGAGACTTATTATGAACTCAAGTGATGTAGCTGAGGTTGAGGAACTTGTTCCCAGTGTTTTCCAGGGTTTCCAGGGGCACTATACAGATATGGATATTTGGAGTACTAAACAGGTGCAGATACGGAGTGTGTCACTGCATAATGTCCCCATTAAATTTATACAATATATTGTTAAAATCAAAACTAACAAATTGTATGCAATAAAGTTTTAGAGCATTTATGGGGCATTTATGGGGCATTCATGGGCAGATGTGGCTCAGGTGGTAGAGTGGGTTGTCCACTAATTGTAGGGTTGGCGGTTCGATTCACGGCCCACGTGACTCCACATACCAAAGTGTCCTTGGGCAAGACACTGAACCCCAAGTTAGTCCCAATGGCAAGTTAGCACCTTGCATGGCAGCTCTGCTACCATTGGTGTGTGTGTGGGTGAATGAGACACAGTGTAAAGCACTTTGGATAAAAGTGCTATATAAGTGTGCCATTTAAAATATTAGCAAAGAATGTTTTGGGGCTCACCAGCTCAAACCGTTGTAGTAAAATAAGTTGAAAAATACTTTTGTAATGAAGGAAAGGCTCAGACCAATGCAATTGTAGTTCAGTTTTGCATTACTGAGAGAAGTGCAAACAAATCCAAATCGTCAGGCAGGTTCAAGGTCAGGAAACAGGCTAAAGTCAGGCGATCAACAAACAGGAAAAACTAGACAAAGATTAATCACAGGAACCAGGAAACTTAGCAAAGTCAAACCAGGTCAGTGAAGATCAGAAAGCAGGCTTGGTAACATCAGGTGCAGAAACAAACTTGAGTGTATACTCCGAAAGGTTGTGGTGAGCGAAAGTCTCTTTTAAAGAGTTCCGGGGAGCGTAGTCTCTGGCGGCCATCTTTGTAGGCAGCGCTGTGTGCTGGGAAATGACGTTCGCTGACTGTGACGACTTTGTACAAGTAAATGTATAAGATTCTTGATATCAGTTTGTGGGGTTGGGGATTATTTTGGGATTGAATTTCCCTGAAATATTCATTTATTCATGGGTTTATGAAGAAATGACAAATAACATTGTTTGTATTGTTATACGTGTATAATCCATTGTCCTGAAATGGCACAAAAACAGACAAGAGAGTTCAAAAACTGCATGACAGCTATTTTCAGAGAACCGTAAATAAAACAACAAGAAAAAAAAAAAAAAGAATGTTGTTGCCCTTCCTTATCAGACATGACTTGATTAACTAGAATGATTTAGCGTCCTTGTACAGAAGGTCAGACTGTCAGTCTACCGAGGCCACACACACTCAATGCCAATCCATTAAAAACAGATCAGAATGGCTTCAGTTCCCTATCACTGGGAAACTCATGCAAGGAAACTGACAGACTATTTTCATCATTTTGGGCCAGTATTCCAAACTTAAACTCTCCTTTCGGGTGGGGAGTGTGTATTATTATTATTTTTTAATTTAGCCCTAGGCTTACTTGGAATCGCTATATAATACAGAGTGAATGTACACATTGGAGTTTAGGTTGTTTTTGGTGGAAACTGTCAAAAAATAAATTAAGTCTGTGGGAATTCACTTTAACTTGCCTGAGAGTAAATCGATTTTAAATGCTACCAAGCACCATTCTTGTTGGAATCAAACAGTAAATCCTTCTGGGAAGATCACCCGAAAATGAATGTAAGCACACTGTAAATGGTATATGGCATATCAAAGTACACTTTTAGCTGCATGGTTCTTTTACAATTTTAATTTAACAGCAGGATTTTCATACTACTACTACTAATACTAACACTACTGATACTATTACTACTACTACTACTAATAATAATAATAATAATAATAATTATTATTATTATTATTATTATTATTATTATTATTATTATTATTATTATTTATTTATTTATTTATTTATTTATTTATTTATTTACATCACATTTAAAGGTGCCGTTTGTTTTGAACTTTGTTACCCCAATCACAAAAATTGCCTGTTTAAAATTTTCCAGCCAGGAAATGGGTTCTGCTTCCAGCTATAAATGTTTTCAAGCTTTTCCATCTAATTAGGTATGGAAATTGCAAACTGCGCCTTTAAAAACAAGTTATCAAATTGTTTAACAATCGAATTAGAACAAATCATAATGCAAAGAGTAAATACGTTTAAGCAGATTACAATACAAAGAGAGAAAATAATTGCAAGCAGTGGTCCATGCAGTAAATATTTAAATATTTAAAATATTGGCAAATACAGCTTGTGAGCTTGCCAGTCAAAAGCATTTAGTAAAATATCTGCGAAAATACATGGTATAAGTTTCTTGATATCAGTTTATTGGGTTGCAGGTTATTTTCAGTATGAATTCCCCTGAACTATTAATTAATTCATGGGGGGTTACTATAACACACATACAGTGCACCTGCTTATACAGTATACATGTCTAATAGCATTGTTTTGTGCAAGAAGTGTGCTATAATAATGTTCACCAATCCATATTTAAGAGCATTTGACAAAAACAACAATTGAACCAGATGTTATGGTGATAAACAGGATTAACCAACCAGGATCATGCATTTGTTTGAAAGCTACTAGGCATATAATAACACTCTGAGCTAAGGGACATGGAGGTGACAGTCAGTGAAGTACTGGAGGTTTAGTGCTGGAGGAGAAAAAGAGGCAGATCTGGTTTAAATAATTTTCTAGAATGCTATTTTGATCATTTTTAGCGGAACTGTTACAAATGTACTTTGTTTGCTATACCATTTTGCTATGAATATAGCAAGATTGGTGGTAGATTGTGCCTTAATTAATTAAATGACAAATTCTGAATACCATCACCACTTCTACTGCTGTGTGGCATCCATGCAAAACGCATAAGTACTCTGTTTATCCGCTAATGCTCATCAGTGTTAAAAATGACACTGAAAGGAATCCAAACACTGGATTATATTAGCAGAGTGGAGCCACAAAAAAAAAACACCCAGGAGAATACATTGAAGCTATTTTGCATTCCCTTCTGTATATGTGCACATCGGCACGCACTTTCTTCAGCCATGCATGCTTGTTTGGGCATAAAACCTGTGTTAACTTTCAATTAGGCAGCTATGCTCAGTGACGCGTCGCAACATGTGTCCGAAACTGGGGTCAGAGGTCATAGTTACTGTACTAAAAGCAATATTTATTGCTTTGTCAGCCTCAAGAAGCACTGAAGCACATATTCCTGGTCTATCATGGAGTACCTGTTCCAGTGCATGCGGTACAACTTAAATGTGCTTGGAGAAAATACTGTGATTCATATGTTCACAGAAGATGTTCTGTTAACCTAAAATTGTTAGTTCATCAAAGAGACATTTTCATTAAAGTTAGTTTATATTAGCATTCTGCATTTCCTATGACATTACATTTATATTAAATGTGACAATCTGCGTGACAACGTTTCCTATTAGGATCAAATGGATGCCCTAACAAAGCTCAGTATTTGCATAGACCCAAAGCTGCGCACTAGAGATAATATGCTAATATGCTAATACCTAGTTTGACTCCTGGGACAGACGATGTGAGAGGAGGAATCTCTGGATTGGAATGCATCTCTGCATTGACAGTGAGCCAAAAGGGTTGAGAATGCTCCCTCATCTAATAAGATGAAAGTGATATGTATTAGTAATGGATATTACTACAGTGATCGTGTGGGCTTTAGCCTGGACCCACAAGGGAATAAATGATAAGACAGGCAGCAATGCTTTTTGTTTTTGTTTTTATATTAATTTGGCAGAGTAGGATTGTCTGTATCCCGTCTTGACGTGGAGAAAATAGTGCAAAACTAAAACGTAAAGTATGGCAGGAGAACTGAAGAGAAGAACTGAAAATGCTGAGGTAACAGTAAGCTAACAGCTCTCATCTGGAATTGTCCTGCATAGTTGATTTGTGCAGCAATGTATGGAAAGTCGACTTCAATCTACACATTACCAAATGGACACACCTTGTGTATAAGAAATTGTGATGTAACACAATGCCACTATATGGGTCTGTATCAGAATCTGCTTTAAATATCTGTATAACTTTATTCAACTCCTGAGAGTTCCTCAACCACAGCTACATCACTCGAGTCCATAATGAGTCTCAACCAGACCCCCTGAGGAACTTTCTGGAATAGTTTGTAGTAGATTTTGAAAGTGCGTCAGCAAACTTTTCCGATCGTTCTAGATGGTAACAAACCTCCAAAACAAAAGTAAATCTGTAATATTAGCCAACTATTTACTTAAAGTTCGCAGATGTGTTTTCAAAATCGACTATGAAGCTGAGACTCTTGACTGCTTGTCAAAATGGGAGTCTTGTGGCTCATCATTATAATGCATATATGGTTTTTTGTGAACATCTTCATTTGGTAAATGGCACATATATATAGCGCTTTTATCCAAAGTGCTTTACACTGTGTCTCATTCACCCATTCACACACACACCAATGGTAGCAGAGCTGCCATGCAAGGTGCTAACTTGCCATTGGGAGCAACTTAGCGTTCAGCATCTTGCCCAAGGACACCTCAGTATGTGGAGTCATGCGTGCTGGGAATCGAACCGCCAACCCTACGATTAGTGGACAACCCGCTCTACCACCTTAGCCACACCGCCCCATATATACCACCTGAGCCACAGCCGCCCCATAAAATAACGGTGATGAATGACGGAAAACGTGTACCATGAATGTACAAGTTACTATTTGTCAAATGATTTCAATTAACATGTGGTCATCTGGGACTATACGAAGTGTATTTCTTTTGTGAATTTTGGGTCACTTTGTTTAAAAACGCATTATCTGTTTATTCCTAATAAGACATTCATATTCGGTTACATCCTTAATAATAAATGCAAGAAATCCGTAGAAGCTTTACTGGCTCTGTTGTTAGGGGTATTAGGCTTCAGAGATGATTCACAGGGATTACTGACTTTCAGGAGCCACTAAAGGCACTAGTCACACTTCCAGGCAGTTTTTTTTTTTTTTTTTTGGCCTCACAGAAAGAAAGGAAGAAAGATCAGGTGATGCCTGGAATAGCCCCACATGGGACTTCTCATTTTTCTGCTTCTCCCTTCCTGAAACATCCTGCTAAAGCTAAACAAAGACCAAAAAAAAGAAATCCTGAACCACTGATACCAACAAATGGAGTAGGCAGATCAAGGCAATGTCAAAGTAAAGCTTGCCACGGACCAGGCTAAGGACATCAGGCTGACATTGGAGATGACATCTCTTTTGTCCCCTGGGTTTTTCTTTATTTACAGAAGAAATATCTTTTACATGATTTAGGCTTTTCAATTTAATGTCTTCATCAGACATGGACATAATGACATGGTGTGATGATACAGTGAACCGAAAGCTATTCAAGGCGCTCAGTGGTTTCTACAACTATGAATACCACCTACAGATTCGTGACCAATTAATGGAAAACTGGATGCTCTGTAATGCTGTGGGGCTGATTTTTGTAAAACTGGCATGGTCTCCCTTCGAGAGAGAAGTAACATTGCAAAATCAATGCAAAGTTCTTCGGAGATGTTCAATTTTATCTAATTTTTTCATTCTTAATGAGTGTGGTCTCCAGGATGACTGCCTCCATCCACAGGGTGTGTCGACTCAGTGGTGTGGATAAAAATTATGGAAATCATATGCTATCCCAAATCATTTAATCCCAAACCAATTAAATACCTTTATGATTTTGGAGCAGCATGTTAGACAGTGCTCTCCTTTACTATCATCAAAATATTAATGGTGGGAATATCTTGAGGAAGAATGGTATTCTTCAGTCCATTACAGTTCCAGAGACTTGAGGAATTAAAGCTGCTCTGGAGGCTTGAGGTTTGTGGTGGCCTAACAGTTTATTAATACAGTTGGTCTTTCCTTTAACATATACCATCCTGGATGTATTCCCACCAAGATCCCAGCTACAGATCTACCATGATCTTGACCATGATAAAGATATTACTGAAGGTGAATGAATGAATGAATGAAGGAATGAATGAATTCACCTTCCTACTGCAATCTCACATGGGTATCTTCTCTGTTTCCATGTTGAAACTTCAGATCCTGTACACTCTCAAATCAATCAGTAATACTTACCTTTCTTCTGTGTGATCCAAGTGCTGCTCTACTATAATATATCACAAGCTTAATATCAGGATCCCTGTGTCAGCTAGTATCACTGCTTCCCAGAGAAGGATTGGTTTATCTTTCAGTCTTTTGGATTGGAGTCTGGTTTCTCAAACAATTTCTGTCTCATGCCACGTTAAAAGTGTAAGAGTTCCTTGCCATGGTCTCCTTCCTCATTATTGGTCAACAAGTTCTCATTTATAATTAATGGCAATTTGTATGAAAAGGTATAAAGTTTAGAGGTTAGGGGGTGATCAAAGCACTTGTATCTATGGTTTTTCTCATAAATTAAAAAAAACAACAAAACAATGTATTGCCCTGGTTTACTGTACGTGTTTGCCTATCCTGAATGCCTCAGCCCGATAAACACAAACATCACACCTGAATCAACTCCAGGAAGTCGATTTTCTTGGAATGGTTCTGTAAGCTCGAGTGCACACGCTTTACAGTGAGTCTTGGGAATGGCCCTTTGTTAAACTCATTCAACGCTCGAGTGCTTCATCAAATTGAGGGCACGACTCAACAGTTTCTTTGCCACAATATTACACCTGTCTTTTTGTTTTCTAGCTCCAAAACATGATCGCTTACCTTACAAGATGAGCTAAAGTGTTTCCTGCTCTTAATTAATTCATAGTTCTCTGATCTAACCTTCTTTGATGTGTTTGAGTGGCAGGTTTGGAGAGGAAAAACAGATTAAAACAGGCAGTAAAATTCTTAGTAAAGAAGTTCGGCTTGACTCAGGTGTTTGACAGCAAATTAATTTTTTTTTGGATTCAATTACATCAGACTTCCAAGGTTTATGCAACTGTTCTCAGTCCTGAATATGCCATTACATTCAGTGGACTAGCTGAATAAAAAGCGCTATTTTAGACCAGGGTTTCTCAGATACACTCCTGGAAGAATTCAAGTTTCCCTACTCCAAATACATGTGATCCAATTTATTGGGCTTGCTATTTACATTCATGGCATTGGGCAGATTTATCAAGAGCGACTTACATTTATCTCAGTCAGTGCTGCGACTTGAACTCATGACCTTCCAAGAAATTGTCCAATGTCTTAACCACTGAGCTACCACTGCCCATGGATGGATGGATGGATGGATGATTGAATGGATGATATGATATGGAAGGATGGGATGGTTGATATGGATGCCCTGATTGGATCATGTGTTTGAAACCAGGCTGCACCAATACCCTTTTTATCTAGACTGAGTATGATTATGAGAATTTTTATTTATTTTTACTAATTGATACCGATATCGATACTGATACTTTAGCTCTGCTTCTTTGTGTGATGAACATCCATAGTTTGGTGATTTGGCAACCACCTGATCAATAACCCAAAGCTTAACCATTGAGCAACCACTACCTGAATACAATATTGTCCAGGACTGAGACTTATGAATATGACTTTGAGACAGAGAGCTTGGGAAGAGATGTGAGGGTTCAGAGAGTTTGGCGATGTGAGCTATGACAAGACATCATCTTTGAAAGCACTGATAGCCAAGCACAACATGAACTGTCTGTTGTTGTTTTTTTCTTTATAAACAGCTTATCATATATAATGTATGTGCACCTTTTAGCCTTTTCACTTCAAAGTACCCGTGCATCCCAAGGATCCCAAGCTTCCTTGGCTATCTTCCCAGAATCCATGATAGCTTCACTGTTAGACCACACCAATGGAGATCGATTTATATATGTTAATGAGCACGGTGCAAGTCCAACAATTGGTTGATCTGTTGAACGTTCCAAGTATGCTGACATACTAACTAGCAGTTTAGCCGTCTGCAGAGTTTAGACAAACTGCTCCTCCATAACAGCCTGACAGGCGCCAAAGGGAATTCAATAGCAGTGCCTGTTTAGGAAATGGGCATAATGCATTTCTTTGTAGAGGACAAAGCAAAGTAGAGCACAATTACAGCCAAGTGGAAGCCAAGCAAGACCGTCCATCAAATCTGTAAGTGCATCAGAGCCTATGATGTTCAGTGATCAAAATGCAGCAATCATCTACTGTAACCGACATCACCTTTGGCGTTCTGGCTAAAGAAGTACTCTAAATGTTATTGGTGGCACATTAAGGGCTTTCTCCTGCGCCATAAACAGAAGCTTTATTTCAAAATGACTGGAGGTTTATTTTTGCTTCCACTTTCAATTCTGTAAACCACACCATCTTTGTCTTCTTCACTCCATCCTTACAGCTTTCTTATTTCTTGTCTGATTTCACACGTTTTTTTTAACGGTAAGAGAGACACATAATAGCACAGCAAAGTGCAGTTTAAATGCACCCCATGCACCCATCCGCAGCATGCCCCAGTACATGGTAAATCTCATTTTAAATAGTGCATAATTGTTCCACATTGGGTACTTGGCCACAATATTGTGCTTCATCACCCTAAACTAGGAAATCTCTCTACTCAGTCCTGCTGCATTGCCTCTCTTTTTGTTTTCCATTTGTCTCACTTAATCCAGGGTTGCATCAGAGGCCTGATGCCCTGTCGATAAAAGAGAGCTAAATGTCCTGAAAGGCGGGCAAAAACTGAAGTTATTATCTGTAGCAAGAAAGAACTGCTTCAGCTACAGCTAAATGACAGGACGGAAAGAGAGACATAGAGGGAATACAAAAAAAATTTAATAAAACCCCAACCAAAATGGAGATTAAAAAGCCATGCTTTAAGACGATATAGAAATAGATCCTGAACACCAATAATAGAACATGATAACATAGTTATACCACAGCATTGTTGAATTCTCAAATCTGATTATAATCTGGTTATAACGTGTTATAATCTGGTTATAAGGTGTTGATTAACAGTAGCTTTGACAATAGTGCCAAAGCTGTATGTTAGCACGATCGTCTAATATGCTATCGCTTCTATAGTAACAACTTCAGAAACAATACTCACAGGGACTTGTACTGTATGCCAGATGCTCTACATAATCTAACGGCAAATGTAAATGTTGTTATTTAATCATGAAAAACATATAACTGTTCATATGGTGAAGGTTTTCTTTAAGGAGATGTTTATTTAACATTTATGGAAGATGTCTACAGTGTCAGCACTTCGTAACAAAGTTTCCCACCACAGGAACGTCTAATGACTGAGAATGGTGTGCTTTTTGTTGTTTCTCAAGAAAATGGCAAGCTATGCTTTTTTTTTTTTTTTTGAGTATTCTTGTCTTATTAACTTCAAGAGAAAGTAAGAGAAAGAACGACTATAGCTGTCGCAATGTTATATAAAGTTAAGGTTTTGTGGATGTTAGGTTATAAAAATAAGGTTTTGTGGATGTTCCAAAGCATTACATGTAACTGTAAATGGATTTAAAAAAAGTATGACATGCCGTTCCTTAATTAATAAATTGGCAAAGTGCAGTGATATAAGAGGAATAAAACACTTTGGGACGTGCTGTTACTGGAAACAGTAACTCCAGTAACTTTACATCTCATTGCATGAAAAGTATAGTACAGTATACAGTATACGCCAATGAATGTCAGACATATTCAGAAATGTACTGGCCGGGAGCGTTAAATTGCACATGTCCAGACACCAGATTATATGCCATTTCAGATGGATAGTGACTGATGTAACATTCCGTACTGTCAGGGTAACGTTTTCATACCCAAGTGATAATTAATATTTCTCACCTATTGTCCATTCCTCTCAAACTGGATTGGTTGGCCTTAAACTTAACCTACCATGAAATCTTGACAGCCATTGGGCCACTGTATGCATTGGCTTTCATTTTATTGGTTACACCACCCTATAGCTGATTTTTTTTTTCTTCATCCCATAGTGTTTTATTATATAAACCCTTACGTAGCTTACATAGATCCTGTGCTGGGAATGTCTGGGATGAGTCAGGACAGAATGATGATAATAAGACTAAGAAGAGTGGAAGGATGGAGAGGTCAGGAGAAACAAGAGAAGAGAGAAGAGTGCAGAATGGACAGATGATCAGGCATCTGAACGATACATCCACTAAAGACTCTTGGATAGGAGTTGTTGAAGGAGGAGATGGAGGAGATGGGGGATGCAGAAAGTTTGTCACCAGTGGGGAGAGAGAGAGAGAGAGAGAGAGAGAGAGAGAGAGAGAGAGATTGGAATTCATAGAACGTTAACTAGAAAGAAAGTGAAGCTTTAAGCATGGCATTTTCCTTACAGTATTTCATAACTAATATCTTTTTTATTATTATTATTATGATTATTATTATTGCTTGGTTGTAGTCTCTACCCTTGGGTTGTCATTGATTTTGTGTCCTGGTTGTTTTTCACCAAGTCTAATCTGGTTTCACCCTGATTAATGGCTTTGTTTAGTGTTTGAATTACTTTGGCTCTGATGAGTACCCCCAATACCAGCCAAGTAATACAAACCTAATATAATATTCATAACGAAATAGGGCCTTTTTTTTATAGCAACATAAATTTGAAAACTTTTTTTAAAACTAATTTTGAATTCTATATATTTATTTTTTTAAATACATTTTTAACATTGTTTTGAACATAAAAATTTTATATAAATGTCTTATATAAGCTGTAATGTCATCAGTCACGGACTGAAGGTTTTTAGAGGACAATTCAGTCAGGAGGTGTGTTCGTATTTAGCCAGGAATAGCCTTCATTTTATCTCGTGTAGTCTGAATGAGCTCCCTAGACCATGCGTTTTGTTTCGTCTTGTATTTATTAGTAGTGATTTTATCAGAACCATGCTAGCTAGTTTCCACAAGCAAGACTGCAATGACTGGTACTTTGACCATGACCAGGAGCATAATTTGAACACTCAACGTTTCTTCCAGATGAAAGAAAATTCTGTTTTAACTTTATTAAAAAAATGTAAAAAAAAAAAAAAAAAAAAAAAAAAAAAAAAAAAAACCCTTTCACAAGGCAAGAAAAAAGGATAAATGAAGAAAAAAGGATAAATGAGCTTGGACCTATGGAAGCCCTAAGCAGCCGTGCATTATTAATTTTTTTTCTTTGTTGTTTTCTCGTGATCACAATTTAAGTTTCTCTTCATTTTTTCTTTTCATTCAAAAACTGCATTGACTTCAGTACGATGGATGTTGAATGCACAGAAGAATTAACTCGAGATCACGAGAAAATTAACTCGAGATCACGAGAAAATTAACTCGAGATCACATGAAAATTAACTCGAGATCACAAGAAAATTTAATCGCAATCACGAAACAAATTAAGTTGAGATCGTGAGAAAATTAAGTCAAGATCATGAGAAAATTATGTCGAGATCATGAGAAAATTAAGTTGAGATCATGAGAATATTATGTGGAGATCATGAGAAAATTAGGTTGAGATCACAAGAAAATTAGGTTGAGATCACGAGAAAATTAAGTTAAATTCATGAGAAAATTAGGTTGAGATCATGAGAAAATTAGGTTGAGATCACAAGAAAATCAAGTCGAGATCACGAGAAAATTAAGTTAAGATCATGAAAAAATTAAGTCGAGCTCATGAGAAAATTAAGTTGAGATCACGAGAAAATTAGGTTGAGATCATGAGAAAATCAAGTCGAGATCACGAGAATATTATGTGGAGATCACGAGAAAATTAGGTTGAGATCACAAGAAAATTAGGTTGAGATCATGAGAAAATTAAGTTAAATTCATGAGAAAATTAAGTCGAGATCATGAGAAAATTATGTTGAGATCACGAGAAAGTTAAGTCAAGATCACGAGAAAACAATAAAGAAAAAATGAATAATGCTTGGCTGCTTAGGGTTTCCATATGGACCAGATCAACTACAAATCCAGCAGCAGTCAAGTGATTGCGGACGAGCTTACACTTGTTATTGCAAACAGAGTTGTCTAGCTGGATGCAATGTAAGTCATGTATTTTACTGTTTTCCTAGTTTGCTGTTTCAAAGTCCTGGCACCAAAACGTTGTGGACAAGGATGGGAGTACGAGACTTAAAACATCTTTCTGAAAAATGCAAACGACATGAAAGTAGCCACAGCCATCGTCACAATGCTATGAGGCTACAACTTTTTGGCAAGCTTAGCATTGTTGAACAGCTAGATGAAAGTTACAGGATTGGTAATGGAAGGCAAGGGCAACATTTATTTTCAAGTAGTGCTACTGGCCATTGCTTAGGCAATATCACAGTGGGGTTTTTTTTTTTTGTGTGTGTGATTACATTGAATATTTTATTACTGATAATAAACCCACATTAAACTCAAATTCACTGATTCGTTTTACCTTATTGCATGCTTTAAGAGTTGAATTTTCCATTTTTAGATAAGTAGTGATACATTGTTTTCTCACTTGTTAAATGGCTATTTAACAATTACATTCAGTCCCGCATTACTAACGGTGTGACTTTCAGTTTGTTTGCGCCCTCCCCAAAATTTTTAGCCCCAGCTGCCACTTATATAAAATTACCCCATTTTAACTCCATAACATTGACCATAAGTATTGAAAAGCCAGGGGGAAAAAACACAATGCTAACTGTATGTACTTTTGTACAATTAAAATGCACTTGGGAAATGCTGACGTGACACATTCTCCACATTCTTACATCCAGATATTTATCACAACTGTATACAGGTACATCCTTCACTCCCTGTAAGGAGGCCAGTTTATACTGCAGTTTTTCTAACAGAGCAAACCAATAAAAGCCATTTCACACTAAAAGTTGGAGGAAGGAGGTTTATATGGGTGATAAAAAAAAATAATAATAAAAAACAGTAAGGAAATGAGACCGTGAAGCAAGAGAGAGACGTGTAAGATGGGAAATGGTGAAAGAGGACTATAGAAAGATGATGAGGAATGAATGTGGGTTTTATGGAAAGGTCAAGGAATGAAAAATAGATTTCTGACTGCTTCTCTTAAATAGACTGATGGCGCAGATGAAACCTATCTGTTATGATGACTGCAGCGGAGGACGGCAGCAAGGGGAGATCCATATCTACTCTTTCACATGAATGATGGGCCACGTCTGAAGCAAAATCGCTTCTCGGGGAGGAACGCCAAGGACAATTTACTGAATTTTTTAAAGCCTGATCATGGTCGCTTCAAAGGTTATAATGTTGAAGTGGGTTAACGTGTTATAGGACATTGAGCAATTGCTGACAGCAAAGAAAGGAATTTTAAAAGATTTGGGGGTAGAAATTCATCTTAGAAAGATTTTACTGCAGTATATATATAAAACTCATACAGATGAATCATTTTACTGTTTTTTATAAATGATTTTATTAAGTTATTTAAGTTAACTTCATGTATAGCTATAAACATGCAACTAAATCTTGTAGTTAGTATTATTTCCATAAATTCCAAACTATTTCCATATATTTTCATATACTTAGGGTGGGTTGCAACAATAAGGATTAAATTAAGCACAGTTTAGAGCTAATCTAGGATTTGTTGATCTGGGCTTTATTTTAAATCCAGTTGTGTTGCACCATTTAATTTTAAACACAGATTAACAAATCAGGGATTAGAATTCTAACCTGATATTAAAACCTCCATTTACGATAAATTTTCTCCATCAGGATGGATTCGCCATTGATAACATTGTGGCAGTGCATGTGGATTTCATAAACGTGGGAATATATGAATTCTCCAGTGTAACTGAACAGCAACAATGTAACTCTTTCACTTCCACTTGAGTGACTACAAAGGGATCGTGAACTTTAAACTTTGAATGAATGAAAAAAAAAAAAAATTAACCGCCGTTATAAACCGCTCATTTGCATAATACAGGCTGAGAAAATTTAAAAAATTAAATAAAAAATGTACAATCTTTTAAAGTGATGGAGCAACAAGATTATAGTTAATCCAGGTTTGTTGTGAAATTAAATCCAGGATTAGCGTGGTGGTTTAAATGTACGCCTGTTTATTTTTAAACAAGGTTTAAAGTTGGGTGCAACAGAATTATTAGATAAACCTTAGTTTAATCTAGATTTAAGATTAATCCTTATTGGTGCAACCCAGCCATAATATATTTAATAGCTGGCTGACTTCTGTCATTGTCTGACTGAATAAAACTTACAAAACTCTTTCATCATCCAATTTTTGGTTGGCTATTGCTTCTATTTGAGCGTGCAAAAGCATTCAACTGACCGCAAATTAAAATGTACAGATAGTTTAACTTTTTTTCTACACACTCATCAATCAGACCCATGAAAATAAACTGAGGGTAGATGATATCAGACTCCCATAGAAGGAAGAGTAATAGCTGTAAATCCAACCCAGACAATAGCTGTAACTCCAACCCTCAAATAACCAAAGACTAGCTAAAGCCTTACCCTGTTTGCTTAATTGAATTTGTTTATTCTTCTTGGCAAATAAATTACGAAACAAAATGTATATTGTATATTGTTTCTATTTTAGCTGACACCACGGCTATATATTTTGCTGTTCTTTGTCTTTTTTCCCCCCGTCTTCTATTAGCGAAAAAAGTAGCGCATACTCCAGATGTATGTGCAAGTCCAGAAATGCTCATGAACAGCTTTTCGTCCACATCAGCACCAAGTAAGTGCATTTCACATCTAAATTTAACGGCCCACCTACAGTCAGTCAGTGCAATTAAATACAAGTGTCATTATTAATAAAAGTAATTTTGCTGGAAGAGTGCAGTGCGGTGCATGCCTTCCGCATTAGCTTCCACTTCCGAAGCATATTTCACAAACACATCCAATTCAGGCTTTGTAAGTCACACAGTGGGTATAAGAGAGACCTTCCTATGTGGTCCTGTTTAGAGTATTAATCAAACTGTACATATTAAATAACTAAATAAATCATACTACTATACAATACCAATTCCAGGCAGATGAACTACACTACCTGTGATTCCTAGACAAATGTCATGTTCGCTGATGAACCCCGCAGAGAATAGCGAATCTATTTTCACTTACAGTCACCCAGGCCTGGTTTCAGTCATTACATAACCTATATACACACTTCACAGTCTCAGTCGTTGCTGGCTTGGTTTTGCACTGTTCATGTGTATGAGTGAGACTGATTTGTTTGTACAAACTTCAATCCATTTTTCATACCGCTTATCCTACACAGGGTTGAAGGGGAACCTGGAGGCTATCCCAGTGAACTCAGGGCAAAAGGTGGGGACACCCTGGATAGGATGTCTACCCATTGCAGGGCACATTCACACACTACAGATAATTTGGGAATGCCAATCAGACTACAAAGCATGTCGTTGGACTGGGGAGGAAACCAGAGTACCCAGAGGAAACCCATGTAGCATGGGGAGAGCATGCAAACTCCAAGCACACAGGACAGAAGAGGGATTCGAACCCCCAACACTGGCGGTGCAAGGTAACTTGTTAACCACTAAGCCACCATGGACAAATGTAGTTGGTTTTATACCGTGACCCTGATTTCGAAGCGACATTTACTGAAAGTAAATTAAATCCATGCTAGCTCCCTGTATACTCTCATGTGGCCTTTCCTTGGCCTCTCATACCTGACTGCCTGCTTGTACCTGTATCAGAGTAAAAAAAAAGTCTTTATATTACACTTCATATATATATTCATATTCATATTCACATATAAGGTTGTGTCACGCTTGCAAATTCATAACATTTTGCATGAATTCATTTGTATGAAAAGTTACAAGGCTTAAGGCTGAGAGTAGGGGCAAGGTTAGCGCTCATACTTGTTCTTACTTTGTCTGAAAATGAACCACCCACTCAATGAACAATCAACATCATTCAATTTCATGCAAGCTTTTCTGATGAGATCGGATTTGAAATAATAAAGGATAAAATTCATTGAAATAAGAACCGATAATCCATTCAGACTTTACTTTTTTATTATTATTATTTATTTTATTTTTTTTACCACATCACAATCTAACCTTGCAAATGAATATAAAATAGTCTGGCACAGCCGGTCCCAGGTACGATCCTGAGCTCGGTTTACTGTCTGAGCTCTCCTCAAATCCACATGAGCGTCAGTCTCTTCCCACGTCCCAAAAACATGACAGTAGGTGGATTGGCTACTTTGAAGATTAGTGAGTGAATGAATGAATTAATGAAATGCCTTCTTACTCACTATCTTTACTTCTAGAACATACGAAGAACAATTAAAGAAAGTAAATGGGAGAAGTAAACCAAGCATTTGTGAGAGCCAACTTTACAAATCCTATGAGCATTATTCATGATGATTAATTAATATTAGAGCCAGATTTGGGGTTATAATTTGTATCTTTCCTTCCTTCATTCATAAATAATTTAGCAAAACTCAATCGCACCAACCTTACATGCTGGAATTTTAATACATTTTATATATTTTTATTTATAAAAGTATTTTTTTTTATACGTGTGAGAGGTAAAGTAATAGTTTTAAGAACATTTGGTGCATACGTCAAAGGTAAAGTTTGAATAATGGCATAAATAGCACCCCATACGTTTCTAAAAAAGAGCAAATGCACCCATAAATTGTGATTTGTTTCTAGGACTTGGTGTAAAAAATAAAAATTAAAAAATAGTTGTGATTGGAATGGTTGAAGTCAGGATATGAGATGTGTTTAGAAGTCACAAAGATGCTTTTGGTGCTTTTGTCTACAAAAAAAAAAAAGGAATTCCTACAAAAACAGGTTTCCTCATTTTCCATGGGCTCCCAACAAGTCTATACTGTATATAAGTTCAATTTAGAGTCCAGACATTTAGCTCAGGTGTGATGGGAGAAGGAATAAAAGTCTCCACAAACTATAAGAAAGGCAAGACCCTAATGATTGTGTGTCTTGGCTCAAACGGCATTCCTTTAAACAGCTATCATCTCCTATTATTCCCAAAGGGTGCTTTAAGTAGGCCCTGTCCATCCTTACCCTTTATATTCCACCGAGAAGCTCATCATACTTACTACAGGGCGTTCACCTTCCCTGTAAAGTTTGTATTCAATGCCAAAAGGGCATGCGGGAGTAGTCGATGATGAGTCATATTTAACATCTCTCTTTTATTATACTATATTCAGACTGTGCTACTCCTTATTGATTGCTAACGACATGCTCTATATCAGGACTTGGGAATTCTTCACTATACTTAATCTTAAATTCAACCACTTTCTTTATTAGAAAACGTAAACGAATTGCGTTATAACAGACTGAGTGAATGGTTACTATAGTTATTGATTTCAATCATGATAATTATGTTGCTGTCATGTGTTTCATAAAAGCAACAACAGAAATTCCCCACGGAAAATGGTTTCTGGCCAATTGGAGCAAAAAAAATAAAGCCTTAAAATCCAATATGTCAGCTTCTATTTGCAGAAACTGAGGATTATGCCATCCAAGCTACTTTAGCCAGCTGCCACAGAAAGCTCAATCAATTTAACTGAATGAAAAATCACGCTTTTATTGAAGAAAATGGCTGCCATTTAAGTCATAGGGGATGGACTAAGCCAAACCAGATAGATTTTTTCTACATAGATACAAATGAAACCAAAAAGTGTCACGATGCTTTGACTATTGATATGTTGTATTGAGATTTGGAAAAAAAAAAAAAAAAAAAAAGTTAAAAAAATAGTATTTAGGACTAATTGCACAAGTAGCTGATGAGAAAGGTGAGGTGAGCTGTAGAATGTTTGAATAAAAATACATAGATTTTCTTTCACATCAATAACTTAACATCCTGGAATCTTTTAATTATGTTGCAGCAGGCGATGTTGGTGTCTCACAGCTCCAGAATTGGATCCTGAGCTCGGGCTACTGTCCGTGCAAAGTTTTGCATGCCCTCTCTGTGTTGTTTGGTTTTCGTCAGGATACAGGCCAGTAGGTGGACTGAGCGCTCTAAATTATCCCTAGCTCTAAATGTGTATTGTGTGTGTTTTATTCAGGACGTCTGCCTTCCTGCCAACTATTCTGAAACCCACACAGTGAGTTTCTCTAGTTACATTCTGTAGTGTTACAATCTAGAGCTAAAATCAATGTCATGAATCTACACAAAATAGCCTGGGGGAAATAAATATCATTTGCAAAAATATTCTAGAAATTTTAATCAAACAAAAACATTATATCAAAATTTTTTCACCCCATTTCTGTGAAACCCCTGAATTAGTATTGATGCAACCAGTTCCCATCCGAAGTAACGTAATAAGTTGAATGGAATCAACCTGTGCACAATTAAAGTGTCACATGATTGTATTATAAATACAGTCTTTCCTGGAAGGCCCTAGATTTGTTTTAGAACATTCCTAAACAAACAGCATCATAAAGACCAAAGAGCTATCAAAACAAGTCCAGGACTAAGTGGACTAGTACCAAGCAGGCTTTGGTTATAAATATATATAATATATTTTATATATATATATATATATAAATATATATATATATATATATATATATATATATATATATATATATATATATATATATATATATATATATATATATATATATAGCATCATTATGCTGTTTAAAAAGCGGAAAGAATGTGGCACAGCAGCGATTATGCCCACAGAAGGTCCTCCACGGAAAGTCAGTGATCGGATAAGAAGGGGATTATTCAGAGAATCAAGCAAGGCCAAGAGTATCTCGATCCACAGCTCATATAGGAGATCCAGTTCATGGGACCACCGTAGCTTTAAGGAAGAGTAGTGAGCCATAAGAAATCACGTTTGGAGTTTGCCAAAAAGACATGTAAGAGTCGCAGTAAACATGTGGGACATTGTTCTCTGGTCTGGTGAGACCAAAATTTTTAATTGTGCCCTTGGATCAAAGCACTACATTTGCCCAACACTGCTCATCACCCTGACAGCACCATCCCTTCAATGAAGCACGGTGGTGGTAGCATCATCTTGAGTGTTACTCTTGGCCTCTTGATTGCTTCTCTGGCTAATTTTATAATTTGTTAAGCCTGTTGGAGTCATTGCTCTACATGGCCCCACTATGTACATAGTGGGGCCATGTAGAGCAATGACTCCAACAGGTAGCGCACCAAGAGCATGTTTTACGTAAATTTTAGACGTGCCCAATTGATGCCCTGAATGAAAGCGTGCATAATCAGGGCCTTATCAAGTGGTTCATGTTACCCAATTTTCTTCTATATAATAACCAGTTCTAGTAGTTTACGGACATTGGTTTAACTCAGTGCAAAATTAGCATACGTGCATACTATACAGCCTGTCTCTAACCTTGTCTGGAAAGAAATAATATTGTTCCAGAAAGAAAGAAAGAAAGAAAGAAAGAAAGAAAGAGAGAAAGAGAGAAAGAGAGAAAGAAAGAAAGAAAGAAAGAAAATGTCATTAGAGAAAGTTTCTTTTTCAGCTGGTCTTTGCATTAGATCAAGCATATCTTTCCTCATACAGGTTCACCGGGTCTTACTGATGGACAGTTCATAAAAGTTGCAGGAGCAGGGATTGGAATTTCATGTATCTTTCAACCTCTATAGTGTTTATATTACATCACCTACTTCCTGTAAGCCCAGGCAGCCATTTGGGAACACTACAGAGCTACATAACTCTGATGAGGCAGGAAAGGCTGCAGTCTGTTCTAGTGATGCATTTAACCCTAGTGTCTCTACTTCAGCATCTGGCAGGTATCATTAAACTGACTTCATGTCTTTAGAATAGTGGGCGATCAGATGTATGCGTTAAGAGTACAGCTTAAACCGATGCCACCAGGAGCGAAGCAGTATTGTGAGGAATCTTGTGCTGACTACTCTACCATGACCATACTTGCTTTATAAATAAATGAACCGCCCTACTTTTTACTACTTACAATTAATAGTTAATATGAAACCTTTTAACATCTCAGTCTTTTTCCATCTCTAGTCTTCTGAAAATGAAACAAAAATCAAATAGATAGATGATAGATAATAGATGACATTCAGGGACTAGAACAGCCGACCACGCCACGATGCATCTATACGGTAGGTGAGCCGAGCTCTCCGACCTATTGCGAACATGCAGATAAATCAGAGCACGGCTAGAATGTGGCAAGCCAGAGAGTTAGTGTATCAAATAGACAGTTTCTCTCCAGCTCTCTTCCCACACTGGTGCTGTGCAGACACCCGAGGGCATGCTTCAGTGATTTGAATGAAAATGAAGAGGATGCACGCCAGCCGTCTCTTCTGATTACTGTCAGGACTAGGAGTGGCTATAAATTAAAACCCTCTCCAATGGCGCAGAAAGGTGTTAATGGTGTGAAATAGAGGGGCGTTGGCCCGGGAATTAATTCTGTGAAATCTGTGTCATTTGAATGCATTTGAGAAATTAAAAAAAAAAAAAACTGGCTAATTAAAGAATGCTGGTAAGCATAAAATGAAACTGCTAGAGTGAGCGTTCTTGTGCATGTTGGAACAAATACTGAAGTGCATCTACTTCTAAAGCTATAGTTCCAAATCGGGTTACTTCTTAGTGCACTTCCTGCTCCAGTATACCCATTTTAAAATCAATAAGGGCTTGTTAATGAGCTGATTAGCCAAGCAACGAGTTGAGTTGTGTTAGAGTAGTGGATCAAAAAAAAAAAAAAAGTGCAGTGCAGGGAAACACCAGGAGAAGAGCTGGCAAAAAAAAAAAAATGCATTAAATAAAGCATTAACTGATTGCAGAATGAATCGTGAAATTATTGTGCAATTTCCAGCATTCTATTTTTACACTTCTCTTCTTTTAGGAGGAAAGAAAGACAATGGCTTCTCAACCTCCTAAAGAACGTTTATGAAATTAGAGAGGAGGCTCAGTCAGCAGACTGCAGATCAATGGGCGAGGGTTTTGAGGTGGTGTACTGTATATATGAGCTTAAAGACATCCACTTTAAACATTCATGTTGTTTGAAATCAGGCAATAAGCCTTTCAAACCATTATGAATCCACTCAAACAGGTAGGGTTTTTCACTCAAATTAGCTTATGTTAGCCAGCTAGCTAGAACCAGCAACTTTAAATAAACCAATATGACTTAAAATAACCTTAGAATCCTGTCAGATTAACTCATGTTAGCTAGCCAGCGTTAGCATAAAAATCTTTATGAATATAATTTTTAAAAATACTGTTAGCAATCCTGACAGGTTAGCTTATTTTAATTAGATTCTGAACATTTATTAATACGACCATGAATCCTCTCATGAGGATATCAGGTAAGTCAGTGAGTGTTTGCAGTGAAAATTTTGAACGCTTGTACACAGAAAATAAAAAAAATCCTCTCAGATTAGCCATGTCTGACAGCTAGCTAGGGATAGAAGTGAATAATATACCGTAAATACTTTTTTTTTTTTTTTTTTTTGTAAATATGGCTTTAAACTAGACTCAGAAATCCTGAATTGACTTAAATTAACAGTGAAAATCCTTCAAGTTATTTCCTAAATAGTGTTAGTAAAGATTTTTTAAGAAATCATAAATCCTGTCAGGAAAGCTCCTGTTTGGCAGCTAGCGAGTGTTAGCAGTGAGAGATTTGAACATTTATACACAGGAGATTAAAAAACAAACAAATAAAATCCTTTCAGAAATCCTGTCAGATTAGCTCACGTTAGCCAGCTAGCTAGTCCCAGAAATCCTGACAGGTTGCCTCATTTTATCCCATGGCTTGAATTGGTAGTGAAGATTATGACATTTATGAGTATGATTTCAAACTATCTTCAGAAACTTCATATAGCTCGTATATCTAGTGCTTGCAGGAAAGGTTTTGAATGTGGATATATCCTGTCTAGTTAGCTCATGTGAAGTGACGCTTATGAACATTCATAAATGCCAATAACTTTCTTTATATATAGCTGCAAAGACATATTCACGTCCAATCATAGACTAGACGTCACAACTGCTCAGAAACGCTATCTTTATCATACATGGAATCTGTGATTTGAAATATGCCTTTTGGTCCAGAAGAGCATTGCACGGGTGAGTGTTTTCTCTCCTTCTGCCTTAGCAGTAAAAAGTAGTAGTATCCAGTTAGTTAAAATATATATATCTTTCATCTTTACACAACACACAAATACTACACAAATACCCTAAACTCACTAATAAGTCCTATTAAATATAGAATTTTGATTTATAGTGCAGAGTTAATGTTACCACCCAGAAGTTCATAATTGTCCAGTAAGAAGATGTGCTGAAATCTTTAATTCCTCATATACTACAGTCAATTGCCAAGACTATATTTTTTTTTTATTTATTGTGGTATGACGTACTTTTTTTAAAAGAAAAAATTCATTTATATTTATGTTTAATGTTGTAGAAGGTCCACAAAACATGTTCGTTTCTGTTATCACTTACATTATAATAGCTAAAACCTGCAATTTGTCACGTTACCGAGTTCAAACTTGCCCTGTCCTGAAGTCTTAAAAATGTTACAAAAAATTACATCTTTACCATTGACTGTTACAAAGTGCTGACACTGGAGACTCCTTCCAGAGAAATCTGCCTCACAGAAACATTCACAAAGTAAACATGGTTTTTAAAGCTGTTTTTTTTTTGTTTTGTTTTTTGGACAATGTAATAGAATGAGCGCATTAATATAAACCTGTGGTTTGAATTTTAGCAGGAACTACAGTACTGTCAGAACTGTTATTTATAGAAGATTTTTTAACACCTTCTGAATTCAATAACAGTGTGGTATAAGGGAAAAAAAAGACAATGTCTTTATTAGAAACTAAGGGGCCTTACTTTACAATCTTTTTAGTAAAGTTGTGTGTAAATGTTTGCCTTTCAAGCCAAACTGAACAAAACTTTCCTGCTAGATTTATAAAAGTTTTGGAACTGGCTGATTTTCTTCCTACTTCCTACTTGAACAGCTGGAAAGTGCAAAGCATGTTCCCAACACAGCCAACAAATAAACTATAAGGGTAAAAGGTAAAGGCAGAAGTGGAAGTTATTTGACTCGCTTCTATGGCAATAAAAATGTGTAATAATAATAATAATAATAATAATAATAATAATAATAATAATAATAATAATAGCCCTTATTTGTTTGCATTTGTTTACAGCTATTCACTGTTTATACAACGGCGTTTCTTTTTTCACAGTTAATTATTAGGTTTATTTGTCTTTATTTGTCTTTGTGTAGGCTTGCTATCTTTGTTTTTCATATTCTTTAATGAACGGTAATAATGTATAAAGACATGGTTTCACCACATTTTTGCAGCATTCTTAGTCCCTGACCTAGTAAACTAGCATGAGGTTGTGTTTTTAATAAAGACTAAAAAAAAAAAAAAAAAGCACTTCTATAAGTCTCTATAGATAAAAGCGTCTGCTAAATTCTGTAAATGTAATTTTTTTTTTAAATAAACCATTTGAACTTGACAGTATATTCCATAAAATATATATAAAAGTGCAGTAATTCATGCAAATTATATGATTTGAAGTCGATCAAGCTGAGACTTTAGTTAGTTAGTTAGTTAGACATTAGTTAGTCTTCATATGCCTAAATTTACGCATAGGGGCACGAGAAGGATACGAACGTTTTTGTTCCGAATTTAATGGATTTTTATGAACAGCAAAATTCAATTTTACAAAGTAAATGCTCCTACAAACAATTTAGGAATAAATCCATTTTTATCCAGCTTGGTAAACGAAGCTCACTGTCACCAAAACAAAGGCCAACTGTACACTAGCTATGATCTACAATACTAGAAATCGTCTTACAATAATCATATCCATACTGTTCTAATCATACTAAAGTTCTGAGAGTAGAGGTTTGTCGAGGTGACGGATGACTTGCGCTGTAAGACCGATCCGAGGAACTCGCTAGAGCCAGCTGTTGTTAAATATATCTCAATTCAAATGTCACACGCCATTCGGTCTCTGTGACCGTTGGCGCTGTCACAGGAAAATGAACCAAGGAATTAAGCGTCACCTGCCACTTTGTTGCTTGCTAGTGGGAACTCTACAGTTATACTGAACAGAGAGAACTAACAGAGTTTGCCATATCACTCCTTTTGTCATATCACACTTTTTTGAAGCAAACAAAAACTAATAACGAATAACTATTTTGCTATAGTAGCTGTGTACTGGTAACCTAGTGCATATTTGCCCTCTCTACCACAACACACACGCCAATATTGCCAGCTTGTCATCACCCTGCATTTTCAGATCTTGGAGGCCCTGTGGTGCAATATTCAATTCCATGCAAAGACGATGTCACAGACACGGATGGATGCATACAGAAACACACGCAAATGCAAATGTGTTCCTACGACAATGTGGACTTGCGTGCGGAGATTATCAATGCTGAAGACATGATCGATTCTCCTCCATCATGTTTGAGCGGAAGGAGCTTCGCTGTTTTTGTGAATGTCTCTGATTCTCTAAGCCGCTGAAAAGAAACACTCTCCACGGCCTCGCCTCGGTTCACGTGAACGTCTCACTTCTCATCTACCCAATTTAAAGCGTTCAATCCCACAAGCGCCTTCAGATTAGGCCATTCTCCACGGCTGCACGATCCAGTGATATATCTGTACGCGTGATCGCAGGAACGAAATGCATAAACCATCATTCACCGCTTGTCTCACAGCAATGTGACTGTGCGCAACCGTCTCCCGTAAGCTCTCGGATTTAAATTCCACCTCTGTCAACCTTGACGGATCGAACACCAGGAAAGGGCATGGAAGAAAATAACATCACCTGAGTAACGCCTTGAACCGCATCACACCTGAGAGAACATTTCCAATACAGAAAGCTGCACATCTGAACAAAATTGCTTTTGTTAAGTCACTGTGTGCAATCCAGTTGCCGTCCCAAATGGTTAACGAAAGTTGTCTTCTACTTAGCAGGAGCGTGAACTGGTATAAGACAAACGCAGAATACAGAGAGCCATTGTGTTTCTAATGCAGGTGTTTTTATGTGTCGTTTCTATTTAGTCATCGTTTAAAATATATTCACGTTTCAGTTACATTATTATTATTATTATTATTATTATTATTATTATTATTATTATTATTATTATATTGATTATTTGTACTCTAGATAAAATGGCGTATAGTTTCTGTCATTTCTGTCCATGGAGTTTAAAAAAAAACAAAATGATTAGCCTTCCTTGTAACGATGCTGTATTGGATTACTGCCATTATGTGGAACCACTTAAACTTTCTATTATCAAGAACTTTTAAAAAGGCAAAGCAAACGTCACATCTGCCAACTGTCCTTAAAAAGATAACAGCTTAAACAGATACTATTACTACCATTAACCAGTGAAAGATATTAACAAACGATAATTCAGTCCGAGTTTGTTTTATAATTCCTACGGGCAAAACGCTTGAGTTCGCTACGGCATTTTTCCAAATTTGCGACGCAACTTGCCGAGCTTTTGTGAGTATTTTTGTTTGTTTGGGGGTTTTTTTGTTGTTGTTGCAGAAAACTACTTGAACTGGCGAAATTGCAAATGTACAAAATTGTTTTGCATGGTTTTGTTTGATAAAAGTGAAAAACTGTAAAAAAAAAATAAAATAAATAAATAAATAAAAAATTACCAATTTGAAAATGGGTGAATAAGTGGGTAAATTTGAGTTTGTAATCTCAGGAACTGGCCTAGTATTTAATTATGCTATGTCAGGAATAAAACAACTTGCACATGCTGTTACAGGAAAACAATCAACAAGGGGGTGGTGTGATGTGGCATGAAGTTAAGCAATAGTGCTATTACCGCCAGAAGATGATTATTTTCCTATAACAGCATGTTCTGCAGTTTAATCCTTTTATAACATAGCAATTTGTAAGTCATTACTATAGAAGGATAACGTATTAGAATGAGTGCATCGATATAATTTATATTATAAACCTTAGATTTGCTGAACTACTGGTTCATGGTTTGGATTTTTTTTTTTAATGAAAAACTGATTATTCCTGAATATGTTTAGAAAAAATGGATGGTGTTGCTTCTACAATCGATTCGCTAGCTTAGTGCAGTGCTTCGCATTCGTTATCAGCCAGCTTGATTCAAACAATGCTAAAAATCCACCTAATGAGCTTTGTCCTTTCACATTAAGCTGGATCATGTCAGCATTTTATCTCCCACATGCCATTGACTCAGTGTAATGAATATGGCTGCTTTCGCAGACCTTTTGACCGCTCATGTATTCTTCTTTTATTGGATGTATTGTCTTCCAATGTCAGACAAAACACCCGAGGTCATGAGGTCATCAAGGATCAGCTGACCTCTTTATGTCATATCCGTTAGACTACGAGGGACAGAATTTGATCCAAATTAGTGCATTACTTGTAAACTTGTAGTCTGACCCCAAATTTCAATGCTCGAGCTATCAAGTTCTGCACGTGCGCATGAAATGCTAATGCAGCTGTAAGATGATCATCCTTAAAACATCAACCTCTTTTGACTTCTAAGGATCACCAAATTTGATTAGCGTAGTAAATCCATTTGTCGACTCTCTTTTCAATTAGATTATGCATTGCCCACTGCCGATCAGCTGTCCACTCAGAGCCAGGAGAGCATGGGTGCAAACGTTAATGCAATGAACGAACCCAATAAATGCATAACTGAACGCACTCAGTGCACAAATGAATAAATCAAAACCGTCATTAGCACAACTTTTAGCACATAAACACAATGACTTGCAAACAACCTCCATGGCTCAACATGACAGAATTAACCTCAGGAATAATTCAATTCATTCTTCTTCAGTAAGAGCTTTGTCCTTGTCAGGGTCGTGGTAGATCTGGAGCCTATCCCAGGCACACTAGGTGTGAGATGGGAATACCTGGATGGCATGCCAGTCCATCGCAGGGCAACACACACACACACCTGGGGCAATTTTAGCATAACCAATCCACCAACTGGCAGGAAACCAGAGAATCTAGAGGAGAAATATGGGAGGAGAACATGCGTAGCTGCACACAGACAGTAAATCGAGCTCAGGAGCAAACCAGGGAACCTGGAGCTGTGAAGCAGCAATGCTAATGCCACCCCATTTAATTCAGTTTAACCTAATATAAGGTTATACAGTGTTTAAACACAAGTATGATGACTAGTTCCAGCTGGTCTAGTGATTAAACAAGTTGGCCATCATCTTAATACAATCTGGTGGCTCTCAAACCGAAGTCCTCAAAGACTAGCCTTAAAGCTAGTGCGACACACCTGATCCAAAGTGAGCCAGGCCTGGGTTAGGAAAGTTTGATGAACATGCAAGCTTAACAAGAACGTTAATTTGGTAAAATGATAAATGGCGCACTTCTATAGCGCTTTTATCCAAAGCGCTTTACACTGTGTCTCATTCACCCATTCACACACACCAATGGTAGCAGAGCTGCCATGCAAGGCGCTCTATTGCCATCAGGAGCAACTTGGGGTTCAGTGTCTTGCCCAAGGACACTTCGGCATGTGGAGTCACGTGGGCCGGGAATCGAACCGTCAACCCTACGATTAGTGGACAACCCGCTCTATCACCTGATCCACAGCCGCCTTTTATTATTTGATTATTGATTATTATTGTGTAATAATTTGATTATTAATTAAACAATTTAAAGTTTGAACCAGTTTGAACATTAAGGTATTATTGCTAAATTGTAAGTATAAATGTATAGAAGATAAAGCTAAGACATGGGCTCTATATGAACATATAGAATAGCATTAATAAACATTTGCCCAGTGGTGCAAGTAAGATTAGATTAAGATTAAGATTAAGATTAAGATTAAGATTTAGCCCAAAAGTGCCTTGGAATAATACTACTGATAAAAGGTGGCTGTAAAATGACTGTAATTCATTGCCAGGTATTTACTCTTGGAAAATCTAAATTTGCATAGTCTTGGATATGTGTATAATGACTAACTTCTGACTTCTACCTGACAAAATCTAGACAAAGCTTTAATGAACAAAGCATGCCTTTATTATTGTTTCTGCATATAATTTTGCATAGTAAACCGTAATAGAAGTTGGTTTCTTATATTTATAAATCCATTGGAAACAGCTGATAAACAGATAGCGATCATATGGTTAAGGCTCTGGGTAACAGATCAGAAGGTCAGGGATTCAATCCCCAACACCACCATATTGGCAGTGTTGGGCCTTTGAGCAAGACCCTTAACCCTCAATTTATCGGTTGTATCCCGTCTCAAGTGTGAGGGGGTTTTTTTTTGTTTTCTTTTCATTAAAAGCATGTACCAAATGAACAAATGAGCTAAATAAGTTTCAAGGCTAGGGAAGAAAGTGCCTCAGCAGAATTTGATAAGTTTCTGCATCACCAGACGGTATTTGGCCAAGGCCATGCCTTGTATTGCTATGGATCAGATCTTCCTATTACTTTTAAATCATTCCTTACCTAGCACTGTTAAAACTCTCATCTCCTCATAGCTAGAGAGGCATCTCCTTTTATTCACTGGACTCGGGGGCGATCATCTACACTGCAAGGTCCTCTGGGTCTTGGATTATTCAAGGACGGCTCATATCCCAGAAGACACTTATATAAGCTAACGGCAGATGGTGAAAGAAGGGAGACTGGGGCTCTGGGGAGAAAAAGAGATGCCGATGGGTCTAAAGAGTGCACGTCCTTTAGTATAGGAGAATATTATTCCCTAATAATTTTTCTTTCAGTGGACAACATCACACCAGGTACTGTCAAGGAGTCCTGGGGGAAGGTTCTTTGAATTACAAAGGGAAAGAAGGATCATATTAAACAGGTTGCCTTTTTTTTGGCTTATCTTTTGAACCTCATAACAAAAGTTAGGAATACGCAGTAAAATGAGTCACTGTCAAACAAACGAAAGAAATGAATTTTCCTCTGCTATACATATATTCCGTTAAAGCAGTCCTCCCCTGTGTTGCATTAAAGGCGAAATCCATCTTTTCATGTCAATATGCGATCTTGTACAAAAGATTTCTTTTCTAATGAAATTCTGAGTTGACTTTTTTTGGTTTAAACTTCTTTCACTGACATTTTCACTTCGGTTAAAAGTTTCCCACAAAGCCGTTCAACTACGTGCTAATAGTGGTGCGTTGGGATCTAGGTCTCGCTTCATCTCTACTTAAAAAGAGTGATGCAGCAGCACTTTAGTCCTTTAGTCTGCCAGCTCTCTCACCTCCCCATCTGTACACTCTGCTCAACAAGAATAGCTTCAAATTTCATGCTAATACTGCCATCAGTGCCACTGAGTTGGTCATCATGCAGATCACTAACTAGCCAGTGCATCATTGAGCTGCACTGCATTCTGGGACTTTTAGTCCAGCAGTTGCTCCAACATCTCCGCTACCCGACTGGATTTCTCATTAACATGACGTTGAACATCGTTGTAATATGGTGGGTGAGAAATGAAGCTACTGCTCTTTTTGTTTTAAGGTGCTAACAGGTGATCTATTTGTTAGGGTTAGGGTTAGGGGTTAGGGTTAGTGTTAGGGGGTTAGGGTTAGGGGTTAGGGGGTTAGGGTTAGGGGTTAGGGGTTAGGGTTAGGGTTCAAACCTTACCGTAATGTTTGAAACTGTACAAAAGTTTATCCCTTATTAAATGCAACTGTAACTTAGCGAGCAATGCTAGGGGTTAGGGTTAGGGGGTTAGAGTTAGGGTTAGGGGGTTAGAGTAAGGGGTTAGGGTTAGGGTTAGGGGGTTAGGGTTAGGGGTTAAGGTTAGGGTTAGGGGTTAAGATTAGGGTGTTAGGGTTAGGGGGTTAGGGTTAGGGGGTTAGGGTTAGGGGTTAAGATTAGGGTGTTAGTGTTAGGGGGTTAGGGTAAGGGGGTTAGGGTTAGGGGTTAAGATTAGGGTGTTAGGGTTAGGGGGTTAGGGTTAGGGGGTTAGGGTTAGGGGTTAAGATTAGGGTATTAGGGTTAGGGGGTTAGGGTTAGGGGTTAAGATTAGGGTGTTAGGGTTAGGGGGTTAGGGTTAGGGTTAGGGGTTAAGATTAGGGTGTTAGGGTTAGGGGGTTATGGTTAGGGGTTAAGATTAGGGTGTTAGGGTTAGGGGGTTAGGGTTAGGGGTTAAGATTAGGGTGTTAGGGTTAGGGGGTTAGGGTTAGGGGTTAGGGTTAGGGTTAGGGGTTAAGATTAGGGTGTTAGGGTTAGGGGGTTAGGGTTAGGGGGTTAGGGTTAGGGGTTAAGATTAGGGTGTTAGTGTTAGGGGGTTAGGGTAAGGGGGTTAGGGTTAGGGGTTAAGATTAGGGTGTTAGGGTTAGGGGGTTAGGGTTAGGGGTTAAGATTAGGGGGTTAGGGTTAGGGAGTTAGGGTTAGGGGGTTAGGGTTAGGGTTAGGGTTCAAACCTTACCGTAATGTTTGAAACTGTACAAAAGTTTATCCCTTATTAAATGCAACTGTAACTTAGCGAGCAATGCTAGGGGTATCACAACTATTACAATACAAACATATTTAACATGACTTATGGTGGAGTTTTCCCTTTTAATTATACATTTCCATCGCAACAATCTCAGAACCTGGGCAAATAGAAATAACGTTTTATGACATGGTAAAAAAAAAAAAAAAAAAACCCGCGTACATATGACATGATCCACGAGTGATAATAACGTGTGAATCTAATCGCAGATAGAATCCTGCACTCCTTCAGAGGAATCTCCGAAGACATCTTTCACCTCCGCTTTAATCAGCACACGTTACTCCTAGTATTTTTCTGCACACCAAGGCTAAAATGGAGCGTTTACACAGGCTTTCAGTGGGACACACAAGCCTCATCAGCAGTTTCTGCTTGAGACACGAATGCATCTGGGGATCTTTGTGTTATCTCGGCAGGAACACGTGTACGCACGTACGCATACACATGCATACAAATGTACTCATTCACACCGACAAGGTGTTCATTAGCATGCGCAACGAAGCGTGCGACCTGTTGGAGCTGCTTTTTTTTTTTTTTTTTTTGCATTAAATTGTGCATCGGCGATTATGACAGTGATTTCAGATTGCAGATCGTTGATGATAGCGTGAACGATGCACTCAAAATGACAGTAGTGTTTCTAAACCAGCGTTTGGAGCGTTGCTAGTAGTTGAAAGTCTTTGCCATGTCTCTGAGGTTTTACCTAAAGAGCCAAGAGTTAAGATCCCACACTGCCTTTTCATTTTTCTTTTTGTCAACTGTAGAGGACAAACTGCCACAGGCAAGCTCATAATGTGTTCCTTACAAGGCCGCGTGTAACTGAAACACAGCACATTGTTGTAACCTTGAGGAAAACTTTTCAAGGCTGTTTAATGGAAAAATGCCATCATAGCTCTCAAGCTGTCCAATCCGCCATGGCCGTAACACTGCACGGTTCAGTGGTTTCCCAGTTATAACACATCTGATTAGGCTTGTGTGCTAATTACCAATGCGTTCATGAGCTGAAACAGGTGTGTTAGAGCATTACAGAATGACAGGAGTTTCACATGAAATCAATCGGGTACTGATTACTTCAATTACATTCAGACCGTTACTAGCACGTAGACGTGTGACGTGAAATCGATATCTCGTGACAATAAAATCACTCGAGAAATAGCAGAGGAAGAGCAGGCGCTCATATTGTATAGTAGACTGTTTCCATGCAGAGAAGATAGCAGAACCTTCTCCGCTGGTGTCCTACCATCTCAGTGAAAGCACTGGCCTATGGTACCACCGTGGATCAAACCATGGTGTCTGGAGAAGCTTGCTAAAAAATGTATTTGGGTAAAACAATTTTCTATCCATTTGAGATGTAACCGAATATGAAAACAGTCAGAATGAACAGATACTGGACTAAACTAATGCAAAAACAGAGAAGGCACGCTAGGTTTTTCTGTTACGGAATCTTGGCAGAAACGTTCAGAGTTCTAGACAAGCCTAGAGGTGTGCATCGTGACTGGAATCCTGCAGTCCAGCCTTGCTTAATCAAGAGGCTTTTACTTTCATGCAGGTGCAAATGAGCGCTCAGATATAAAGCTCGCAGGACAACGAATGGCCACGTTCATGTTAATGTGGTGACGTAATGTGTGATGTATTCACAGCATCCTTTCATAGTTCCTTCATATTCTGGGAGACAGAACCAACTAAATTAGAAATTTCGCAAGGAGGTATAAGCAAAAATGATAACTGTGAGAGCAGGATTTAAAGAAAACAAAAACAGCTCCATGAACTAATTATGAACTGGAGTGGTGTGGCTCAAGGTTGAGGAACTGTCAGAGGCAGAATTGACACACCATGCTGACAGTGCTGCAATTTCGGCAACTTTTTTCCCCAGCATTTTTAAAAAATGTTTCTAGAGGCAAAGCGGTAAGACAATTTCTGGTTTAGGCCACGCCCACTTAGGGTTAAATCCAAATCCATATATTTGAAACACTACACAGATACAGACGCATATAATATCATTGTGTTACATCCTTACTATCCATAGCTCAATATCTTCCTTTCTCTGAGATTAACCATAATGGCATCTGGGCAGAAAGTGTTCAGAAAGAGTTTAACTACAGAAAGAGCATGAGATATAATATAACATAATATAATATAATATAATGTAATATAGAACTGCTCAATGGTAGACTGGTAGTGGTGTGTGTGTGTGTGTGTGTGTGTGTGTGTGTGTGTGTGTGTGTGTGTGAATAAAATCTGTATGAAAGGCAGTCATGCAAAATGATATATGAAGAAAAAGTAGAATATTTAATACCCATGTCTTGACAACTACACGATCAGCTGAAACATGAGAAATGGCATGATTCATTTACAGTCTGATACAAAGTATGGTCAGATTAAAGCTCCTGTTAAGAAATGGATTGTGGTCATTAACACTAATGTGAATTTGATATCTAAACCAACCAAATGTATCAGGACGTCCCAGTGCAATTTATAATCCACCAGTGTGAAATTAGAATCGGGTCGCTAAAGCTTTTTTTTTTTTTTTTTTTTTTTAAATAAAATATCGATAAATAAACAATAAAGTATTGTTTAAATGGACTCCAATGTATCCTCTCATCTAGTCTATTAATTGTGTAATAACACATTGAGATCCAGTTTATGAGTCATTAGATGGCTACATCTAATAAACTGCAATGAATTCAGGATTGACTCTGCGACTTAAAACCAAAAACATAATCATAAACTAATCGTAGGGTTGGCGGTTCGATTCCCGGCCCACGTGACTCCACGTGTCGAAGTGTCCTTTGGCAAGACACTGAACCCCAAGTTGCTCCCGATGGCAAGTTAACGCCTTGCATGGCAGCTCTGCTACCATTGGTGTGTGAGTGTGTGTGAATGGGTGTATGAGAACCAGTGTAAAGCGCTCTGTAGAACCACTAAGGTTAAAAAACACTATATAAGTGCTGACAATTTACCATTTCATCGTAGCATTATTTATTTATTTATTTATTTTTATTCAATTATTTAAAATGATGAATTTTGAGATTGAGAGTCATGAATAGGCCTGGTCATATTATTCATAAGAATGTCCTATCTTTACAAATTCGTCTTAATTTAGCAGTCTGGAGTCCACCTACATGCTATTTTCACAGTGTTTAGAGTGCTCACTTCACAGCTTTCTATTAAAGATGATTATTTCAACACCGTACACAAACATACACAAAGCAGAAAGCTCAGGGTTTAAAAAATGGGTCTGGGTTTGGAACTTGCTACAGAAGTGTGGAAAAACCATATTTCACGTAATGCATGTCCTTCAGTATTTAGTGCATAATGTAATCAACGATGACTTTCAGGGTGAAATACTGTTGCTGCATCACATAGTTAGATAGTGGCGCTGGACTTATTACAGCTCGTCGAGTAGATATTGTGCAAGAAAAAATTCAAGATCAGAGTCACAAATAAGAGCCACACCAATACTACTGTTAAAGAAGCACTTACTTCATAATTCTGAAAAATCATAGCTTTCAGATGTATCGGTACTATTTGCCCAAAATATATAAAATAAATCAGATAATCATATGTAAAGAAAGATATATGCTTCTTGTAGCAGCTGTTACACATGCATACACTGTATATATAAACTATACTTCCATACAAGCGAATGCGAGTTGTGATAAACACATACACATTGAATGTAAGCCTTGTCCCAGTGGCTGTGATAGCCTTCCTCCTTCCTTCCATCCATCCATCCATCATTGTGAGCGATTATGCTGTATCAGTGAAAAAAGACCTACGGCCCACACACATCTTCTCTCTCCTGCGTGCTGCACCTAATCACCAGCAATAACGTGACAGGCTGCCGTAATTTACTCCTTATGGATGTTAAACAGACTGCTGTCATGTTTACTCTCATCTAGCTGAGCAACATGCACCACTCTGACGTGCAGTAAAGAATTTGATTTGGGTGAGAAATGCTCGGGCTATCTGTCTTACAGGAACCGCTTTTCAGAACCTCGGATTCGTAGCCAAACCATCCTGAAAAGGAAGCAGAGGTGCCAGCGTTGCTAGCAAGAAAATCCTGCTAGGCAGAGAGAAAATGCAACGGAATTTTACCACAAAAAGGCTAGCATATGTCACGTGTGATCAAAGCAGCGAGGGAAAAGTTTGGGATGAACGCTACTTAATAACAAACAGCTACTCCATTGTTGTTGTTGTTTTTTAACCATATGCAAGAGGCCAGAATCTGTACCCACTTGGCTTCTACACTAGACAAATATACACAAATTTACCAGTCAAATGAAAGTAGTCACTATCAGAAAAATGTGCATCTTTCACAGACCATGTCCTTTCCCTTTTAGTGAATCGCCTTTTCTGTTTTGGCGAATTATATTTGCGTTTGGGCTGACTGCTGTTTTAACTGAAAAGGTAGAAAAACGTTTTCAGGTGCCTTCCATGTTGTATTAGCGAGGGGACATCATGAAAAATCTTAAATGCTAAGAGGAAAACGTAAATGTTGGAACCTCTAAGTAAAATCAGGAAATGAGGAAATGTTACTGCTGTACAGATGTGTATGAGGAAATGTTACTACTGTACAGATGTGTATGAGGAAATGTCACTACTGTACAGACGTGTATGAGGAAATGTTACTACAGTACAGATGTGTATGAGGAAATGTCACTACAGTACAGATGTGTATGAGGAAATGTCACTACTGTACAGACGTGTATGAGGAAATGTCACTACTGTACAGACGTGTATGAGGAAATGTTACTACAGTACAGATGTGTATGAGGAAATGTTACTACAGTACAGATGTGTATGAGGAAATGTCACTACTGTACAGACGTGTATGAGGAAATGTTACTACAGTACAGATGTGTATGAGGAAATGTTACTACTGTACAGACGTGTATGAGGAAATGTTACTACAGTACAGATGTGTATGAGGAAATGTTACTACTGTACAGATGTGTATGAGGAAATGTTACTACTGTACAGATGTGTATGAGGAAATGTTACTACTGTACAGGTACATATGAGGAAATGTTACTACTGTACAGATGTGTATGAGGAAATGTTACCACTGTACAGATGTGTATGAGGAAATGTTACTACTGTACAGATGTGTATGAGGAAATGTTACTACTGTACAGATGTGTATGAGGAAATGTTACTACTGTACAGGTACATATGAGGAAATGTTACTACTGTACAGATGTGTATGAGGAAATGTTACCACTGTACAGATGTGTATGAGGAAATGTTACTACTGTACAGATGTGTATGAGGAAATGTTACTACTGTACAGATGTGTATGAGGAAATGTTACTACTGTACAGATGTGTATGAGGAAATGTTACTACTGTACAGATGTGTATGAGGAAATGTTACTACTGTACAGGTACATATGAGGAAATGTTACTACTGTACAGATGTGTATGAGGAAATGTTACCACTGTACAGATGTGTATGAGGAAATGTTACTACTGTACAGATGTGTATGAGGAAATGTTACTACTGTACAGATGTGTTTGAAGAAATGTTACTACTGTACAGATGTGTATGAGGAAATGTTACTACTGTACAGATGTGTATGAGGAAATGTTACTACTGTACAAGTACATATGAGGAAATGTTACTACTGTACAGATGTGTATGAGGAAATGTTACTACTGTACAGATGTGTATGAGGAAATCTTACTACTGTACAGACGTGTATGAGGAAATCTTACTACTGTACAAGTACATATGAGGAAATGTCACTACTGTACAGATGTGTATGAGGAAATGTTACTACTGTACAGGTACATATGAGGAAATGTCACTACTGTACAGATGTGTATGAGGAAATGTTACTACTGTACAGGTACATATGAGGAAATGTTACTACAGTACAGATGTGTATGAGGAAATGTTACTACTGTACAGGTACATATGAGGAAATGTTACTACTGTACAGATGTGTATGAGGAAATGTCACTACTGTACAGATGTGTATGAGGAAATCTTACTACTGTACAGACGTGTATGAGGAAATGTTACTACTGTACAAGTACATATGAGGAAATGTTACTACTGTACATATGTGTATGAGGAAATGTTACTACTGTACAGATGTGTATGAGGAAATGTTACTACTGTACAGATGTGTATGAGGAAATGTTACTACTGTACAGGTACATATGAGGAAATGTTACTACTGTACAGATGTGTATGAGGAAATCTTACTACTGTACAGATGTGTATGAGGAAATGTTACTACTGTACAGATGTGTATGAGGAAATGTTACTACTGTACAGATGTGTATGAGGAAATCTTACTACTGTACAGACGTGTATGAGGAAATGTTACTACTGTACAAGTACATATGAGGAAATGTCACTACTGTACAGATGTGTATGAGGAAATGTTACTACTGTACAGGTACATATGAGGAAATGTCACTACTGTACAGATGTGTATGAGGAAATGTTACTACTGTACAGGTACATATGAGGAAATGTTACTACTGTACAGATGTGTATGAGGAAATGTTACTACTGTACAAGTACATATGAGGAAATGTCACTACTGTACAGATGTGTATGAGGAAATGTTACTACTGTACAGGTACATATGAGGAAATGTCACTACTGTAGAGATGTGTATGAGGAAATGTTACTACTGTACAGATGTGTATGAGGAAATCTTACTACTGTACAGGTACATATGAGGAAATGTCACTACTGTACAGACGTGTATGAGGAAATGTTACTACTGTACAGACGTGTATGAGGAAATGTTACTACTGTACAGGTACATATGAGGAAATGTCACTACTGTACAGGTGTGTATGAGGAAATGTCACTACTGTACAGATGTGTATGAGGAAATGTTACTACTGTACAGGTACATATGAGGAAATGTTACTACTGTACAGATGTGTATGAGGAAATGTTACTACTGTACAAGTACATATGAGGAAATGTCACTACTGTACAGATGTGTATGAGGAAATGTTACTACTGTACAGGTACATATGAGGAAATGTCACTACTGTAGAGATGTGTATGAGGAAATGTTACTACTGTACAGATGTGTATGAGGAAATCTTACTACTGTACAGGTACATATGAGGAAATGTCACTACTGTACAGACGTGTATGAGGAAATGTTACTACTGTACAGACGTGTATGAGGAAATGTTACTACTGTACAGGTACATATGAGGAAATGTTACTACTGTACAGGTGTGTATGAGGAAATGTTACTACTGTACAGGTACATATGAGGAAATGTCACTACTGTACAGATGTGTATGAGGAAATGTTACTACTGTACAGGTACATAATAACAAAAATGCTATAATTAAATTCATACTCATTTATATGGACGTATACAGATTGAAAACACATTAGTCAACGCAGGTGTATTTCATTAACATTTAAACAAACATCAGTTTATTATCAGTTTATCAATATACATTAATTATAGCTTATCAATGCTAAGTTTAACACTTGTTCATGTTAATTAATGCAGTAAATACTGCTGATTCCTGCTATTTTTGCACAGCTTATTGTAATAAAAGGTATTCAAATAAACATTTCATATATTGCGACATGGGAGAGCCAGCTTCCAGAATAACTCGTGTGATAGTACGTGTGATCTTAAACCTTGTGTGTCAAATGTGTGAATATATATATATATATATATATATATATATATATATATATATGTGTGAGTTTTTCAGTCTTTTTGTCAGCTGCACCGACCATTTCAGTACCTGATACACAAGTCGCCGTGAAACTTTCCACAGAACTTGTATGTAAGGACACTGTCAGCAGCGTGCATGAGAAATGAAGCTGTAAGTGGATTTAGTCGCAGGGGAATTTCCTAAAGAGTCCTTAATGGATTTCATCTGCCTTTTCGCAAGAACCTGAATTGCTGCTACACCGTCAGCACGCTTCACCTCTAGGAAATGTGTATCACTCGTTGTGTATTCGTTAATAAAAGAAAAAAGAAAAAAAATGGTGTCACTATCAAGGAAGGATGATGAAATTCGGGCCTGAAGGGCCAAAGCATGGTTTGTTAATTAATGGCTATGATACACATGGATTCGACTTAGTCTGATTTGAATTTTAAGCAGAGAAAACTGTGTAGCGTTGTATTTAAGATCTATGTAAATTTGATCCACAGTTACATTTGATGTAAAGCCAGAAAACAGATTGACTCACCCCAGCGTTGTCATAGTGACAATGGTGTACCAGAAGGAGGCTGGAATGCTGGTGAAGTTGGTTTCCTTGGTGCCTTTCTCAGCATAGAACATGACTGTGGCGAAGATGATGATGGCCATGGTGAGGGAGAAGAGGAGGAAGCCGAGCTCGGAGGCACAACTCTTTAACGTGTAGCCGAGGATGCGCAGGCCCTGTGAGTGGCGTGAGAACTTGAAGATGCGGAAGACCCGGAAGACACGTAGTGTGACAAAAGCACCGCTCACGTCCTCGTTCTCGGGCATGACCAAGCCAATGTAGTAGGGCATGATGGCCACGACGTCGATGACACTCATCACCGAGCGCATGAACTTGCAGCGGCTAGGGGCGGCGAACAACCTCATCAGGTACTCAAATGTGAAAATGAGCACGCATGCCGTATCCATGCAGAAGAAGGCCACTGAGTACTTCTCACCACACGGCAAGTCCTTTAGGGTGCCTTTGGGTGCCCGGCACGGCACGGTCTCCACTACGTTAGCGATAACCGAGACGGCAATGAAGAAACCCGTGACGTAATAGAACACCAGAGCCATCGTGCTGGTGTGTGGATTCTCAAAAGCACGCCATAAGCGTTCACGATGCGTGCTGTTCGGAGGTAAGGGTTGGTCTGTCGCCATCTCTGCCTCTGTGTCCTCAGCCAGCCTTTCCTGGTTTTCCTTCTTGCGGTCACGGTACTCTTCCATACAGCAGTCCCCAATGATGTCCGGCACAATGCCGTAGAAAGCGAGCTCCTCGTCGAAAGCCTGGATGCACTCCTGCCGTGGATAGTGCAGCTTGCCTGTGCGATAGAAGTTCAGGATGTGCCGGAACATCTCCGGGTCCCTGTCAAAGAAATATTCCTGAGTGTCTTCATTAAAGAAGAATTCCTTTTCAGAGCTTCCCAGCAAGGTGTCAGGATAACGGTCCAAGGTGTTTTTCCAAGTCTGGAAGCGAAGCCCGCTCACGTTAACTATCAGGATCTCATCACTGCGGCTCTTCTTATCGACAGGAGGTTTGGGCATGGTCTTTTTGGCCAGAGGAAGCCAGCCAACCGCAGCTGCCCGGGCAAAGGGTAACCATGTTGCGACTCCGGCAGCCATTTTTGGTTTTTTTTGTTACTACAGTTTTTTATTTTACCAGAGTAGAGATTATGTAGAGAGTTGAGAGAACAGTGTAGGTCCCTGAGGTGATCTCTCCGAACTTCGTTTTTGGTTTTTTGTTTGTTTGTTTGTTTGTTGTTGTTTTTTCAGCCAGAACTCATGGTTCAATTTTTTACTTTAGCTTTTTTTTTTTCAGCCTGTCTGTCCATGCAACTCACAGGGGAATGTTCCTGCAAGGTGAGTGGGTTCAGGCAAATTTCATCATCATCATCATCATTAGGAAAAAATACCTCGCAACAGTCCCACTGGACTACTGAGGACACATCTGATGCCATTTGACATCACATGGCAAACTTATTTCTGTAAACCAAGAAAAGAAAAGGGCCCCTTAAACGGACCCTGTGTATATTCAAATTCTCTCTTCAGAGCCGTTTTTCCTGCAGGCTCCTCTTCATAAAATCATTTTACGGTAAGCCTGCTGGCTCTCGCTCACATACACTGACTAGAGACCATTTCAAACTCTTATTAAATTGTGATGGTCTCTGAAATTGCAAGATAGGCAAATCTTGCTTTACTGCTCTCACTCTTTCTCTCTCTCTCTCTCTCTCTCTCTCTCTCTCTCTCTCTCCCTCTTTCTCTCTCTCAGAGCTTTGATACTGAGTGTCTCCCCTCCCTTAAAAGTGAGCCTTAAGTGGCTCCTCAATTTCAGCGATGGTCGATGAGGCTTTTGAATGGAGATCTCTGGATCGCAGTCACCTCTATTCCATACACGGCGAGTTCCTTAATGTCCCTGTCAGAACAAACACAACAACAGCTCAGATACTGTACAGCTCCGACTGTGGAAGTCTGGATGCACTGTTTGCACCTAAGCTTTTCGCTGTCTTCTTCGGGTAAACAAGCTTCAAAGGAAGTTTATGAAAATCCTCTTAAACTTTCACCGAACAAACAAGGGTTGTATTTTAGGATTGTAACCAAGTAGCCAAATCTTAATATTTATTTGAAAATATACAGGAATATATGCATAGAAATATACAGGAATGCTACATACTGTATATAGCAAACGCTAAGGTCACGACTACCAATTATTATTATTTTACATGTAAACTATCAAATTTTTTTGATCGGCTTAACAAACTAACAGCTTTGAGATATTTCACTTTCAGATGGCTAACATACTGTCTGTCGAAATTATCTTCTAAGCTTTCTCAATTAATTGCAAACTTCATGTTGCTGGGTAAACAAAAGTCTCCGGTAAACAAATCCCTCCAGCATGACATCTGAAGTGAGATTAAAACCAGAGCCATGCATGCAACACTTCAATTATTGCCTGTCATAAAGCGCCATGAAGGGCATGAAAAACCCAACCCAGCTCTAATCCAGTACATCTATCACATGCTCGCACAATCAAAAATCAATAGCAGTTTACTTGCTCTAATACTGCACACCAAGAAGCACATTAACTTCATTTAGAAGTTAATATAGCAGTTCGGGGAAGAAGAAGAAAGAAAAAAAACAACATAGACTGTTACCTATAGCATCCGATTTCCAAATGAAATGAACTGCTTTTTATCTATATATTATATAAATATATCATATCACTTGTGTATTATTATTATTATATATATATTTTTTATAACATCCATTGTAGGTGTAGCTTGTTGCTTATAGCTCTATAGTCCCCTGCAGTCAGCAAATCCATGTATTTTACCAAAAAAAAAAAACTCTCGACCCCGGAATATGAAGCAAACATCCCTGAGTAAATTAAACTGAGAATGAACTGGATGGATGAAGAGATGGTGGAAAGTCTCGATCTGTAATGAAGTTATGAGCAGTCAACATGCTCTAAAACTCAACGGTCTCACCGGCATTTCTAATCTATTTTGGAGCTTAATAAGGATCATAATTACCTCCCATTGTGAGGATCTTGAAAGGATGATGGGTCCTGTGTGACAGAAAGCAGGTGACAGACAGAAAAAGAAAAAAAGAAGAAGAAAAAAAAAAGAACAGTGAGAAACGGACAGGAAAGAAAGAAACGATCCTCTGCAGCCGTCTCAGCAAAGCACATACAGGCTAGAGGAGAAGTGAATGTAATGCTTAGTCCTCCAAGCCTCCACCTCTCCCTCTCTCTCTCTCTCTCTCTCTCTCTATCTATCTATCTATCTATCTCTCTGCCTTTCTCTCTCTCTTTCTACTCCTCTCCTCCGCTTGTGCTGTTCCTCTCCTGCACTGCTTCTCTCTCTTGCTCTCTCATTTGTTTGCTCAACCCTCTCTCTCTCTCTCTCTCTCTCTCACACACACACACACACACACACACACACACACACACGCTTTCTGTCTCTCTCATATACTTATGCATCCATCTTAACTCGCAAATGCACTGCATCCTGCAATGGGCCAAAGAGAACATGGTAAGGAAGCGGGTTTTACACGACATGCAAACACTGGAGATTCAATTCTGAAAACATTTCAGCTCAAATATCTTTTTCTTCATTTAGATCCGACATTACTTTTGTTTTTCAATCGTTCATTGATCCTTGCTTTATCCTGGTCAGGATGCCGATAGAACCAAAGTCTATGCCAGGAACTCTGGGTCGTGAGATGGTACACCCTGGATGGGATGCCAATTCATCACAGGACACCATGTACACACCCATTCACACCTAAGGGTAATTTAGAGTCTTCGAGTCGCCAATCCGCCGACCGGAATATTTTTTTTGCGAAGTGGGAGGAAACCCCAAGGAATCCCACACTGACGTGAAACAGTAGCATGAGTTCAGGATCGAACCGGTGACCCTGGAGCTGTGAGGCGATGATACGATGAAGTATCAGTTAACGTATTAATCTAGTATTTTCATATAATTCCAGTCCGTACACTTTGAAAACGAAGGGTTCTTAACTTTCTGAAGCGGTTGTCTTCTGAAAGAGAAAGCCTCGGTTGTAGGGTTTTACATAAAATTATTAAGGGTTTCCCCAGTTACGCAACCTAAAGTCCTCATAATGGTGCTACCTGGAATCTTTTTTTTTTTTTTTCCTAGCCAACAACACTGGATATGTCTTGGATTATCAAGTCTGTTCTCCTTATCATCTCAACTGCTACAAGGCTCCTAAGTGCTCCAAAGTTCAAATCTCGTTCATCGCTAACGCATTGTCTGGGCACTGGCCATTCCTTCCTCTCTCCTCTGTCGATCGAAGCAAGGAAATTTGTGGAGTCTTGTTAGCTTGTGTATACAAAATAGGATAGTTTGTTCTCCTCTAAAAGTGTGCTTTTCTAGCCTTCAGCAAGATGCAGTATTGGCTTTATGTGTCTCAGAGGAAGCGCTGCCAGATTGGTAACTTTTGTGTGAAAGGCTCGGTTGGAAGGTGGGAATTGCGTACGAGTCAATTGGAAAAACGTCATAAAAATGTCATGCGTTTTGTAGTGTTCGTAACTCTGAGCTGTGACGCAACAGTTTCAGTCATCAACTGGAACCCGTACTGCTCTCGTCTTATGAGTAACCTTCTCCTATTATTATATTAGATATTTGATCCCCACTCACTACATTCCTGGCTTTGTACTTTATGCAGACAGACTACATAACCACAGACCCAAACAGACTAAGTTTCTCCTGTCATTCATCAAACAATTCACAGCATTTCTGATACTAGAGCTGATTAAAACCACCTCACGTTTCCATGCTTCTAAATAAGACCCTCTAATTGGCTGGAACTACAGGAGCCAAAAGATATAGACGCCTATCAAAATCCTCCGTCTTTACATCACTTACAAAGGTGGTAAACAAAAACTGATCCAAAATCGCAATGCAGACTATCCAGTAAGAGCATATGCTTCCTCCGAGACATGTGAAGCCAGCCAACGGGAACTGCTGCTCATGCTGCTTCGCTGAGTAGCGTAACACACTCGGAGGAACGCACTATCCGTCCTGTTTCGAATACGTGTGCTCACAGACGACCACGTGTCGTTGTGATTGGCAGGGGAGAGAGTATATACTATCCCTCCCACCCAGAGAGCATGGCTAATTTCCCAAGTTGGGATTTTCTGTTGAGAAAATTTACATGACAGTCTGTTAACAAGATGGACATGCTGACAAGCTGACATTCACTCATTAGCCCAATGTCACTGGTTTCATGGGTGGTGGAGTGGGGGGAGGAGGGTGTGAACTAGAGCCATATCTCCCTGCAGTTCTCGCCTGGTTTCCCATTGAAGCGAAGCAGGGTTGAGCCTGGCCACTACCTTTCCTCCTTGGGAAAACTAAGGTTGCTGCTGGAAGTGGTATTAGTGAGACCAGCAGGGGGCGCTCATCCTGTGGTCTGTGTGGGGTCTAATGCCCCAGTATAGTGATGGGGACACTATACTGTAAAAACAGCACCGTATTTCGGATGAGACGTTAGACCGAGGTCCTGACTCTCTGTGGTCATTCAAAATCCCAGAACACTTATGGTAAAAGAGTAGGGGTATAACCCCGGGGTCCTGGCGAAATTCCCCCATTGGCCCTTCTCCATCACGGTCCCCTAATAATCCCTATCTCTGAATTGGCTACATCACGCTTTCCTCTCCAGTAATATCTGGTGTGCGCTGGGCGTTCTGGCGCACTATGGCTGCCGTCGCATCATCCAGGTGGATGTTATACACTAGTGGTGGGTGAGGAGATTCCCCGCTCCTCCTCCCCATTGAGTGTCAACAAAAGCGTTGTATAAATGTAACTGTAATTAATTAAAAAAAACACCTCGCTCGAGCTCGTAGAATAGCGCAGTAGAGCTGGTGGAATGAGTGCAGAAACCCTGCGACTGGTTTTGTCTTCTTTACTAGTTTAAAGTAATGATTAATAACCCCTCAACATCCTGTGCTTTAATTCAGGTTTGTTTGTTTTTTTTTTTAAACAATCTTAAAATCATATTATTTTGTAACTACTATGAATAATTCAGCTAACTTGAGTGAAACTAATAAAAGTATGAGAGTTTAAAGCATGTTTTGGTCACTTTTTATTTGCATTTCTTTCGAGTAAAAGCTGTAGCGTCTGTAAATCCGAACCGTGCACAATGCCACTGTGTATTAGTCATCATCTGGAGTTGGAGCCATATTGAATTTATTTTGGGCTCAACCTGCGTTAGCCTTGATCTTTACTCCTACTTTTACGTCCGTCTCACGTCGGATTAGCTGCCGTCATCATCTTTCCGTTTTTTACAGTGCATTCTTTTCAAAAATGCCGTTCATGAGGAAAAGTGATGGTCCTCGGATGTGTTGTATGGAAACAGGAGAAAGTTTTGTCATGGTGTACAGTTACAAGCTTCATGTTAGACCTTATACACAGATGAATAATAGATGAAGGCAAAAGCTGAATACAGCAAACTGACACGCGCCCACTTACCATTTATAACGGGGGCTCTTTGCCCGTTTATACACCTCCCCCCAGCAACCACCCCCTTCCCCTGACTAACACCCATACCACCACCACCACCCCTGACCACACACACACACACACACACAGACACACACACACTCAAAAGCATGCTGCTGAGATAGAAAGGCCAACCAAGTGGCTTATTGAGTTGCACTGAAAATAGAAGGATTCTGTTACAGTAGTATTTATAGTTGTCCTGTTTCCTCAAAGGGATTAACAATTAGACTGCACTTACAGTGAATCCACTTTAAATATAATACACAGCAATGCATGCACTCAGACACACGTCTCCATAGCGATATACATGTATGCCCATGTATATACAACACATATCTCATGCATTTTTAACAAACTCTAACTGCTTTTGCTTTCTATTTATAGCAAGAATGAATCAAGAAATAATGGACTCATAAGCCCAATTGTTGCAGAAAAGATTTCTTTTTCCCCTTCTATTAGCTGGCCAGTCTTAAATAATAAACAATCAGTAGTTTATCACATCCTTTACTAATAAATAAAGGCTCCATTTTAAATGAATTGTATCCATTCATGCTGGGGGATAAAGTCTGCCGGCTGTAGCACCTGCTGTGAGAGTTAAAAACAGCTTTGGCGCTGAGATCATTGGGGAAACATCAAGATCCGATACAAGCGAGAATAAACTGTGGAGGAGAGAGAGATAGAGAGAGAGAGAGAGAGAGAGAGAGAGAGAGAGCGAGAGAGGAGTGAGGTAAGCTGAAATGATGGCTGGATCGATTGCTACATTCCTCGAGTCATTGGCTGTGTAGAAGAGAAGAGAAGAGAAGAGAAGAGCCTTCAGGAAGATGAGCCACAAAACTCAGCGTAACTGAAGCAGATACCTAATATTCTGTATAAAAGCATTGATCATCTTAAATGAAAATTAGAACCGTTGCATTTTTTTTTTTATCAGTACCTTTCGAAATCTAAGTGGTGAAATATGCAACACATGCAGAGATTGATTTTATTTTCTAATAAAGAATGTAATAAGAACAAGACAAATAAATCATTGGAAGAGAAAGTACAAGAGCTACTTCCGCCCTCTCTGTGTGTGTGTGTGTGTGTGTGTGTGTGTGTGTGTGTGTGTGTGTGTGTGTGTGTGTGTGTGTGTGTGTATAAGAGAGTGACCATCAATAATTCACCAGCTTTGAAAATATCCAGTAGCTGAAAAAAGGGAGAGCAACAAAGGAGAAAACAAGAAGAAGCCGTATGAAACAGAAGGAAATAGAAAATGCAAGCCGTGGTATATAACTGGCTCTCTATAATTTAACGCCCTGTTTCGACTCTAATCAGTACTCCTGCAGACTCGGGCGGTTATCAGGCGTCTCGGTGCGAGACTGCTGATGGATCTGGACTAGCTGGATTCGGGCCTTTTTAAAACGGTGATTATAATCACACACGAGTAGCCGACTCTAGATCAGCACTCACTGTGATGCATTTCACAAATGTTTCCCCAGGGCCGGTACTTAGCAAAAAGCTACGAACCCGTGTCAGTTTCCTTTCAAACAATTATACAGCCTGATGAAGGAGATCAGAGCCGAGACGTGCACAAACGCCTTGAAGATTAAGATGGTCTCTGGTTTAAAAAAAGCAGAGCTCTGAGGATGTTCGACTCCAGAGGAATGACACACATCGACACGTTCCTGTCAGTCTCATGAGACACTCTGTAGAGTGTATAGTATGTGTGGCAGTCTGGGGAAAACCCACAGGATGTCGCTGTGGCTGAATTCTGGCAATCCGCCACAAAAAAAAAACGAAGAGATGATCCTGTCGTGGCTAAAATTAGTCTCGTTTAGGCTACAACGATCTTGTAGTGTAAGGAGACATTTTAACAAGTGCAATGGTAATTATTACATAATTAGCAGAAGAACTGGGAGGCATGGTGGTGCAATGGACTTCACGTCACTTCACGTCACAGCTCCAGGGTCCCGGTACGATCCTGAGGGTCTGTAAGGAGTTTTGCAGGTTCTCCCCGTGTCCATCACGGTTCCTCAAGGTTCTCTAGTTTCCTCCCGCATGCTGATAGGTGTTTTTGGAGTACATTTCCATTTTCATCAAACTATATCGTTAAGAAAAGCTCGAGTAAAATAGAATGGTTTGGCAATGAGGGCTTAACAGATGTTATCTCGAAGGCTGCTTAATATATAATAATAAAACCTCAAGAAATCGTTCAGCGGCTCTTACGCCGTTCAGACCAACATTTTGCTGAGTTCACGTTGGTGGATCATCTTTGCTTAACTGATAGATGAATGGGCTAGGCTGAATCACCCATAGGTGTGAATAGGTGTATGAACAAATGTTACAACCGTTTGCTCCCGCCTCCCGGGATGAGATCACTGAATGACGACCGTATTTAAAGAGGAAGAGGAGTGAGAATGGGGTGGGATGTTGGAGATGGTTACACGTGCTTTTGTGTTCAGAGAGTGTGTTCGTTGTGTTGCTTGTACTCTGTATTCTGACTGTTGTTCTGGTTTTTGACTGGGAGCTTGGTTGTCCCTGTACCTGTTTGTATATTCCATTCACCATTCTGAAGGTACCCCACTCTGAAGGTACGCCTGGTGTTGCTTCTTTGTACAGTTAGATGTATATATTTGTGTGTTTTACAATATACCATAACATTTTGAACAAACCTGTCGGTGTTTGTTATTCCTGGCGTCCCTTGTTTAAAGGTCAATTCCATTTAACCGCGAGCTGGCTACTCTGTGCGGCCCAACCTAGACTGGGCCGTAACACAAAGCATAAATAACGTCCATTACACAATATACTGTATGTCCAACTGAAAAATAAGAAAAATGACAAAGCGCTTCTTTAAAGAACAACTGTTACAAGTAATCGAGTATACATTTGATTCTCAGACAAATCGAATCAACACACGCCCTACACCAGCTCCGTGGAAAAATAAGGCATGTCAGGAGCTTGTTTTTTATTTTCCCCCTCCACAGACTTCCCCCAACTCACAATTACAAAGCAATCATCCAAATGTATTTGTATTTAGACACTTTCCTCTGCTGACATAATTTGTTCCTTTACAAAACAATCTGATGACCAAAAATTTTTGATTTAGTGTCTGCATGGGTCTCCTCCAGGTTCTCCTCCCACCTACGATTAACTGTGATTAACGTGTGCGTGCACGTTGCCAATTCCACAGTATTTCCACCTTACTTATACCGTTTAATATCATATTCATAGTTGGTATAAAATCCATGAAAACTCTTTTAATCCAATGTAAGATGCAGTCAGAATGGAATGTTAGTTGAGGACATGTCCTATGAGATCTAATGTTTCATTTAAACATAACCCTCTGTATGAAAGTTTTTACTACAGGTAAAAAAAATTTTTTTAAACGCCTCATCAGGCTCTACGCGCACCGTCCAACAGCTTTGAGGAGGAGATTCACACATCCTATTCAGACCTCTATTTAGTCCACTACCGTGGAGTTAGTGGACAGAGCCCAAAACATCACAAAGCCCAAAACAAAAAATATATATATATTCTTGCTATATACAGTAATATGCAACAGGAATCGTATTTCATAATAAAACGCAAGTGTAAGATCTCCATTTCTACATCTCCAACAGGACGAGATTTACACCAGTGCAGCATAAATCACTGTCACTACGCAGCATAACAACACACTGCGAAGTAGCCTGTGGATGGATATATGCAGAGTGGGGAAATATACAAGATTCAACAAGTAATAAGATTAAATAGAATTCAATTCCCCAATGAGCAAGTCAGATGAGACGGTAGTGAGGAAAAGCTCCCAGGGATGACACCGGGAATAAACCCTGCGACGAGGAACCGGACTCAAAAGGGAACCCATCCTCTTCTGGGTGACCCCGGGCTGTATATCATTACAGTACGGAGGTGTAGAAGAGTAAAGAAAGAAAGAAAGTCTGTTCAGTATGAATAGATTGTGAATAAGAACCCTGGGATGAGAGCAGCACAGCGGGTATAATTACAGCAGCAGTTATTAGAAGGTACAAACCTACAGTAGAACACAGACCATAACTAGAACAGCATATAATAACAATAGATTTGGGGTTTAACGATAACGATATAAAAACAAGGTAACTAACATGTATGAATGCAAACTTTGTGTAATGAATATACTGGCATATCGTTTAGGGCTCTCTTGGAAAATGTGTTGTTCCTAATGACCTAGTGGAGCTTGGACCTGGGTTTGTATGGGGTTCATCAATCCAGATTAGTTTATTTCTAGCTAGTGTGGTGTTTCTTAATTTAGTTTAGCTTGATTTTAGCTTAGGTTAGCTTATGTAACGAGGATGTCTTAGGTGGGAATCAAACCCATCTCAAAGTCAATGAGTTTACTGGCAGAGCTATTCCCCAAGTAATACACACAAGAGCAGAGGCAAGGGGGCAGAGATGATCCACAATAGAGTCTTTACTGATGAAAAGAGCAACAATATGTTGAGGAAAAGCAAACAGACCCAAGGGCCCAAAAACCATGAACTACACAGAATTGACCTGCAGCCAGCAACAGGTAACATTAGCTCAAGACTGAACAATGAGGCAAAGTCCAAGGCTGTTTAAATAGGCGAAAACCCAAGAGTAACAAATCCGGCCTATTGAGTAGCAGAGTTCACACTGAGTCTGGAGAGAGGCGCCCCCTGCCTACCAGGAGGGGCATGGCAGTCCAGTGAGCAGTTCTTACAGCTTACTGGTGTATTAATAGATCAATTTAAGCCTGATTTTGTTCAGTGTGGTGATTTAAATCATTTCAATTCAGTTCAGTTTTATTTGTAAAGTGTGTTTAACAGTAAACATTGCCACAGTGCAGAGCGGCAGAAATCCAGTTGTAGATTTATATCTTTATTGAACAACCCAGAGGTGATCATGGCGAGGAAAACTCCCTGTGACATGTGACACGAGGGATAGACCTCGAGAGAAACCAGACTCAAAAGGTAACTCGTCCTCTTTTGGGTGACACCGGATAGCGGGATCGTAACCCATTACTTCTAATATGGCTTCAACGGTCATACTTTGAATAAGAGTCCTGCGATGAGCACATCAGAAGCGGTTCTTCGGTACAGATCGACAGTATCCAGGTGAGATTCTCCACGGTCACGCTGTATACAGTGGCGTATAGATTCTAGTTCTGTGCCGTCCTGATCGATTGATAGAACTTGTGATAGAACTTCTGGTTTGTTTAGTGACCATGTTCAGACAGATTTTGTTCTTTGTGGTACTGAGTAAGCCAGCTCAATTCTGACTCTGTCGTCCAGGTCGTCAGTCGTCCAGTTCGCTGTATCTATTTACGCTGATGCCCGTTTTTCAACCGCATATTACACGCGTTCCTTATCGTACGTCACAATACATCGCGTTTCCAAATAAGGCAGAAGAAAAGACAAGAATGATGTGGACATCCCTCAACATTGTTGTCTTTTCTGCTGCCTTATTGGAAATGCAAGGTAACGTGACGTGCGATACAAAGACACGTAATATGCAGCTGAAAAATGAGCGTCACCGGTTGTATCTGAGGCAATAGATTGTACACATACCCATAAAATCACCCTTATAAAAGGAAGCTGTTTACTCGGCAGTGTTTCTTTATGGAAATGTGTGTGGCCATGCACAAGCAGAATAATTTATGGGGATGGGGATTTATGTGTGATAAATTCCAATTTTCTACTGCATACTCCTGCCCATGGTTCTACTTCTATTTAGTTCTCAGTGGTGCTCATTTATGGTTCTAACTCATTTCAGTTTCGGTTCTGTGTTGGATTTGGGTTCCTAGTGGTGCTCCGTGATGCCCAGAGCAGGTGTTTACAATTGGCTCAGGCAGCAAGCCTATATTATTACCAAACACTGATGCATTGAAGGAAACCAGTTTAACAGATAAAGTGATATCAAGTGTACAGTGTATATATATATATATATATATATATATATATATATATATATATATATATATATATATATATATATATATATATATATATATATATATAAAACTAATGGGTTTTAATTCTAGTCATATGAGCAACTGGGGTTATAAAGGACACGATAACCAGAACTCTATGGTCCATTTCCTTCTGAACGTTTTCCAAATTGAAGCCAAACCTTGCAATATGCTGAGCTGAGGCAGTGGGAGTCTGAGTGAGGTTTAAAATCCAGAGTGATAAATGAAATATGAAACTCAACTTGGCAAACAAGTCAGAAGCTTCCAAGCTCCCAAATCTACTCATACTTTCACCTCCTGCATAGACTGCAGCACAAGTCAGATTCCATTTACACAACAACTGCTAAAGATCTACCTCAGTCATCCCACCCACCTCCTAAAAAGACATATCCTAGGTGCATCAAAGCATGGCTGAATCCCAAAATGGCTCCCTACTGGCCTGTAGTGCACTACACAGGGGGTGTACACACAGTTATTTTACTGTATGTACTGCACTAGAGGCAGTTGTGAGCCATTTGGGATGGGATTTAGCTTAAGATTGTCATGTGATTGAGTGTGTAAGACTTGGTGTTTTAAGATTGTAATGTCTTGTAGCTCACAAGATATGAGGAAGATGAAAAACAAGCCTGCTTGTCCTCTTGGATTGGTTATATAGAATGATATTTGGGTCGATTTTACAGTAGTGAATTCGCATTCTATTGAAAACAGAGACGTCATCAGGATAAAATAGTTTTCACGTAACACGAGGTACTGTATGTACGAGCTCGGTTAGTGGTCTCACAAAGCAAGCTGAACAGCTTGGGAAAGGTCTGAAATTACACTGTTAGTTTTAACACGCTTGTGTGCATGTTTGCATATCTACTGTTGTGGAATAAATATATGAGAATTGAGTGACAGGCCTTAAAATAGTCCGCGAATTTGCAGTTTAGGGCACCTGACCTATCTACTGTTGAATTCCCCGATTTCTTGAATTCCAGTTCTGCTGTCTAGAAATATTGCCAGGGCTTCCTCTCATCTTCACAATTCATTTTTATTTGTTTCTTTTTCTTTCGTTTTTTTTTTACAGGTTTATGAGGTTGGTTCTGTTCTCATTAACATGATGACTCGTTGGAAAATTATGCTCATAGACAAGAAATGTGTAGCACACATGGAGGCAGTGGTGGCTTGGTGGTTAAGGCGCTGGGTTACTGATCGGAAGGTTGGGGGTTCAAGCGCCAGCACTGCCAAGCTGCCACTGTTGGGCCCTTGAGCGAAGCCCTTAACCCTCTCTGCTCCAGGGGCGCTGTATGGCGGATGCTGTATACGCTATAGCACACTGAAATTCTTTTCTTCACATACCCCAGCCTGTTAGGAAGTTGGGATCCGGAGCGGAGGGTGAGCCATGATATTCCTGGAGCAGAGAGGGTTAAGGGCCTTACTCAAGGGATGAACAGTCACAGCTTGGCAGTGCTGGGGCTTGAACCCCTGACCTTCCAATCAGTAACCCAGAGCCTGAAATAAAATACTTAAGGACATGTTGTCATTGGACAAGAACCCTCTTTAGGTTTATAACGGTAACCCAGGTTTCACGTCAGGCTGCATCACATCGATTATTATCCTATAACAGCACACCTCATTTGAGCAGAGTGAGAAAGTGTATTACGTAGACATAAAGTGGTAGGAAAGAAGTAACGAAAAAGCGATTACACACAAACACTTTTGCTAACTCATCTAATTCTTGCCCGAAGGAGAAGCTCTTCATTAAAGGGGATGGTAGTCTCCATTAGCTGTGATGTAACAGATTTTCTCATGACCGACTACCATAATACTTTATTTCCATTGTCCAAAGTAGAGCTCAATTTAATTATAGTGATAGTCAGTAGAGGGATTGCTCTCGTCTGCAGTGGAGCGAAAGACTACACTCCACTTCACTACTTCCAAACGAAGGAGAAGAGGTGTGGAAGATTTTAAATATTTACACCAGCTCAAAAGCAGAGGCTGGACAAAAGCATAAATATTACATTTATTTCGACTTGTGCCTGTGTGTAGACTTAACCTGAGGGCATATAGGTCTCAGCTGTGTACCGGTTGCTGTTTGAAATGTTCTCTGTTTTCAATCTTTGCTAACAGGTGCTGTGGTATGCTCCGAATGTTGTCTGGTTCATTATGATAAAAGGGGGGGAAAAAAAGAAGATTTAATTTCTTCCATATGGCACAACAGCCGTCTGGAGAACAGATGAACATACACAGCCAATTAACATTACGGTTAAGAATCGCAGTCTACGGATTGATTTATTCAGTGGAGTCCAGTTGGCGTAATCATATTTGCATGGCATAATGCTAACTGACTTCCACTAACTGTTCATTCATTTACATTAGGTTAACATTAAGGCATGAAATGTTCTCTTAAAAATGTCCTTTAGAGCCTTTAGGAAAGGTAGTTTGGCTCGGAACAGGCCACTGCCAATTCATCACTATGTCACATAGGAGTCAGTGTTACTCAGCTGAGTATTAAACTTTGCACAAACACCTCCCTTTACATAATTAAATAGTCCTGGTAGCATTTAAATGAGTGCAAATAAGTCACGAGTATACTTGGAAATTCTGCTCGAGTGATTTATGGAAAATAATGGCATTTTGCCTGCGAGGCAGTGACGTGTAGCATGTCTGACCTCCAGCTTAACGATCTCTGACAGCAACATTTCCTCTTTCGATGCCACCGACACAATGGAAAGCACTTAAGTGCATCTCGGTGAGATCATTTCTAGCACAAAAGCTATAAAGAAGTAATTAAAGCAAAGTGGGGAAATGTAAACAGCTCACAAAAAGTTTTAGCACTGTTCACTTCTCCTTAATGATTAATGAAGTGAATTAAAGCGACCTTCTTACAACTGTCGAAAAGAGAAAGCTGAGATGCTACGGTCACGTCGCCAGATCATCAGGCCGAGCAAAGACCATCGTCCAAGGCACTGTACGAGGAAACAGGAAGCGAGCGAGTTAGAAGAAGTGATGGGAAGATAACGTCCCAGAGTGGACTAAACTGAAGCTCAGCCAAACTATGAGAGCTGGAGAGGACAGAGTGAAATGGAGAGAGCTGGTCAATACATCGTCTGTAGTGCCAGAACGACCTCTCTTGGGGGGTTACGGGACATGCTGTTGATGGCGTATGATGACGATGATGGTGATGATTATGTTAATGAGTCTTTATTGATCACATATATATTACAGCACAGTGAAATTCTTTTCTTCGCATACCCCAGAATGTCAGGAAGTTGGGGTCAGAGTGCGGGGTCAGCTATGATACAGCGCCCCTGGGGCAGAGAGGGTTAAGGGCCTTGCTCAAGGGCCCAAAAGTGGCAGCTTGGCAGTGCTGGGGCTTGAACCCCCGACCTCCTGATCAGTAACCCAGAGCCGCCACTGTGATGATGAGCAACAAAACTGGATATAAGAGGATAGGAAAAACATGGTCGACCTTTTCTCATTCAATGCATGTGAAAGAAAGAGGGCTTTGGCTGAACGCACGTCTCGGCCCAAATCTGCGAAAAATCCAGGGTAATTCAGAAAAAATGAGCTCCTCCGAATATTGTGCCGTTTGCTTGCTTTCGCGTTAATTTCTGTGATCGCAAAATGGGAGGGATGGGAATGGAGGGACTGGTAGAAGATATACATGTCCCTTGACCATAACATTACCACGGTCTTACCAGGATAGCTATGATAACTATTGTTTTTTTGTTTGGTTTTTTTAAATGAGCAAAAAACATACACTCATAGAATCATTATCTTTCTTTCTCACAACAATCTACAGTTCAAACGGAAAGTCAAAATAAATAAAGTTAATCCTAATACATATCTACATAATCAAAGAAGCCAACAAAAAGCAGATAAATATTAACGTTTTTTTTTTTTTTGTCCCAACTGTAAGTCTCTGACTACAACCTAGCATGGATCAAATAAATCCATTCCTGTAATGATTCTATCTTTACTGCAGTTCTCCATTCCAATTTAGCTTATATTTACACTTATGGCATTTGGCAGAAGCCCTTATCCAGAACGACTTACAGACGTAAATACATCCCGATACTGGTTCACTAGGTCACGGACTAAGAATAGCATCAGTCTTATAACTCTGTTGGGACGTAAGATAGTAAGAAAAACACACAGACAACAATAATTATTTTATTTTATTTTTTTTTATGAAAAAGTGCTAATTTAAGTACTTTAGGAAGAGGTAGGTCTTTAGACGTGGTGTGAAGACCGACAGTGACTCGGCTATTCGGACATCTCGGGGGAGTTTATTCCACCGCCTCGGTGCAAGAAGAGAGAAGAGTCTTGATGCATGCCTTCCTTGTACCCTGAGAGACGGTGGCACCGGTCTAGCGATGCTAGAGGTTCGGAGGGAGCGTGGTGGAGTCTGGGGTGTGATAAGTGATTTGAGGTAAGTGGGTTCTGGTCCATTTTTAGTTTTGTAATCAAGCATCAGAGTTTTACAACTGATGCAGGCAGCTACAGGAAGCCAGTGGAGGGAGTGTAGAAATGGGGTGGTGTGGGAGAAGTTAGGAAGGTTGTGGAGCTGCATTTTGGATTAGTTACAGAGGTCGAAGGGCGCTCAGAGGAAGACCTGCCAGGAGTTGCAGTAGTCCCGTCTCAAAACGACAAGAGACTGAACCAGCACCTGAGTAACCTGTGTGGACAGAAATGGATGAATCCTTCTGATGTTGTAAAGGAGAAATCGATATGAGCGTGTCAGATTAGCACTGTGAGAGGAAAAGGACAGATTGCCCATGGTTGCCCAAAGGTTGCGTGCAGTAACCGAAGGTGGCATCAGAGAGATGTCCGGGGAGATCACAAGATCCTGACACGGTGATGAATCCGCTGGGATGACCAGCAGTTCAGTTTCAGCTGCTGAGCCAGGGTTAGTTCTTCTGCAATACATTATAAATCCAGAGGAAGAAACACAGATCGCACTACTCCTCCTTGACCGAGGAGAAAAATGACACCATTCCCCAAACTTCCTGCTTCTGTCGCTTTCTCGCGCTCCTTCTTTCCCCTCTAACCCTTTCCCCCAGAAGATTAAGTTCTCTTCGCTTGTCTCATCGGCTGGCTTGATTAGATTTCAATTAAATCTCCACCCTTTCCTCTTCTGCACAATTTGGAGCACACAGAGGAAACCCTGCTGAGAATTGAATGGACAGAGAAGAGCGATAGAGAGGGGGAAGAAAGTAAGAAAGAAAGAAAGAAAGAAAGAAAGAAAGAAAGAAAGGAAAAAGGACACATTATTTATTCATGATGCATCCGTAATGATTTCTATTACCAGCTAGATTGCCTTCTGTTAATGGCCACTCTCCTTTATCTCTCTCTATATTTCTTCCAAGTCGTTTTTATGCTGCAGAATGGAACACAGCATCGATGTTGGATGAGGGCAGAGCAGACGAGCTGAGATCAGCGAGGTGGGGGGGAGAGAGAGAGAGAGAGAGAGAGAGAGAGAGAGAGAGAGAGAGAGAGAGAGAGAGAGAGCGAGTGCTAGTGTCCGTCCCTTCATCTCCAGAGGCCTCTGTCGGGGGTTAGAGGTGTGTAAGATTGATAACGGGAGCTCTTTCATACGCCTCTTTTCATTGACAAAGATAAATAGTTGAAGAAAAGTCTCATGCATTTTTAATTCCAAATGAAACGGGTGCATTAGGGTTTGACAGAATCGCTCTTCCTTTGCCGGAGGGGTTAAAAGCCTGCATGTACGTAGCGGTTTCAGCACAACTGACACGTCTTTCACAGCTACATACTGTACATAATCTGTATCTCGTCACTGAGCTCGGAGAACCTTCTGGCATCTTAAAGCAATGTTTTATGGATGTAATGTAGAAAAACTCTTAGTGGTTAGCACGTTCGCCTCACACCTCCAGGGTCGGAGGTTCGATTCCCACCGTGGCCCTGTGTGTGCGGAGTTTGCATGTTCTCCCCGTGCTGCGGGGGTTTCCTCCGGGTACTCCGGTTTCCTCCCCCAGTCCAAAGACATGCACGGTAGTCTGATTGACGTGTCTAAAGTGTCCGTAGTGTATGAATGGGTGTGTGAGTGTGTATGTGATTGTGCCCTGCGACGGACTGGCACCCTGTCCAGGGTGTACCCCGCCTTGTGCCCCATGCTCCCTGGGATAGGCTCCAGGTTCCCCGTGACACTGAAAAGGATAAAGCGGTATAGAAGATGGATGGATGGATGGATGTAGAGAAAGTGTTGTACTTGTCATGTGAAAGATCTTAATCTCATACATCTGCACTGCATTCACAAATAAAAACTATTTATTCGCACTGAATGACCATCTTGAAGAAACAATCAAGTGCGTTTAAACCGAAAGTCTGTTTCCTGCATCTGTAACATATACTGTATGGGATCACAATAGACTTTGAATAGAATTTCCACTTTTTTCTCCACAGGAGAAAATAACACAAGGCTCAAAACACTTATAATGGAAGTGTAAAGTCAGGGGTTGGGGTGCCAATAAATATTCATGCAAAACGCCATTTTCATAAAAGACTATAATGAAGAATTCAGTTCGAGCTCTTTTGTAAATTAAGCCCTAAGTAAGGAATGGAAAACTTTGAGTCATGCACTTATAAGGAAACCGTCCACGACAATACCATGCCGAAGTTCGAATTCTTTTCCGACATTATTTTCCCACGGTAATGACTTTTAATAAATTCATTACAGAGCAACTCGCCCTACTATTTAATCTATTTATAGTGATATTAACGTCATGTTACCAAGAAACTGGAACACGCAGTCCTATGTTCTGAAGACGTTCCCGTGTCGGAAAACGTACGGTTAATAGCCGGGTTTCCGTCGCAGTTCTGCGCAAAATAAAAGCGATGTTTTAAGAACGTCGAAAAAACGTCAGTGTGTCAGGTCTGCTCTTCCATTAAATGACGTTATGCGATTAAATCTAGGTCCTCGGTACAGTTAAACATCTGATGAGCGTTGGCACGGCCATTTCAATTGCATCCGGCGCAAGAGCCGTGGTAGTGTTTAATAGAAGGTGGCGAGGACGTGTAACGCACGCCATCATGGAAAGGTAAATCCATTATACCTGGTAGCGGCCACGTATCCGGGATTTCTGGGTGATCATAATCCGCAATGATTTTACAGCGGTCCTGTGGATCCAAAACTTCAGAATGACCCGCTTAACATTTGACGAGTTATGCAACAAAACAGGACCGCCCGAGGGAGCCGGTTCCGCCCGAGAAGCACATAGCCATCGCCATGTGAGAAATGTGTTTCCATTTCACTGTTCTAAATTCACGCGTTCCCATTCCCCTTTTTTGTTTTATCAGGTTAACGGAAACGCATCTACTGACACCGGAGACTCCTTCCAAAAAACGCTAAATAAACATCTCCTCAAAGAAAACTTCACCATATCAACCATTACACTTTTGTTTGTTTGTTTGTGTGAATAAGTCAATTGTTGTTAATATAGAAACAAATGCATTAATATAAACCTGCGATCTACTGGAACTAGTGTCCCAGCTACACTTACAGCAAGTGAATCAACTCCTTCTGACAAGAACCAGTCGGTAATAATGCCTTCCACAGTACACCAGACCCATCAGCTTTCCTCGAATTTGTCACCTGTATGAAGGCGAATGCTAATTAAATTAACAGAGCTTATTGGATTGTTCCTCGTGATGAATTTCTCCTCAGACAGATAGAAAGGACGTTTGCTTTTCATGCACGGGAGCATTGTGAAGCTTTGCACGCGTCAGTTGATCCAGTGCTACCGGCAGCTTAGTAACTCGAGAGCGACATCCTAATGAGCTGTGATTTGTTTTGGAATATGTCACCAACGTGTCCATTATCTGCGCGTCAGCCACGTCTGCGTGTGCATCTTAAATCTTGCGCATATATTTCCAGTCTCCAATAACCCGAGCTCTTTATTTGTCTCCGTCGGAAATAATGCATGACACACACAGACAGTTCTCGCTTTCCTATGTAGAAACCATAGAATCTTTTTTTCTTATTATTATTATTATTATTACACTTGATTAACTATTACTTATACGTCAGGCAAGCAAAGCTACTTTATACTGTATATATTCAGTTAGTGTATGTGCAACACGTGTCCTGGGAAGGCGACTTTAGCCCGACGTGACCGATCGGCCTAGAGGATCTGGTTTTGAAATCAATATGGACTCCATTGAGTGTGAATCGGGCTCTGACCCGTCTGTCACACTGATCTCTGTATCTGTTTCATCATCATGTCAGGTTTTGGCATCTCTGCATCTCTAAAGCCTCATCGAGTCACCGGATAATGGATGAAGACTCAAGTAGGCCTGCAGGGAAGTGCCAGTGTTGCATCGCAATTTAATCTCCCAGCGCCGGCAGGTTAACTGTTTATTTATTCTGCGAGGTTCAGCATCGTCACGTCGATCCGGTACCCAAGGCCAAGCGGAACAGGTTGAGGAATAAATATAATATAGTGATTTGAAGTTTGTTGATCGCAGTAAGGAGCATGCATTCATTCCCTTTTCATATAAATGAATAATGTTATTTTAAGAATTTCTTAAAATTTCTTAGGGCGCACGGTGTCTTAGTGGTTAGCACGTTCGCCTCACACCTTCAGGGGTTCGATTCATCTCCAGGGGGTCGGGGGTTCGATTCCCACCATGGCCCTGTGTGTGTGGAGTTTGCATGTTCTTCCCGTGCTGCGGGGGTTTCCTCCGGGTACTCCGGTTTCCTCCCCCAGTCCAAAGACATTTACAGTAGGCTGACTGGCGTGTCTAAAGTGTCCGTAGTGTATGAATGGGTGTGTGAGTGTGTATGTGATTGTGCCCTGCGATGAATTGGCACCCTGTCCAGGGTGTACCCCGCATCTTGCCCCATGCTGCCTGGGATAGGCTCCAGGTTTCCCCGTGACCCTGAAAAGGATAAGCGGTATAGAAGATGGATGGACGGATGGTGAACTAATGGTCTACAAATTCCCGTTTTGTTAACCAGCACTTTACATTAAGGTTCTGATATTATTTAGCATTAGTAATAGCAAACCATTAATTCACGATAATTAATCACGTGGAATATTTGCCTTTTTTTTAATGTTATTTATTTTATTCCCTTTCTGTTCCTGGCTCAGTTGATGAAAGTCTTGAGAAATACATCATGAGATCAATAAGGACAAAACACCACAAAGACACACAACACATGGGATTGCAATCCAGTCTGAGCCAATCATTATCGTAATAGTGCATACGGTGTAAAATAGTCATCCGTGTATTCAAGACACCTGAAATCCTTTGCTTGGTTTCGCTTTCACGATGATAAATTCTGTCCTCTCTGTGTTTATTAGACAGCACTCCCTGTTGTATTCTTATAAAACCACAGGTGCTGAATTTCCTCTTATATAATCCAATTGCTGGAGGTTTTATTACATTTTGCACAAACAACTAAAGAAAACTGTGAACATACTGAGGAATATCACCTGTAAGGCGGGAGGCAAATGCTGGTTGATTTCACAGACGGGCAGAATTTCTGATGCTGGTATCTGCAATACACAATAATACCTTGTCATTTACATTCATTCATTCATGCTGTTGCATACATAATGTCTCGGGTTCAAGCCCTAAACTCTGTCTCGGTTACGGTCTGCTCTACATGTGCATGTTCTACCCAGGTCCACACGGTCGTTCTCTGGTTTTCTCCCACAAAAAGTTTAAATGCACCTTGGCTAAAGATATTCCATTTCAATTTTCAGAACTCAACGCATTTCTTCGTTCACAGGTCGTTTTAAAACAATCAATCAGAGACGGGTTTGTTTCCGAGTTTAAGTCACGATACCGGAATTCCAGAGGGTCAAACGTTCACATACGTCAAGTTGACCGTCTCTTTAAACAGTCTGGAAAATTCAAGAAATCGATGTAATGATTTTTTAGGAGCTTCTGATTGGGCAGTTGTGATCGTGAGGAGTGGGAGTGCACCTGTGGATGTATTTAAGGGCCTGTCTTTAGAGTCGGTGCATTTTTGCTTTTGATTCCGTGAACAACTCTCAAAAAAACAAAAAAAAAACTAAAACAAAAAAATAAACGTGGACCTGTACAAGTCCAGTTTCTCTTTAGAAGCGATTTCCAAACAACTGGAGGTACAACAAGGATCTGTACAAACAACTGTATGCCAAAAGTAAAGGAAACATTTTGGAACCAGAGACACACTGATTCATTCAGGAAGGAGGCAAAAATGAACCCCCATGGATGAATGAACCAGAAGTTTGTAGGCGATCACCAGGATGACCTTACCTTTTTGGAGCAGTATTGTCTGGTCAGGTGAAACAAAAATTGCTTCTGCTTGGCCAGAAAAATCAGTAATGTATGTATGGCAGGAAAAGGGCGAGGCTTTTAATCCGAAGAACACCATTCCATCTGTGAAGCATATGGGGTTGGGAGCATCCTGTTGCGGGGTGTTTTTCTGGAAAAAAGGACCGGTGCACGTCTTTAGCCCAGGTGTCTGTTATGTTTGGTCTCAGCTGTATAGAAACAATAACGTATTAGACGGAGTGCATTCATATAAACTTGTTATTTGTCTTGCAGCCAGAACGACCGTCGGAGCCGCTGTTTTAGACAAGTCAAGAATTCAATTGTGCTGTTGTATAACACTTAATAAAGACACTAGCCTCAATTCCTCTTCCATTACATCCACCACTGATGCAGCACGAAGTGCATGCAGGCTTATGTTTTGGGGATTACAATAATGCCATTCATCTGAACGAGCACCCAGATTTGTGTGACTGTACAGCATTCAGCAACCGATTCCAGATGGACGACGGAGAATGGCAGCATTAGCATATTCACCGCTTCAGAATAAATGCAAAGAGATGTTTTGCTAGCAAACACCCACCGCTGCTGAGAAGTGTCAGACCTACACACTAGGAGATTTCAAGAACAGAAGGCGGCACACGGACGACCTGGTGGATTGGGAACGAGGACTCAGGAGGCAGAGAGAGAGAGAGAGAGAGAGAGAGTGAGAGAGAGAGAGAGAGAGAGAGAGAGAGGGGCAATGAGAGTGAGAGAGAGAGTGAGAGAGAGAGAGAGAAAGGCAGAGAGAGGCAGTGAGAGTGAGAGAGAGCGAGAGAGAGAGGCAGAGAGAGAGAGAGCGGCAGCGAGGGAGAGCGGCAGAGAGAGAGAGAGGCAGTGAGAGTGAGAGAGAGAGCAAGAGACAGGGGGAGAGAAAGAGAGAGAGGCAGAGCGAGAGAGAGGCAGAGCGAGAGAGCGCGAGAGAGAGGGAGAGAGGGAGAGGTAAATACACAAACACAGTCACACTGCAGACTGATTTAGGGAACTGCTTTGAGAGAGAGTGAGAGAGAGAGAGTGAGAGAGAGATAAACACACACACAGACACACACACACACACACACACACACACACACACACACACACAGGGTCACACTGCAGACTGATTTAGGGAACTGCTTTGAGAGAGAGTGAGAGAGAGAGAGAGAGAGAGAGAGAGTGAGAGATAAACACACACACACACGCACACACACACACACACACACACACACACAGGGTCACACTGCAGACTGATTTAGGGAACTGCTTTGGGAAATGCTAGCTCTCTCTTGTATTTTCTTCCTGACTGAATAATAGCACCAGACACACTCAGTCATTACACACTCGCTCTCTACACCCTCGTCCCGTTCACATAGCAGAATTCCCAACACCAATAAAATCAGTTTATTACCACCATTCAGAGTTTCATGACCAAACAGTATCGTTTGCAAGTCAGAGTGAATTTGTGAAGAAGCATCGTAGCACTTCTCTTCTTCACTTCTCTTCCACCATCACTTTTGTGCTGAAATATCAGCAGATATCTCCGGCTTTCATACATAATGGACCAGGCTTTTACCATCAGCTGCTGTCCGTGTGAGATCTTAAGGGCCTATGCTGACACATAAAGATAAAACGCACAAAGAGGAAGTCTATTTGACCTCTCCTTTCTCGCTTTGTCCTTTTTTTTTTATATCCCTATAAGCGTTTCTTCGGCGTTGCATTTCAACCTGAACTCCTTCACGCCTTCATTCTCAGCTGAGGAGACATCTCTTTTTCTCCTCCCGTCACACACTGTCAGTCTCTTTCTCTCTAAAAGAACGATCAGTCCCCACACACACACACACATACACACCTCTCCGACAGCCTCCCGTGCACAGTGCCGCAGTGACACACAGGGCATCCCATCCGGCAGATTTCCTTACATACATTTAGAAAGAATCAATAAAGCCCTCTACAGAGTTTTACACCATCCCTGTAGGAGCTCTCGGTCAAGGGGAGGAGAGGTGAAGAGCAGCCTCGGGTGTACTGAGGCGTGAGAGCTAATCGCTGCACTTCCACAGTAAAAAAATCTTTCCCAACAGAGTACCTTTAAGACACAAAGTGTTATATTCATGATCAGAAAATGTAGAATTATACATGTTTAACATTACAAACATCCATCCGTCCATCCATTTTCCATGCCGGTTATCCTACACATGGTCACGAGGAGGCCTGGAGATTATCCCAGGGAGATCGGGGGACACCATGGACGGTGCGTCAACATATTTTCAGGGCACAATCTCACACACATTAAGCACCTTTTGGAAATCAGCCTACAATGCATGTCTTTGGACTGGGGGAGGACGCCGGAGTAGACGGAGAATATGCAAGCTCGGGATTCGAAACCCCAACTCTGAAGGTGTGAGGCAAGCGTGTTAAACACTAAGCCATCAACCCCCCCCCCAGTTGCCAAATTGGTACAGCTGCCTCAATCTGAGGTTTGGTTGTAGAAACAGGGGTTGTATAGAAGCCCCCACAATTCAAGTTCGGTCTGTTTAGGTATACAGTTTGCATGATAATAAACTGGAGGAGATTAGAGTCCTGTGTTAGCTACATTAGACTCTACCTCCAATCAAAAGCATTTTTGGCTAAATTATTTACTTAAAGTGCACCTGTTATGGTTTTTCAGATATTCCCTTTCATGTAGTGTGTTATATATAGAGCTGGTCGTGAATGTAAAAACGTCTGCAAAGTTTCAAAAATCAAAGCGCACGACAAACGGAGTTATCGACTCCCAAAAGAAGGAACCGATTCTGAACAGCTGAAACGACTCGTTTAGCAGTAATTCCTTCCATAAAAAGCCCCGCCTCTGGTCTTCATCGTGCTCGCTGACTGGCGGAGCTGAAACTCGTTACGGTAGTGGGCGTTTCCTTTTTGAAACACGCTGACAACGGTAGACCAATCACAGCAGAGTATGCTCTCTGAAAGGAGGAGTTTAGAATGAATCCTTTAAAACGAATCATTGAGCGAGTCGTTTGTGACACTGGGTGGAAAAAGCCGATGCTCCGATTTAAATTATGAGCACGTTAAAGTGTTTTTTGACCTTGAATGCATGTATCATATGAGTGCTTTAAAGCAAAATTAGGCACGTTTCAAAACCACAATAGGTGCACTTTAAGGTCTTCCAGAATTATACATTTTCACATGAACAGATTCGCTCACTAACTGCTTTATCCTGGTACTGTGGATATAGAGTCCATCTCAGGAATACACTCATTCACACCTAGGGGCAACTTACCATAGAAAACCCACCTACTGGCCTCTTTCTTGGAGGTGGAAGGAAACCGGATAACCTGGAGGAAACCCCACGCAGACACAGGGAGGACATGCAAAACCCCACGCAGACAATAAGAAAAGCTCTGGTTCGAACCTGGAGCACGAGTACATTCATAAGATTGCAAGGAAACACGTACGAACATGCATTGTTCATGGTTGATACAACCAAGCCAACACCTGACGCTCCATAAGTACTCCATATTCTATGCTTTATAATTGCTACTACTTTTAGTAATTAAGCCTTTATTTCATGAACACTGCAGCCGTCGTGTTAAAACACAGCCGTTACACCCGTCACTATTCACGCCAAAGCACTGCACTTAACCTTACCCGGCTCTCACCTTGCCTTAGTGAAGTATTCAGGAACAATGAACAATGACGTCACGTTACAGAATGCACCGATCCCACGGCAACCGTCCTTTAATCGATTACGAGTACGGATAGTCGCAGGCTCACTTTCAGCACCACTGACCGTCAATGCGAACGAAAGACATTCGGATAGAACGCAGATCTAATTTCACACCATTCAGGAAGTGGATATGGATAAATGTCTTCCAGCTCAGAGCGCACCTCTCCACATCAAATAGATCAAGAACTCTTTTCATTACACCCGTTTTCCGACAGAAACAGACTCCACCGTGTACTCAATCCCTTCCCGATGTTCTCTTATAGGAAGATAATCAACTACAGACGGGTGTGATGAAGCAGTGTTACTGTTACCAACACGGGTGATTAGTTTTTTGGGGGTTTTTCCCACAATATAACAGCACATCCCAGTGTTTTATTCTTCTTATACCACAGCAATGTTCTAACTGTTTAACAATGTTTTATCTATGAACGAAAACACGATACATTTATCCATTTATAGCTACGTTTATGCACATGTTCGTGTCATCGTAGCTGTAAACAGTCGTTCCTTCATCAGCCAGGGAAACCAGAAAGACTTTCCTGTGTCTGAAAAGTTACACTTACAGCTTTAGCTCTGACAAAGCGCTGACTCTGGATTCGGACACATCCTAACAAGTGCCGATTTATTTGTTTTAAAGGTAGTATGGTCTTTTTACTTTTAATTACTGGTGTTCCACATAGCCGACATGACCTGGAAAATGTTATCGACAGTCTTTGAACTTCTCCTTCATGCTGAGGTGGTACCATCAATGAGGCCTGATTTGTACCTTTAGGGTGTTGCTTGTACCTGGGAAGGTGCATGTGGTGTACCTTTAATTAGTTTTTAGAGTAGTTGGTAAAGGATATTAATGGTACAAAATTTAAGTTTAAGTTTATACGTGGCGGTAATATTATCCTATAAAACGGATCTCTGGAAGCGGACAGAACCAATCAAACTCTCAGAGAACCATTGTATGGAAGTGAGTATGGTAGGACTTGGTAGTGGCTTGTCAAAGCTTAATAATAATAATAATAATAATAATAATAATAATAGGCTTAGTGGTTAGCACGTTTGCCTCACACCTCCAGGGTCGGGGGTTGGATTCCCACCGTGGCCCTGCGTGTGTGGAGTTTGCATGTTCTCCCCGTGCTGCGGGGGTTTCCTCCGGGTACTCCGGTTTCCTCCCCCAGTCCAAAGACATGCATGGTAGGCTGATTGGCATGTCCAAAGTGTCCGTAGTGTATGAATGGGTGTGTGAGTGTGTATGTGATTGTGCCCTGCGATGGACTGGCACCCTGTCCAGGGTGTACCCCGCCTTGTGCCCCATGCTCCCTGGGATAGGCTCCAGGTTTCCCCGTGACACTGAAAAGGATAAGCGGTATAGAAGATGGATGGATGGATGGATAATAATAATAATAAAAATAATAATAATAATAATAAAGGAAATAGAAGAGACTTCTTGGGTCATTTCTCCATTATGGACCCCATCATTCGTGAAATGACATGAATGAATTTTCTCTGGTGTGCCACATAAGGAGTGTTTTATATCGTCACCCCAAATAGAGTTTTGAGATTTCGAAGCAGAGGACAGGATCAGATCCCAGGCTGAGAGATACACCACTGCCCGCTGTAGTTTAATACTTTAATGGGAGCTCAGAGCAGAGAGAAGCGCGAGAAAGAAACACTCAGGCTTCTAACACAGATGACCTGTGTCGTTAACTTACTTTACTTCTGCATAGAGGAGTGAAGAAGCTATTTATAGACAGCAAGAACAAGGAAAGGTTAACCGGTGCATATTAAATATGGAATTTAACGCTTACTTTTCCTCCCTCCTGATCGTCTGCTCGCAGTGGGATTACATCAGGACTGTTTGGAGTATTGCCTTACAGAAAAGTCACAGAAAGTTTACTAATGCATTTTGATACACTTCACATTTCACGCTCCCCCCCATTATATACAGTAATGCCCAAAAGGCACATGCAAAGAAATACTGCAGAGCAGAGATGCCTTCAGAAATAACTAAATGAAATGTTTCTCCGTTTAAAAAGCAGACTATAAAGAGCAGACAACGGTAATAAATGAAGCAAAGGCAATATTTGTTTTGATTTGTGACCACCTTTTTGCTTTTTAAAAATAAAAGTAGTAGTGTCGGGTAGAATCCGTGCAGTTTTATAAGGAAATGAGCTGTAAGTGTTATTGAGCGTCTTGCAGAACCAGACACGGTTCTTCTGGAGATTTTGACCGTCGCACTCGCTTCTTATTTTTGCAGCAAAACCCAGCAGCCTTCATTGAGTGTGTTTTTTTTTTTTTTTTAATCTGAAAAGTGTCTCTTACGTAATCTGACACATTCTTTACTGACACACAAACATTTTTCTGTAAGATTTAATTTTGCGCCGGAAAACTAATGTTTGGGAATCTAACGCTGAACCGATAATGTAGACGTCCGGGGGAAAATAAATAAATAAATAAATAAATAAATAAAAATAGAAAAATGTATAATAAAGTTTGTAAAAAAAAAAAAAAAAAAAGGGTGCTTAAAACTTTTGCACAGTGCTCTATTTCTAATATATATGATCAAACTGCACATAATATTATAATTGTTTTCACGTGTGATTTGTTTTCCATATGATTCATTTTTATGCTGCAGTGGAAGAATGTGATTTTTACACACGATCAGTTTATGTTCGTTATTTCATCACACAATAGGTTTACTTTCACGTGCCATTTTTACACAGGGTAAATTTTTCATGTGTTATTTATTTCCCATTTCATTCACGTGATTTCTCCTCTGATTGTTTCATGCGATCCATTTATTTTCCACGATGAATGTTTTCAGATGCAAGTTTTACCCCGATTCGTTTCTCATGATTCGTTTATATTCATGTGTGATTTTTTTTTTTTTTTTTTTTTTTTTTACACCTGATGAATATTTACCGGATTAATTTTTCATATGATTTTTCACATGATCCATTTATTTCCATTGTAATTATGTCATTTGAGTGATTCCTTCATTTTCACGTGTCATTTTAACACGATTAATTGTTTACATGTGATTTTCACATGATTTTTCATAATACATTTCTTTTCATTTTCATTCATTCGGTTTGGTTTATTTTCAGGATACTTTACATTCAGAGCTACCTGATTTTTTTGTTGTTGTTGTTGTTTAGGTTAATTTTTCACAAATGGTGCATGTGATTGAATTGTCACATGATTTTCTGTACAATTCAGTTATTTTCACGTTATTTTTTTCATATGTAGTGCATGTTTTCTGATTTTCACCTGGCATTTTCCCCCCACCACCAACCGCTTTTCCTGGTCAGGTCTTGATTCATTTATCCATCCATCCATCCATCCATCCTCTATACCGCTTTATCCTTTTCAGGGTCACGGGGAACCTGGAGCCTATCCCAGGTAAGCTTATCCCAGGGAGCATGGGGCACAAGGCGGGGTACACCCCGGACAGGGTGCCAATCCATCACAGGGCACACTCACATACACACTCACACACCCATTCATACACTACGGACACTTTAGACACGCCAATCAGACTACCGTGCATGTCTTTGGACTGGGGGAGGAAACCGGAGTACCCGGAGGAAACCCCCGCAGCACGGGGAGAACATGCATCGAACCCCCGACCCTGGCGGTGTGAGGCGAACCACCAAGCCACCGTGCTTCATTTATGATGCATGATTCATTTATTTTCCTGTTAATTTTACACATGACCTTCCTGTGATTTTCACTTTAATAATTCTTTTTTTCACGTGATCACAAACAGGTCACTTGTGTTTACTTGAGTTCACGTCGGATTTCAGGCTCTAACATGGTGAAATGCACCTTCACATTATTATTATTCACAAAAAAAACCCTAATGATCACAGTTGACTGTAAGAACTACATGTGATGTTTGAGTACAGTAGTTCTCTAGTCATTCCAGGCTGTTTTTTTTTTTTTTTTTTTTTTAAGCGACTTGTCAGATGTCAGACCAGAACCATGTGAATTGGACGAAAGTTGGCATCGCGCAGTGTTGCATAATTTATGATGAACACTGCGTATCATAAGGAATTAATGTCACAAGCTATGACAAATCCAACACTGCAAGCAGGATGAGGTGAACTCATTTGCACTTCTTTTCCTGCATAAAGCAGCATTCGCATAAAATGCATCAAGAGCGAAAATTCCCAAACTGACGGAGTGAATCTTCCTGATTTTGCATTTTCTCAGAAAACATCCGCGCTGTGATAAGAAAATGAAAAATAAATAAATAAATAAATAAATAAATAATAAAAAAAATCAAGTCACATTTAGGTGACGGAAAGCGCGCAGTGGAGGAATTATTACTCCATTCTCTTCATCCATCATCGATGTGGTCTGTTTAGATCATGACTCATTTTCTGACTGAAACCAACTCCAGCAGCAAACACATCAGCATAAATGATGCCCTGCTCAAGTTCGTTCTTTATTATTCACTCACACACACACACAAAGATACTGGAGTCAGTGCGTCAAGTTTAGCACAACTTCCTTTCCCAGTGTTTGTCTCCATGTAATCCAGATGACCGTCATGTAGCCAGCAATTAACCACAGCGTTAAAACCATGTGTGTGTGTGTGTGTGTGTGTGTGTGTGTGTCTGTGTGTGCTGTAAAAGCAGAAGGTATCATTTTCACCCACACTGGCAACAAGATTCGTTTCTTAAGCCAAAGATCACACAGTGGATCACAAGCATTCAATTACACATCATGTCTACAACGAACACTGATGTCTACTGGTCTTTAAACAACAGCGCTGTTGAATTCTGATTGGAAATCTGATTGGTCAGAAGGCGTTGATTCGTTTTTCGAGAACAGCCGCTCTGCAAACAACTCACAGGTTCATATTAATTAATAAGCTCATTATCGTTCCTTCGTGTCATGCATCGTTGATTATTTTCCTGTGACGGCACGTCCTGTCCCGTTTCATTCCTTACATAATAACTGCAATAATGACGCATGCGGAGTTTGATCATAAATCTGATTGAAACCCTGGAATAGTAATAGGATTTTTATTTTAATAGGTGAATGTTATAAATTGAATATACACTGCCAGTCAAAAGTGTTTTTTTTTTTTGTTGTTTTTTTTTAAAAATTTAGTTAGACACTGAAAGCGCTTTATATGGTGGGGGGGTGGGGGGGTGGGGAGGTGGGGGTTGTCTCCTCAACCACCACTAGCGTGTAACATCCACTTGGACGATGCGACGGCAGCCATAGTGCACCAGAACGCCCAGCACACACCAAAATAGTAGAGAGGAGAGCCAAATTATTAGGGGGCCATGAAAGAGAAGGGCCAATGGGGTTATACCCCTACTCTTTTACCATAACTGTTCTGGGATTTTTAATGACCGTGGTTTAACGTCTCATCCGAAAGAAGGTGCTGTTTTTATAGTGTCCCCATCACTATACTGGGGCATTAGGCCCCACACAGACCCCCGGTCTCACTAATACCACTTCTAGCAACAACCTTAGTTTTCCCCAGAAGGTCTCCCATCCAGGTACTGGCCAGGCTCAAACCTGCTTAGCTTCAGGGGGAAATCAGGCAAGAACTGCAGGGAGATACAGCTGTGGGTTTTAACCAACTACTGGCAATTAGAATAAAGGTAACATACTATTCGGGACCTAAAGTAAAACTAATAGTAAGCCTATGCAGTCATGACAGTTAGTAATGTAATCAGATACTGTTCCCAGTATTTAAAAAAACTAAAAGTGAATGTGAAACCCAGAGCAGGGGGTGTCCTACCTACTTCATCAGTCCTGCCTGTTTCAGAGCACCTAATATGGGCAACTCTCAGTCTACACCATGTTAAAAATAACCTCGTCATCATTAAATATTTACCTCTGAGTCGGGGAGGTCGGGAGAACGGGCGTGTGCAATGCGAGGAAGAGAAGGAGGAGGGAGGCTTATTCAGCAGATCGCATTATGAAATCACACGGGAAGGAAAACGTGATGCAGGTCATTCATACTCCATGTCTGATTTAGGTCAAACTCATGTTTATAAAGAAACATACGATACAGTGATTAAAGTCATGACACCAAACATAAAGTAGCGAATGATTTGACGCTAACAATTTATCGGACAGCTCTTAATGCCATTTACAGTGCCATATAAAAGATAGAACAACAGTGGAAAGGAGGCAGAATTGAAGGAAATGGCGACATTTTCCTCGGATGTGTCGGTAACTTACAAAGACTCAGATATTACACTACATTTTCACTTAAGCATTGACCACAAATTAGGTCACGCCTCCAAATTAAAAACATTTTTCCGTCCAAAATAGTGAATCCATATGGAAGATTCTCATGAACTTGCGAAACATCAAAGTGATTTGAACATATTATGCCACTTGCAGATCAAGGGCAGGGGTGTAATATGGAACAGATGTTTTCATTTGTATAGATACTTGGTAAATTAGTCATCTTGCTAATTAATCCACTTTCTAGAGAGCTAACTTCCACACGATATGGGCAAGGGTTCGTGGACACCATATGTGGTTCTTCCCTAAACTGTTGCTACAAAGTTGTGTTTGTAGACTGTAGAATTACAATTTCCCTTCTCTGGAACTAAGAGGCCCAAACCTGTTCCAGCTTGACAATCTCCCTGTGCACAAAGTGAGATCCATGAAGACATGTTTTGCCAAGGTTGGAGTGGAAGAACTTGAGTGAGACAAGTGGTAGCTCAGTGGTAAAGGACATTGGGCTACTGATCAGAAGGCCATGAGTTCAAACCCCAGCACCACCGAGGTGCCACTGCAAGGCCCTTACCGCTCAGGAGTATAAATGAAATAAATGTAAGTCGCTCTGCATAAGGGCGTCGGCCAAATGCCGTAAATGTAATGTAAATGAGTGTCCTGCACAGAGTCCTGGACTCAACCCCACTGAACACCTTTGGGATGAACTGGAACACCAACTTCACCCCAGGCCTCCTCACCTGACATCAGTATCTGATCTCACTAATGCTCTTTGTACAGTATCTGAACGAACACAAATCCCCACAGCCACACTCCAAGATCTAGTGGAAAGCCTTCCCAGAAAAGTGGAGCTTACTATAACAGCAAAGGAACACTAAATGTGGAATGGGTGTGACAGTCAGTTGTCCACAAACCTTTGGCCATATAGTGGAGAATCCTTCCAAAAATACTAAATAAATAAACTTTAATTAATATGAACCAGTGATCTGCTTTGAAGCTACAGTCTGAGCTGCTGTTATAGAATATTTATCAACATCATCTAACCAATCAGAATCAAGAACTCAAGAGCACTGTAGTATAAAAAATAAATGTATGAAGCACTTTATCGTGCCGTTTTGGACGGTTGAATTCTGATCACAATGCTTTCTGGGTAAATCGTGTTCCTAAAGTCTACGATTATGCTAACTAATTTGCTTATGACTCCAAGGGTTCATCTAATTTAGCTTTGCTTAAACTGCTACGACACTGGTCCGATCGTCATACTGTCCTGAGACCTCTGACGGGAAGTCAGCAGGTGCTGAAAAAACAGTACTGAAATGCAGCACCAGACAAGCAAATAAATTGATCATAAAATAATCTCAAATGCTGTGAACGGTAACCATCGAAGACTTCATCTTACTGTGTAATTACAGCAGTGTGGAGGTTCGGCAGCAGATGCTTGTGCTGCCTTTAATTAAGCAGCAAATTTGAAAGGGTGCTAAAGTGTCAGCTTAATTAACTCGAATGCCCAAGTTCACCATTATCTCCTGCTAGCGACTTTGTAGAAACATTACGCTCACCTTAGGGCATTTGGCTATCCCCAAGGGCATGAAAAATACAAGAAAAACCAATTAGCTATGCTCACATTAAGGCCAGACTTATGCTCTGAAGTTGCCCCAATTAAGCAAGCTACAAATGGACTACAGTTTCCTTGTATTCGGGTTGTTTTTATTCCTTAATTTATATGAGTTAAGAGGAAAATTAACCCAGTTTTTACACCAGGATGTTTAGTACACGCAGAGTGTAATGGGTATGTCGAGCGCTGCCAGTCGAGGCAGTGATTAATCGCGCACTGCCACAGTGTTAAATCTCAACACGCATCATTTCCCCACAACCACAAAGTGACATGAGAGACATTCGAGACTTGTACATGAATCGAGCGTGGATATGTGTTTGTGTGCTATATTCCACGTGCATAACAAAGGCTCTGACTTGTACACGATGTACACTGATCAGCCGTAATATTAAAACTACTGACAGGTGAAGTGAATAACATTGATTATCTTGTTACAGTGGCACCTTTCAGTGGGTGGGATATACTGTATTAGGCAAGAAGTGAAGTCAGTTCTCGAAGTTGATGTGTTGGAAGCAGGAAAAATGGGCAAGCGTAAGGATCCGTGTGACTCTGACAAGGGCCAAATTGTGATTGTAGACGACTGGGTCCAGAGCGTCTCCAAAATGGCAGGTCTTGCAGGGTGTTCCTGGTATGCAGTGGTTAGAACCTACCAAAAGTGTTCCAAGGAAGGACAACCAGTAACCGGGTGACAGGGCCATGGACGCCAGAGGCTCATTAATGCACGTGAAAACAATTAAAGAATGTGGCCTGGTCTGATCAATCAAATTTTCTTTTACATCGTGTGGACGGCCGGGTGCGTGTGCGACACTTATCTGGGGAAGAGATGGCACCAGGATGCACAATGGGACGAAGGCGAGCTGGCGGAGGAAGTGTGACGCTCTGGGCAATGATCTGCTGGGAAACCTTGGGTCCGGCATTCATGTGGATGTTACTTTGATACGTACCACCTATTTAAACACTGTTGCAGACCAAGTACATCCCTTCATAGCAACAGTATTCCCTAATCGCAATGGCCTCTTTCAGCAGGATAATGCGCCCTGCCACACTGCAAAAATTGCTCAAGAATGGTTTGAGGAACATGACAAAGAGGTCAAGCTGTTGATTTGGCCTCCAAATTCCCCAGATCTCAATCTGATTGAGCGTCTGTGGGACGTGCCGGACAAACAAGTCCGATCCGCAAAGGCCCAGCCTCGCAACTTACAGGACTTAAAGGATCTGCTGCTAACGTCTTGGTGCCAGATACCACAGCACACCTTCAGAGGTCTTGTGGAGTCCACGCCTCGACAGGTCAGAGCTGCTTTATCGGGACAGGAAGGATCTCCACAATATTAGGCAGGTGGTTTTAATGTTATGGCTGATCGGTGCACATCATAGTTCCAAATTGCCTGCACGTCTTGCTGATTTTACAAAATAAGCTTCATGATGATCTAATGATCACCGCCGCAGCCATCAACTCACTCGGCTCCGCTGTGTTTTTATGTAATTCGATTAAAACCTCTTTAGTGTTCACACTCAATTTTTCACTCTTTTCACCCCCCCCTCTGTTATCTTCAATGAGCAGGCCTGCTCTCAAACTTTCCTCCAGCTGTGTGTGCGCGCACCCCGTGTGGAAACAGTACACCAAAAACAAAACAAACAAACCCCTTCCGAGAAGCGGAGGAGCCAGGATCACTTTGCTCTAAACGAAACCAAAGCGAAACGGTGTCCAAATTATTTTGAGATGTTGCTGGAACAGTGTGAGGCTTTAACCTGACAGAATCTGATTAAAGGAGAAACGAGGATGTGAAAGCAGAGAGGCTACGAGGTATCGGATTTGACACCTTGAAACAAATTTCACTGCTGATGATGGTTTTTGTCCTTCATCAATCACAGCCATAAGCTACAGTCTGGAGGCACCTCGAGCGATGAAGCTCGAATTGTATGCGAAAAAATTAACACACACTACCTGTCAAAAGTTTAGACACGCTCATTCATTATTTGTATTTTTTCCTCCACATTTTATTATAATAATAATAATAATAATAATAATAATAATAATAATAATAAAGTCATCAAAACTCTGGAGTAACACAAATGGAACTATGGGAATTATGATGTGATAAAAAAAAATCCTAAATAGATCAAAATCATTTAATATTTTAGTATCTTCAAAGTCGACGCCCTTTTCGCCTAGAATTTCCAGAAATGTATTCTTGGCGTTTTCTCGAGCGATTTCTTGAGGAATTTCCCCGAGATGCTTTTTAAACAGTATTAAAGGAGTTCACGCAGACGCCGGACTCTTATCGGCTGCTTTTCGGAAATATTTCCCTCCGAGTCGTCCGTTTAAAAATAAATGAATAAAATTCGTTTCCTAATGAAAGAAACGAATACGTCGGCACGATTATATTTTTTCTACGACACCGATTACAAACATTTAAATCTCACACCTTCAGATCGAAAGCTTTTTAAGATCATGAGAAACATTTCAGTCGAGTGTCCACAAACTTCCGACCGGTAGTGTAGATAAAAACCTACGATTCGTTCTAAATCTGCTAAGATGGAAGTTATAGAAGGGATTAATTTACGCCTTAAGCGTGAAATCACTGACCGCACTATTACTACTGAGACTCGATGTACACTGGAATTTTTCCTGACGAATCAATACGCTTGCATAACCTGCCATTTTCTTTTAGTTCCTGCTTGTTTCAGGGGCTTTATTCCCCACGTCAGGTTCATCGCGAGTACAGTTCAGCAGGGTTCAAGTTGATAGCCTGATAGACTTAGCAGCTGAAGAAGCACCCTGACACTTCAAAGAGGCTTAACTACAGGTTTCCTGGCTTGTGTCTTTCCAAACGGCTATTTCAGGTATCGCCTTGATCCGAGATTAAAACTGTTCTCAAGTCTCCCACGTTAGAGAAGTGTACCTAGACTGTTGACCAAAAACAGACATCATATGTCTCTGAATCATAATATCTGCCAACTACATGAAGACAGATGCTTCATGCAAACTCGAGCCAACACGTTCCTTCCTGCAGGAGATCTTTATGTAAAGAATAACGGCTTGATGTCTCACATCTCCATGACGACACTTCATTTAAAAACGTCTATCCGTATGTCGTGTACAGTCTCGAACGTAGCTGCTTGTTCAAATTATAGACACTTTTGCCTTACAGGACAGTGCAGTTGCTACTCTGAGCCCTTGAATTAATGATAAACTTGCGCTCTCTTCTGAAGCACAAGTACCTATAATTGGAGTCAAAGCCACCGTCGTCAGGTCCAAGACTAGCCGAAATCGACTCAAGATAGAGTCTTAAGGGGGTCGAGGCCAAATCACGATCGAGCCCGAATGAAAGCGGGACTATTACTTCTTGTCAAACTTCATGCACGCGAAAAGAACATTATTTTTCTTTTACAGTCAAGACCAAGAGCATATTTAGCTAGACTAATTCGCAAGATTAAGACAAGTCCAAATACAAATGCCAACAAATCAGACAAGTCCAATCCTACAGCCCTAGCATCATTACTACATTACCTCGATTTAGTAATTGCTTGACATGTTTAGTAATAAAGCATGCACGTGACTTTGTGTATTTATAAAACACTGCTAAATCTAATCGTGTTGACGGTGAACGAGTGCCCCACCCTGTCCAGTTGGAAGATGAGGGCAGATAGTTAGTGGGTGAGAAATGGCAAGACCGAATCGGGAGAAAATGGGGTGTGGTGGGGTGGGGTTTGGGGACCCAAGCTTGAAAGGCTATTTAATTGCTTGTTTAATTTGTTTACATAATTATTTGCAAGTAATTGGTGTCTGTTCCATCAAGCAACTGGGAATAACAATGTAAGAGAATGTAAGTGTGTGTGTGGTGTTCAGACTCACCTTTTGCACAGCTGTACTGGAACACGAACATCCCAGGTCATCCACGGACGGTGTACGAGTAACTGAGTATCTGTGTGTGTGTGTGTGTAGTGCACTCTGTAACCCAGGGGTGTCCAATCTGAGTATCTCAGTGTGTGTAGTGCACTCTGTAACCCAGGGATGTCCAATCTGAGTATCTCTGTGTGTGTAGTGCACTCTGTAACCCAGGGATGTCCAATCTGAGTATCTGTGTGTGTGTAGTGCACTCTGTAACCCAGGGATGTCCAATCTGAGTATCTCTGTGTGTGTGTGTAGTGCACTCTGTAACCCAGGGGTGTCCAATCTGAGTATCTGTGTGTGTGTAGTGCACTCTGTAACCCAGGGGTGTCCAATCTGAGTATCTCTGTGTGTGTAGTGCACTCTGTAACCCAGGCGTGTCCAATCTGAGTATCTCTGTGTGTGTAGTGCACTCTGTAACCCAGGGGTGTCCAATCTGAGTATCCCTGTGTGTGTAGTGCACTCTGTAACCCAGGGATGTCCAATCTGAGTATCTGTGTGTGTGTGTAGTGCACTCTGTAACCCAGGAGTGTCCAATCTGAGTATCTCTGTGTGTGTAGTGCACTCTGTAACCCAGGGGTGTCCAATCTGAGTATCTGTGTGTGTGTAGTGCACTCTGTAACCCAGGGATGTCCAATCTGAGTATCTGTGTGTGTGTAGTGCACTCTGTAACCCAGGGGTGTCCAATCTGAGTATCTGTGTGTGTGTGTAGTGCACTCTGTAACCCAGGGGTGTCCAATCTGAGTATCTCTGTGTGTGTAGTGCACTCTGTAACCCAGGGGTGTCCAATCTGAGTATCTGTGTGTGTGTAGTGCACTCTGTAACCCAGGGGGGTCCAATCTGAGTATCTGTGTGTGTGTAGTGCACTCTATAACCCAGGGGTGTCCAATCTGAGTATCTCTGTGTGTGTGTAGTGCACTCTGTAACCCAGGGATGTCCAATCTGAGTATCTCTGTGTGTGTGTAGTGCACTCTGTAACCCAGGGGTGTCCAATCTGAGTATCTGTGTGTGTGTAGTGCACTCTGTAACCCAGGGGGGTCCAATCTGAGTATCTCTCTGTGTGTGTAATGCACTCTGTAACCCAGGGATGTCCAATCTGAGTATCTGTGTGTGTGTAGTGCACTCTGTAACCCAGGGGTGTCCAATCTGAGTATCTGTGTGTGTGTGTAGTGCACTCTGTAACCCAGGGGTGTCCAATCTGAGTATCTGTGTGTGTGTAGTGCACTCTGTAACCCAGGGGTGTCCAATCTGAGTATCTGTGTGTGTGTAGTGCACTCTGTAACCCAGGGGTGTCCAATCTGAGTATCTGTGTGTGTGTAGTGCACTCTGTAACCCAGGGATGTCCAATCTGAGTATCTCTGTGTGTGTAGTGCACTCTGTAAACCAGGGGTGTCCAATCTGAGTATCTGTGTGTGTGTAGTGCACTCTGTAACCCAGGAGTGTCCAATCTGAGTATCTCTGTGTGCAATGCACACTGTAACCCAGGGATGTCCAATCTGAGTCTCTCTCTGTGTGTGTAGTGCACTCTGTAACCCAGGAGTGTCCAATCTGAGTATCTGTGTGTGTGTAGTGCACTCTGTAACCCAGGGGTGTCCAATCTGAGTATTTCAGTGTGTGTAGTGCACTCTGTAACCCAGGGGTGTCCAATCTGAGTATCTCTCTGTGTGTGTAGTGCACTCTGTAACCCAGGGGTGTCCAATCTGAGTATCTCTGTGTGTGTAGTGCACTCTGTAACCCAGGCGTGTCCAATCTGAGTATCTCTGTGTGTGTAGTGCACTCTGTAACCCAGGGGTGTCCAATCTGAGTATCTCTGTGTGTGTAGTGCACTCTGTAACCCAGGGGGGTCCAATCTGAGTATCTCTGTGTGTGTAGTGCACTTTGTAACCCAGGGGCGTCCAATCTTATCCGGAAAGGTCCGGTGTGGGTGCAGGTTTTCATTCCAACCGAGCAGAAGCCACACCTGAGTCTATTGAAAGCCAAGATCAACTGATTAAACAGGTGGAATCGGGTGTGGCTCCTGCTCGGTTGGAATGAAACCCTGCACCCGCAACCGCCCTTTCCGGATAAGATCAGACACCCCTGCTATAACCATTGACATCTCCGCCCGAGTAAACATCGCGAGATAAACATTTCTCATCCCAGCTGCTCCATCCATGCTACCCTAAACGACTCAAGGCGACGTCTTACACGAAAAACAATTACCAGCGTGAATGAAATGAGTTCGGGGAGGAAAATTCGTTTCCAGCCATTCTTTATTAACGCTGCAAGACGTCAAGAAATCAGGCTCTTCGCCGAACATGACAGCCGACAAACATGAACGAATAAATAACAAGAAGGTCTGAGGGGAAATTCTGACTGAGCACTGACATCCTGCTTTAAGATTCCTAATTAGCAGCCATGTTCCTGCTGAGCCGAGATATTCGACAGATATTCAGCGTAGAAATTAAAATTAAAAATTAAAAAAAAAAAAAAAAAAAAAAACCTGAAAAGAAATATGTTCTTTAAGATAATGCAAAAGAATCACTCTGTTCAAAGGTGAAGGTCCTCACAGCAAAGCGCCGGTCATGTCACCGTTCACCGTCACACCCTAAAAACGGCTGTTTGAAGTAGTGTCCAAGGAAGAAATCTAAAACATCACAACATGCGAATGATTACGTACAAACAATACCAAATCAAACGAGAGAATAAAAGTATATTATATTAGGCATGTAGTTATTCTTACAAAGCACCTAATTTTAAATATACAACATATTAGTGATCGCTGAAATCTTATTATGGACCGACTGTTTAAGCAAGTGAATAAATCCAAATAAATAAACACTACAAGATTTACCGCTAAACACTTAAACACACACACACACACACACACACACACACGTCCTCCACTTATTCACTAGCATGATCAATACAGTTCAGACTGAACCTTTTAGAGGAATGGGCTCGTGTTTTTCATCTTACTCTCCATCTTTCGCATCTGTAATACATGTGTGATTTCTCGTTTCCCCCTGAGGGAATTTATTATTATTATTATTATTTTTAAAATCAGTTTACTCAAATCTCACTCGTACATAAAGTCAGACAGAGTCTGTTCCGTTTCGTCAACGTATCATTTCTGACCCTTTCGGGAATTGTTCAGTCAGTGTATTTACAAATTATAAACAGCTCTAAATTTGTGACATTTAAACCTTTCACACACTTGAGCTTCCAGCTGGTGGAGGGAGAGAGAGAGATAGTGAGAGAGAGTGAGAGAGAGAGAGTATGAGAGAGAGAGAGGGAGAAGGAGAGAGTGAGAGAGAGAAAGAGAGAGAGAGAGGGTGTGCGAAAGAGAGAGGGACAAGGAGAGAGAGAGAGAGAGAGAGAGAGAGAGAGGGACAAGGAGAGAGAGTGAGAGAGAGAGAGGGACAAGGAGTGAGAGAGAGAGAGGGACAAGGAGAGAGAGTGAAAGAGAGAGAGGGACAAGGAGAGAGAGTGAGAGAGAGAGTGAGAGAGAGAGAGAGAGAGAGAGAGAGAGGGACAAGGAGAGAGAGAGAGAGAGCGGGACAAGGAGAGAGAGTGAGAGAGAGAGTGAGGGAGAAAAGAGTGAGTGAGAGAGAGATAGAGGGAGAAGGAGAGAGAAGGAGAGAGAGAGAGTAAGAGTGAGTGAGAGAGAGAGTGTGAGAGAGAGGGAGAAGGAGAGAGAGAGAGTAAGAGTGAGTGAGAGAGAGAGTGTGAGAGAGAGGGAGAAGGAGAGAGAGAGAGAGAGTGAGTGAGAGAGAGTGTGTGAGAGAGAGAGGGAGAAGGAGAGAGAGCGAGAGAGGGAGAAGGAGAGAGTAAGAGAGAGTGAGAGAGAGAGAGAGAGAGAGAGAGAGGGAGGGAGAAGGAGAGAGAGTGAGAGAGAGAGAGTGAGGGAGAAGGAGTGAGAGAGAGAAGGCAAAACTTTCAGGAAAATAAGGATAAATAAGACTGTTTACTGCAGCGGTGACTGAAGTCTGGGGAATAAAGTCTGTCTCTTCCTAATTAACACTGTTAGTAATCCGAGTATAAAGCAGTGTCAGGGTCGTATCCTTCACGATATAGTCGTGTATTTGGAATGCACTTTGTCAGGAGTGGGCAAATCACTAGCATAGGCAAATCAGTGGTTCATTTACAGTAGCCACGCTGATTCAGTCAGCTGTTGATAAAACGACGGACCCGCCCCCAAAACCCACCCACCCGGCCCTCCCTTTTTTTCCTTTTTTTATTTCGCTCATCCATAAACCAAGAAAAGCTCTACTCCTTATTGACGTTCCCAAAGAAACCTTCGACTGAAATGTTTGCATAAACATAACACTTCATATATGTCTGTGTTGTGAAGCACCTCGATGCTGTCCCAACGTCCCCGCCCCCCTTCTGATGTAAGCCAATCAGAGCACAGTAGAGCATAAAAACTATAATAAGCTATATAAGTCTAACGCTAAAACACGAACAACTCACTCACCTCGCTTTAACCGCTTCAGCGATGGTCAAACTCAAAGAACAATATCTTTACGTGCAGCGAGAGAACGCCACAGCTCGGAGCCGAAGCGTTCGCCGAAGACATTTTTCTCGAGGACGCGAACACGACGCTTCATCCCCAGAGAGATTATTTGGAAAGGACGGAGACCGCGGATACGTGAAGTCAAGTCGGCGCACGGGATTAACTCCTCGTACTTCTGAGCTAAATTACGCTTCGTTTATTGCAAGCAGGTGTCAGAAGCGCATCGGGTTCAAGGATGCAGTAAAAGGGGGTTTTGAGAACAATGGACCAGTGGTACATTTTGTTTTTTACTTTCGCGACCATGAGTTTAAATGTACGGGTTTCTCTAATTTCACAAAAGGTTTTGATTCGACTCGACGTACCTGCCGCTCTTAGGCTGGGGTTAACTGTACGTCCGGGTTAGCATGACGTGACGGGCACGCGAGTGAGCTGTGAGTAAACAGGTTCCGGTTTTGTTCCGTGGTAATCACACATGCACGACAGAAGCAGAGGACAGAGATTGAAAAAGTCAAAAAGTGCAGGAGAATTTCTTTAATATCAAACCATCCATATTTGCCCTATGATGAACCACCTCATAGCGTTTTGGTCAGGATTACAGTTCTTAAAAATTCACAACAATTCAATGTTTATACAGAATGAGCAATAGGGTGGGGGTGGGGGTGGGGGTGGGGGTGACGACACGTTACTGAAGACCATGATGTCAGTGCAAGCATTTATACACACACACGTACACGCAGAGCAAGACATGGACATACACAGGAAATCTCCGACAGGTTCTTGGTCTAAATTATTTGAAAAGAGCGTAAGGTTTAAGCTCAGCTCAATCTGTAGTGTCCAAAAAATAATAAATTCCCAATCAAAACAGACGCCAAGTAAAAGCTTTGATATGTGTAAGTGGAATGACGTCATTCATCAACATTCAGGCATTTGGGACTGCACTTGGTGCGAGATGAGAGGACTCTCCTGCTAGGCTAAAAACAGATCAAACGACGAGCAAGCAGCGAGGCGGGGAAGCAGAGGGGCGGTGGGTTAACGAGGAGAACCCGTGGGGTCGATTTACCTCACAGCAGCGCTCCCAGCCGACGCCCAAAACGCTCCGACGACTATTATGTCGCCATAACGAACAGCAGACGTAACGATCCTAGTCGAACTCGTGAGCCTTAACGAGCACCACGGCTCTCCTCGCAACACTCGCTTCTTACCAGCTACTACTATACATCCTATAATTGTCTGGAACTAATCTATTACTAATTTTACCGCTCCTATCTTCATATTTACACATGTGACGCAAAGAGGAAACAGGAAGCTGCTGTTGTTGTGAAGCAGAAAGTCTGAACAGAAAAACCCTCTCGAGCTTGTAGGGGTTGGCGGAGGTTTGACACGAAGCCCGTTCGGCACGGTTCATGGACGCGACACGCAAAGCATTCTGGGTCAGCTAGGAAGACGCCGCCCTGCTCTGTGTAGACGACACGCAAAGTGTTACAGTGTTAAGTACATTCAGCAGTTGAGGACTTGCGAGTGATCGCGCTCTTATTCCTCTTCTGCGCGGACTCGATCCAGTCATCCAGTCTGTGTGGTATGAAGGTGCGGCATCTCTCTGTCGCCGAGGGCGATCAGACCGAGAGGCGCAGCTTGGTTGTTGTTTTTTTTTTGTTTTATTCACGTTAGCCCGTGGCCTTGGGATCTTGCGCAGGATCGGTGCCTTTACTGAAACGCACAAGCTCCTGAGATAACAACTCCAGATCCTGCAAGATAAAAGGAAACAATGAATATGAGCCATGAATACACATGAGCAGGAACATACAGAGCATGCTGGGACATACAGGGACACATGCTCGATATCAGGACGCGGTATTAAAAACGCAGGTCTAGGGCTGGGCGATATATCGATATAATATGGATATCGCGATAAATGATTACGCAATACAATTTTCCGAGATATCGTTGGTATGGTGATGTATGTTTTGTACTTTTTTTTTTTTTTTTTTTAAGACATCTTGAATGGATGCCATTGATTTGACGTGATTTTTTTTTTTAACTTAATCTTTTAATTAAAGAAAAGTATCGTCAAATTCAATTTAACGTTTTTTTTTTTTGTTGTTGTTGGCTTGTTTTACCTCTACTACTAATTATATGTCGTGATACGCATGGCATATCGTAAAAATGTCCTGAACTATCGTGATATGTTATTTTTGTCCTATCGCCCCGCCCTACTCTGTGTTTAAACTCCATGTTTAAAGATAAATGGAATATATAAAAAAAGATAAACTGCTCTGAACAATCACTTTTTCCTTGTGACTTGTTTCCTTTAATCTTTCTGAACGAACCAATTAAGACGTAAAATGTTGCTAAAACTGCTTTTGAAGCTCTTATGTGACTCTTATAACGGTTTCCTGTCAGACGTTGAACATTTACACTCATTTTCCAACAAGCTTTTTCACCCGTTTAACTGAATGTGAATTTAATCTCAGTCCTCATACTGGCATGTTATGGGAGGTGGGTTGAAACCGGAGAACCTGGAGGAACCCACAGAGACATGAGGAGAACCTGCGCAGAAACTCCACACTGACAGAAAGGATTACGCTGGGATTGACCACCCTTGCACTGTAATACTACGCGGAGTATTGGGATCTCTTATAATGGTTTATTGGTACTTGATGTCTCACCACAACGCAAAAGAGAAAGTCGAGAGCGCAAAGATGTAAGTAACAAAACCTACTCTCGCAGGTCAGGCTTCAGATGAAACCTCAACACACACAGAAGTACAGCCCCGTCTGCCACGAGTTCGCTGTACGGCCATCAAATATTAAGCAGAACTGTTTGTTCCCGGGTTGGCGGACTTCACTGGCAGCAAATATGCATGAGGCCCGAGCTTCTGGGTTTCTCAAGGAAAAAGGAGGAGTAACACGACAGCACTAGGGTTGAACGCAGAAAGTGGCGGCCATTTTGTACTGGATTCTAGTGGTGACGGCCCACGTTGCTAACGTGATGTGAGAGCAAAAAGGACAGACAAAGGGTGAGGGAAGTAAGTGAATAGCAAAAGAGAGAGAGAGAGAGAGAGAGAGAGAGAGATTATGTGAGAAGCATAAAAAGGAGCGACAGAGAAGGAGAAGGATGAAGCTAGGGCTTTCCAGTGGACTATCAATTGATCCATCAGCTGCAGCTTTCCCTCCTCTGCGATCGTTCCCAGTTCCCTTAACAAGCTCTTATAGCTCTTCTACCGCTACACACCGGCATATCCTGAACAGTAGCCAACACACTCCTCCTCACATCTCCGCCTGCTATTTCTCCTGAAACTTTAAGATGTAACCAGAGCACACAGAACATATTAAGAACATCACCGGACACCAGCAGGTGGATTTTTATATACACACACTCACCAGCCACTTAACAGGAACGTTAAGTGAATAAGGAATGTACACTTGCTTATCCGTGCAATCCAAGGCATAAAAATCACATACTTAATGTTCACATCAAACACCACAATGGGGAAACAATGTGATTTCAGTGACATTAACCATGATGCCTGGTTTGAGTAGCTCCTAGGATTTTCATGCACGACGATGAGAGAAAAATCTCAATCGAAAAGCATCCTGTCCAGCAAACGATAACGCCTGGGCAAAGGAGAACGGCCAGACTGGGTCGAGCTGACAGGAAGGCTATGACAGGAAGATAAATAACCGCCACGGTGAGCAGAAAAGCATCTCCGAACACACAACACGCCCAACCTTGAGGCAGATGACCTACAACAACAGAAGACCACATCGGGTTCCCCTCCTGTTGGCCAGGAACAGGAACCTGAGGCCACTGAAACAAAATAACAGAACAAAAAACCCACAAAAAAACTTGGTGACAGTGGTCATAGTGATCTTATAATGGTTCAGTTAAAGCCAATGTGTCTAAACACTACAGAGCAACCGTGTAAAACTTTTTTTTTCCGGGAGCACCACCCCCTCCCCTCCTCAGTAATGTTTCCTCCTGTGAAGGTTAAAGTAGGACATCTGTGTAACCTACAACTCCCAGAGGGCTCACGTAACACCCGCGCGCTACTCCGCCAAGGATCCAGACCGTCTCCGAGCCTCTCCTCACCGAAAAAACACCTTCTCACTGCGGATATATTCTAGCCTACTCCTGACCACCTTCTCTGACGCACATACTGGGGCTTCACGAAATATCGTTTCGGTATCATAGTGGTGGCGTTTGCAGTGTTTGAAAAATGCGGATTTTAATGAGCTCTGCGAGATAACCAGACACACCTACAATGCATCGGGGACTCAGCACGGCTTTAACTGCTTCGATCTAATGTACACCAAATCCGCTATACCGGTAAATATCAATAAAACTCGACACGTCCGCATTCAAAACTCACGTCTCTGTATTTTGTCCCCGTGACACTCTTATGTTCTCTCAACACCTCGTCACTCGAAGACTAACCGTGTTTTCACATTTGGCCCAAAAGCTCGTGTTGTACAGCATTGTCTTGGTTAAGGGTTAGGCTTGTAGAAGTGGGATCAGGCCCACCCCCTGTACTTCTGCTTGTGCAGCGAGGTCCGTCTTGCCGAATCACCTAATTTGCTGCCTGGCCCTAAAAGCAGGTCGCTTTCACCGAAATTGTTTCTGAAAGCACACAAAACAGCCTTCACACTTGATCAAACGTTCCAGACTCTTGGTGCAAAACTGTTCTGCGGTGTGAAAACTTGCTAAAACATCCACGATGGGCCACTATGTCATCTTCACTTTTCCACCTCAGCTGAGTGCAAAACATTCTCTCTTTGTGTGTGTGTGTGTGCTGAATTTCCATTCAGGTTTTCTCATGCACAGGTTCAAAATTAGCATAAAACAGTGTGGACGGAACCGCACTTGTCTCTTTATAAGTGCCTCTTGGAGCTCAACATTTCTGAAACAAAGCCAACGGGCCTCTTGGCTCGATGCGGATGCTTTCTGATTCCTGCAGAAGGTGATAACGTTGAGATCCGGCGTATCGCATAGGTTCAAACATACGGCCCCGCGAGGTGCCTCTAATCTGGTCCATCAAATGGGTTTAGAAACTGCGTTCTAAATTAAAATGGTCTCGTGGAACATAATCGAATTGAATTAGGGAAAAAAAACAAAAAACAAGCTAGTCTCGACTCTCCACTAGGGGGCAATATAGACCGAATAAACTCAGGTCCGTAACGCTACTGACTTAAACGTGCTAATGTTATGACATTCTAAAAATTGATATATAAATCACATTTAAGTCAATTTCAGTACAAAAAACAACAACAACTTTTTATTAAAAGGGGTGAATACTTCTGCACCTCTACTTTTTGAATATTTCTGTATAGTTAAACCATAATTTGGAAATGTTGTGTTCTTATAATGAACTGCAGTGTGTTTTGATATGCGGTCAATTTGTTCAAGAAACCTTTCGGATGAATGCCGATAAACTACCCCAATCAAGCCTAGTTAAGATGTCAGTGGTGTGCTAAAACGTTGGACTAACTGTAATGAGACTCGTTTATTAAATGAGTTTGAAATAGATGTTCTCCGGGGGTCAGAAGAAAGCAATCGTATTATCTGTCTCAGCCAGGCACCTGTCAAGACATATCAACTGTAGTGGCTGGCATGCTTACACCTTTTGTCCTCGCTTCTGCCTTTAAAACTGACTAAGTGCGGCCTTTTTCTCGCGCCGACTTAACTTTGAAACGTAGTGCTTGTTAAAAGTGATTGAATTTCAACGAACCTTCAAATACTCGCCGATACTCTTCACAGCGATGTCGATGACCTCTTGCATAAGCTGCACTGCTGTGTATTTATAAGCGTAAAATCCTATTCGTTTCCGTACGCAACACTAGTTTTCTCATCCGTGTATATATACATATATATATTCTGAATGCGCACACACCTCCACAAATCATTATAAATACATCCAAATCCATACCAACAAACATGACCATGGGTTACATAAAAAGAACTCGGACGTTACATGTTACGTCTGTATTAAAACACTACCATTTTAAAACTCTAGCAGCATGCTAACTGGTCTGAATCAGACCGAATTCTCTTGAAACGTGGACGCTGAAGTGGATGGTGAGGTTAATTGCCATTAGTTGATCTGTGTGATGGTGTAATCCCATCAAACGCGTCGCCCGGGGTAGTGTTTCTATTCCTGCACCACTAACCGCTTCATTGTGAAAAAAAATAAACCACCCACCTTTTGGCTCGCGATGAATAAGCTCCCATCGCTGGAGTCTCAGAGCGTCGTGACAGCAAACCGCCTCCACACACACACACACACACACACACTGCCTAGCACCCTGTCAGAACGAGCTCTACACACAATCCTCCAGCATCATGCCGATAGTTTGTGCAACTTATTAGCGAAGCAGGAAATCTCATGAGTCATGATTGCTAAGATTCAGGTCTACGTAAACCTACCTGGATTTGGATCTGGAAACACTAAGAAGAATAATTTCTGTAATAAGAATTAATTTTTGCTTCTTCCGCTAAAACAGGTCATTTCTAAGATGGCCGCCTGTACCGGTTAGAAGATTTCTCAGCTCCCACTCTGACTGCCCCAAACGGCCACCAGCTCGCTGTTAGCGCTGGGGCATATGAAATATATTATCGATGTTACAATACGGACTTCATGATTCACTTTTCTGAGTATCGCCAGGTGTCAGTGGTTTAAAAGCTTTATGATTGAATGTTTAAACGGTTTTGTACTAATTGCTTCTTTTCCATTTTTCTCCATGCTAACACAAAGTATCCGAGAGAGGGAAGAAAAAAAAAGAAAAAGAAAAAAAAAAAAAAAAAAAACGCTCTATTTTACCACAAAAATACCCATGAAGAAGCAACAGTATAAAAGCACTAAAGGGGGGGGATAAAATAAACTAAAATCAAGTACTAAATAATAAACAGCTACTGAAGTCCAGCCCACTTGTATCCTATTGGCTGACGAGACCGAGGCACGTGAATTCACAGATCAACGTTCACCCACGTACAACATGTGAAACGCCTACCCGAAGCAGATCCACATATCCACCCTTCTTTCTCCGTCGGTGTGCAAACTTTATTTCATTTACATGCCTCCAGAGGTCAACATTCGTAAATGCTTCAACAAAGCTGTAGATGTTGTCCTCTGCCTTGATAAATCATGATACCCATGTGACACATACTGTATTATGTATAACGTCTTCACGTATCGCAGCGGAATATTCTCCCCATATCGTCCATCGCTCCTCACACCGTACCTTCTGTAGATGCATGTTCTTGGTGAGCTGTTCCTCCAGCATGTTCTGCAGCTTCTTGTTCATCTCCCGCAGGTTCTCGTCTCCAGGCTTGACCAGATCCCGGAGCACCGAACTCAGACCTCCCCTCTCTCCCTGGTGAGCAGCATGAGATGCAGCTCCTCCTCCATCTGGGAGACAGGAAAAGAGGTTGAAACGCGCGAACGACTCGGACTTGGATAAAACACGGGTGAGGTCTGAATCACAGTGTGAACTGCGCTCATTTATTACCTATATTGATACATATAGGGGTTTGGCTAGAAAATTCAAAGCCTTACAATACTAAAGGTCTCGATATCGCGATACATATTGCGCACCTTCATATCTTCAATTGCGATATGATATTTTCGACATACTGCCCACCCCGTAATACGGTGAAAGTTTTACCAGAACAGTGTGGCCTGTCTTCACGCGCCTCTCTACACTCTCAAGACTACTGCCAACCAAGTGAAACCAAATCTCATTAGACCTTTCATTAGCCCGCATTAGAATTATCAATGGTGTTTCATCAAGAACATTTATCAAACCTCAGGATCTTTTACGAACAGTGAAGACGCTCTCGCACACTTTTAGAGAAGAGTCGTAAAAGCCATTAGGCTCTACAGCTATGACATGTGGGATCCATTCAATAACTGAGACGGCATCAAATGTGTTTACACCAGACGAGTCGTCTGGAGACTTCTGCAAAAATGTACGTTCATTACCGATGTCAGTAAGAGAGGTCCTTTTCTTTAAATGTCCCATAATGAGTCTGCTGTAAAAAGCTTGCCGGTATCACAAACATTTTTGCTGTGGTGTAAACAAAGTGGAGTAATGGGATTTTCATAACAAGATATTAAGGAAAGCAATGCAAATATTTTCCAAATGCAGCACACATCGTCAAACCTTACATGGTTAAACTATTAGGGACGGACACTGTGCAATCCAAATAAATCAAACAAAAAAGCACAAAGCCATATTTGGACCACTCGGACAAAGTCAAACTCGGTGGGGAAACCTACCGTACGTGAAGTAAGGAATAAAACGTGACCGGCGGACGTGCTTTTCGAGGAAAGTAACAACCCCAATGCAATGATTTGCGAATCTCATAAACCCGTACGTTATTCACAATAGGACGTAGAAAACGTATCAAAATGTTTAAACCGAGGAATTGTACCATTTTAAGAAGAAAAAAACAACAACAACAACAACAACAACAAAAAGATCATTTTGAATTTGATGGCCGCGACAACTGGGGCAACAAAAGGCTGGAAAAGTAAGTGTTACTTAATAAATGACCTTATTTCCACCTTAAAACGGTACATTTTCCCCCAGTTTAAACATTCTGATATGTTTTCTACATTCTATCGTGAATAACATATGGGTTTATCAGATTCGCAAATCACCACATCCTGTTTTTGTTTACACAGCGTCCCGACATTTTTTAGAACTGGATTGTAAGTGGATCGCTACAACAGCACATCGAGAAGCGTTTCGTTCTACTCGTACAACAATTGCCGACGAGTAAAAATTTTACAGGTTAGAAATATCTACACACGCAAGGGAGATGAATAATCTCAAATGAACCCCGCCTTTAAACTGAACGGATATCAGCCGTCCTCTAATATGGCCACGCTGCAGATATACGGCACCTGCACCCCTTGAGAGGTTTGTAAAACGATGCTTACGAAGCAAACTCTGAAATAAACCCGATTAATTCCGACGCACAAATTGCTTTCTTAATGTGAATCATTTTGCAGAGAGCAGCAATCAAAAGTAAACAAGACTAAAGATGATCCTGCAAGTGATTCCTCCAGCAGGCCCATTAATATACATAGCCCATTAGTCTCCGAATTGAGATCAGAGAGAGAATAGGGAAGAATTGGGGGGGGGGGGGGTATTGTTACGTACATTTGGAAAATTTAGAGAGCAGGAAATTTAAGTTATGCAAGACCAAAAGAGATGGAAAACAGAGACGAGTCTTGTGGTAATGAGGGGAAAAGGTACAGTAAGGTTGTCCATTTAGCCAGGGGAGTGCAGGTACAGTCGTACTTCAGTTCAACTGACACACGACAGAGTTTTACTTCAGAGCACGACAGCGAGTCGAGCTCTGGAGCTCCTGCCAAGAGTGTCAAGGGCAAAAGTTATCGGTTCGATCGGGCTGCATCCATCTCCGATATCACTCTTCCTGGGTGACTGGAGAGAATTTAAAAGGTCAGTTCACAAGTCCGAAGGCAAATAAACTCATAATCGAATAAATCTCCACCATTACGTCCCTTAAGGATGGTCATATCTAGCCAGATCTACAATCATCATATCCTAGTGATTTATTCATGTGATTTTTTTCTGTTCCAGTTGCCATGTTTTGGACCGCATTTCTCCGCTTCACTGAACAGTGCAAACTTTGGATAAAAATATTTTAGAAGGAAAAAAAAAAAAAAACACAGTGCTTTGACAAAGCTGGAAAAACAGACCGTGATCCTTATGTACTTCATTCCAAACTGCTGATTCCATTTAAACTTGCAGAAAACCAAAATATATACACATTTATCTCACACACATACTGTATGCTCATCCTATTCTGGAGTGCGCCTCAAAACATTTAAGAGCACCTAAAGCCTGGTGGCTGTTCATGTCTTCGTGGGTAAAGAATCCCAGAGTGTGTAGTCGGGAGGAGGAAAGTTGATATCAACTAACTAACGAACTCTTGCTAATGTTCATTCTGAGATACACATCCCATATAAGTATAATTGAGACAGATTAACAATAACAATAACATTGATGGACGAACATATCATTTAATAACAGTGTTTCCTATTCAATCCTCAAAATGGCATATGCAAAAAGGATATGCAATCATCGAGTCATAATTGCTAATGCACCATATACTCAGTCATGCTGGATCTCATGTTGTACTGCTTCCCTACGCCACACAGCACTTAAAAGCCACAAATGCATTGCTTCCTGTGGGAAACTTTTCACATGCCCGTTTGAGTGCTGTTTTTGTGCTCAAATGGATATAATTCGACACAGATGTGTATCAGACTTGAATAGAAGCTCGAGGATGTACTCTCTTTCCACTGTGAATTTGAAGCAAGGCAGCAGCAGTAGTAGTAAGCGAATGTTATCATCATTAACCTCAAGCTAGGGGTGTGTTTTGATCTTTTAGTACTGCATGTGGAAGCACCGCCCGCTCCCACTAACATGTGAGTAAATAACACCCACTCCCACCGACGAGTAAAAACCACCCGCTCCCATCAACGTGAGTAAAAACCACCGGCTCCCACCAACATGAATAAAAACCGCCGGCTCCCACCGACGTGCGAGTAAAAACCGCCCGCTCCCACCGACGTGAGTAAAAACCGCCGGCTCCCACCGACGTGAGTAAAAACCGCCCGCTCCCATCAACGTGAGTAAAAACCACCGGCTCCCACCAACATGAATAAAAACCGCCGGCTCCCACCGACGTGCGAGTAAAAACCGCCCGCTCCCACCGACGTGAGTAAAAACCGCCGGCTCCCACCGACGTGAGTAAAAACCGCCCGCTCCCATCAACGTGAGTAAAAACCACCGGCTCCCACCAACATGAATAAAAACCGCCGGCTCCCACCGACGTGCGAGTAAAAACCGCCCGCTCCCACCGACGTGAGTAAAAACCGCCCGCTCCCACCGGCGTGAGTAAAAACCACCCGCTCCCACCGACGTGAGTAAAAACCGCCCGCTCCCACCGGCGTGAGTAAAAACCACCCGCTCCCACCGACGTGAGTAAAAACCGCCCGCTCCCACCAACGTGCGAGTAAAAACCACCCGCTCCCACCGACGTGAGTAAAAACCGCCCGCTCCCACCGGCGTGAGTAAAAACCGCCCGCTCCCACCGACGTGCGAGTAAAAACCGCCCGCTCCCACCGACGTGAGTAAAAACCACCCGCTCCCACCAACATGCGAGTAAAAACCACCCGCTCCCACCAACATGCGAGTAAAAACCACCCGCTCCCACCGGCGTGAGTAAATCCACCCGCTCCCAACAACGTGAGTAAAAACCACCCGCTCCCACCAACGAGTAAAAACCACCCGCTCCCACCAACATGAGTAAAAACCACCCACTCCCATCTACATGAGAGTAAAAACCACCCACTCCCACATGAAAATAAAAACATGCCCACTAACCCCTACACGAGAGTAAAAACCGCCCACTCCCACGAGAGTACAAACTGACCCCTTCCCCCTACACGAGTAAAAACCGCCGCTCCTATCTACATCAGAATAAAAACTGCACACTCCAACCGCATGAGATCAAAAACTTCCTACATGAAAGTAAACACTATCCACTCCCATCCACATCAGAGTTTAAAAAACCGCCCATTCCTGCCCACACGAGTGTAAAAAACACTTACTGCCACACCTTTTTTTATTATTCTGATACACACCTCTACTACACAGTGCGACAATCCTTTCTCTTCTCCCACACATGCCAGCAGGTGCAAAATGACTGAAGTGTGGGGACATCGAATCTGTGTCGTAAAATGTAAGTATAGATAATGCAGCATCAGGGTTTTTCCTCTACCGGCATTATCGAAGCAGATTCGAAGATGAAAGAGAGAAACCCCTACACGACGGGCTTAATTGTGATTGATCACAACTGAAAGAGCTCTATTTGTTCAGTCGCAGTTTTGTTGAAGAGAATCTCAGTATACATAACAACTTCAGACAGCGTCATGATGATTTCCTGGACTGAGGCCAGTCAGTTTTAATAAAGTAGCTGTCGCCGTGTCTGCACTTACAGTACATGCCTTATTGGATCAAAATGCATCAATAAAACCGGGAAGTGTAGACACATTGGAATTTCCAGTCTCAAGGAATCACCATCATCTTTATTTTTGTCCGGAAGTAATCGCATCTTTGAAACCTACTAAGAACTAAGAACACCAACGTATAGTATATTTCACCACCGTTGTTTGCTAAAGCTGAAAATGTAAGAATCGGTATATCCTTCAACCTCCAACCAAGGAAACGACTGCTACCCTGTGTTCATGACCGCATTGATGGGAAAATGCCAGAACTGCCTGTAACTAGTATTTCTTTCATATTGATCAGCAACGTTAATTCTAATTTGCTGCGGCATGGAGGCAGAGTATTGAGACGCTTTGATGAATCCACAAAGCAGATATAACAGAGAGGACTCCTTGCTCTAATGGGTGGAAAATGCTGCAGGGATGGGTTTCAGAGACGTGGAGCAGAGCCAGGATCGCTCTTCAGCTTGACGCCCGGGAGGAGAACGTTAACCGGAGAAGTCTGGCTACTCGACTCGGAGGCATCGGATGAAGGCGGAGATGCTTTGATCATCAAGGGGGTTCTCGGTTAGCCTTTCAGGGCATCCCCGGCCACAGAGCTGACCGGACAACAAGAGAGGAGAAAAGGGGTCTCAATGATGTTTCAAGATGACCTTCTGTTCTGTCGAAACATGGCACTGACTTCACAGACCAAACAAATTTGTATAATTATTATTATTTTTAATGGTCCAGCAGTAGCTAGGACTTCCTAAAACCTCTTCTCTTCTTATTATCCTATTTGGAACTCCACTGTGGCGAGTTCTTCAGAAGCTTCGTTCGGACACCTGCGAAGGTTTTCCGGCAGGATGAGTCTCCTGACTCACCGGGGCACCTGCTGCCTCCACACTAACCGCAGCCCTGCAGACGACTCCCACCGGAGCGAGACAGGTTAAATGGAAAAACGAGTGGGAGGGAAACAGGCTCTTTTATCTCTGCAACGAGGCTCCTACCTGCTTCACCGCTATGTGTCATCTGCTGTCATGGACCTGAATCATAATGTGATGAATATCATGATCTTTCCCCCTATGGAATAATTCTTTGATGATAGCCCTGTATCAAACACCACCTTGTAACAAAAAAGCCTCGACTCGATCTCCCCCATCCCCCAACCTTAAGCTGGAAGCCCATTAGCATGGGTTTGTGGTTCTAATGTAAGATCCGGCACGAGTAGATGAAACGATTTGCAGCAACTGGCTTCAATCCCCGTAGATAGGTGATAAGTTAGGTTAATTCACGCACCAATAAAAGTCCACAAAAAAAAAAAAAAAAAAACCCACACAACGGGTGGGGTAGAGGACCTGCAGTATGCAGCAAGGCGTGTGTTCGCTTGAGAGCCTCCTGCAAGGAAGAGCACTTAGACAGAAAGTGCTTCTCTCTCACGCACAGTCTCTGAACCTTAATGCAAGATTAGCTCGGACTCTTCTGTCCCACACATTCGCAGACACGGCCATCTTATATTACACACGGTTTTTTCCACACACGCTACAAATCTGCATTTTGATTAAACTGTAAACTGAAGAATGTGGTTCTTTAGACTATGTGAAATCGGAGGCAGAAATCCCAATACCTGAACGTATAAGCACTTCAAGTTCAAGACCTATTGATTATCCTCGGTGAGGAAGGATTGATTGTTGCGGCTCTTAATAACTGCATTAACAGCGAGTGTTGATTGAAGGTTTCTCTGATCCCATGCTTACGGCAAACACTTTCAATTCAAAAAGCTTTCACCAGTGACGACTCTGACTTCAGATCCCTTCAGCAAATGCCATATTCACCTGTCGAGTAAATCACAATTAAAAACATTGAACAAATGCTGTGATTAAAATATGCCTCAGCAAATGAGTTATGATGATGGGAATCATTTGCGATGAGGCTAAAAAGGAACTTATAGCTACATTTAAAGTCCATTTAGGTAGATCATGAATCAGATCATGATGTGATCCAAGCATGACTTGCACTGAAACACAATCCAGGCCTACAATAACCAAGTCTCCATGCACTTTTTTTTTCTCTTCACTTTTCTGTTATCGGAAAATTAGACAATCTGGCCTGATATATATATATATATATATAAAAAAAAAAATTGGCCTTTTACTGATAAAATGGTGTGCGTGATGAGGTCATCTTAAAAAAATTTTTTAAATATAAATAACTAAGTAAATAAAGTCGCAAATAAAGTTCCTTGCGATTGTATGAAATATCAGAAGACGACGTCAGAATGGAGCAGCTGCTCGTCTGATAGGGCTCCAAGTACATGCCCTTATGCGATGAAGCCCATGGGTCTGGGACAGCCCACGCAATAAAGCATTCTGGGACGTAGTGGTGGAGAGACACTTCACAGAAAGTCTCTGGCTGCAACATTTTTAGAATGTCACGGCCTACGTTTGAGACACTGTGCCAATTAATTGGTTGTGATGTTGCGGCCATCGCAGGTTGATACATTTCAATGCGATAAACCTTTCTTGGATGGACACGTAGCGAACGTTTCGCTCTAATGTTTGGCTCTGTTCCTTTTAAGATGATTTACATACTGGATTAAGTCTTGGCCGACGTGTGATTGGTGTGTAACACGTTTTAGGGTGAAACGTGCCTTTAACGTTTAAAGTACTCGAACGTCATTGGAGTGAAATCCCCTAGCTATCGCTGTGTGTCATTTTATCAGTATCAGCATCTCTAGTACCACTGTGCAACATCTGGGTGATTCTGCGATAAGGGGCGTCATTTGTGTCCCGCTGACATTCCGTTTACGAATATGTATGTAAAGTAAAAGACGTTCTGAACACAAGTAAAGTGGCCTTCACAACAACATGCGTGCATGTTTCTCATAAATAAAACCTACAAAACATACAGCACTTAGAAAACAGAAGGTTTGCCCATCCCAACCCACTATAATACACTTTACTTTGGAATATAATCATTAAAATACCCCTTAAAAAAAAATCTTTAAAACTCGTTAATATCTCATCCTTTTCCAGGACATTGTGAACAATTTTACCAACAAAAAAAAAACCCAACGCTGTTATCCATTTAAGAGCAAAATGTGGCTACTTCCACATAGTACATACTAGATCTTAGACTTGATCTTGATCGTGGTCTTCAGGCGAACAGGACTGCTCGATGCAGGAGATAAAAAGGAGAAACTGTACTGTTTAGGTCGGACGTTCGTTTCCTCTCGATCGGAGACTCGGGTGCAGAGAGAAGAGCAGCACGCACTCTCCCTCTGCTGCATTATTGAGGATGAGTGTTGGGTTCGCTCGGGCATGTCTGCATGCTGAATCATTTACATCACTGCTCATGTCGGCCCTCATCCCGTAGTGGCGTCTTCGGCTTCTGCGAACCCCGCCCCTCCTGTCTTTCCTACAGTCTTCCATCCTTGCTCCGTTTGCTTCCCTACATCACGACCCAGGATCTCTTCCCAGCTTCTTCATTCAAAGCAAGTCTTGTTCCTTTCCTGACCCGGACCAACACGCTGCCATCTACAGACTTCCATCACTGCAGAGACAGTGGCGTAGCAAGTACTCACTATTAGGAGAACTCACTAAAATACCTGCATGATCTGTACAGTTATACCGATAAGCGTGATGCGCTCTTGCATCTGGGGCAGATGAATTTGATATTTAATCACTCAATACACAACATCTCAATGCATATCTTGCCGAATTAATAACGTTGCCCTCGTGACAGTTCTACAGAAAATCATTAAAATAACATCCCTGTCGTAAGGAAAGTGACAGCTTAGATTGGAAAACCTTCGCGTCGTTCCTCCTTAGGCGTCGTCGGCTGTCTTCGGAGATCCTGGGGCTCAGAGCGTAACTAGTTGGATTTCGTAAGAAGTGGGGAAAAATACATGAGTCCGATTGGTTAATCCTATTTCTCACCCTAGTGAGAGCTGTGATTATACAAACTAAAGGATGTGCTCATTTGAAGCCCGAGGTGGTTAAATACGTAGGGATCGTAAAGATGGCTACTTTACGTTTATTTCTGTATACATTACTGTATAAAATTTAGCGTGGATATAATCAGCTGCAGCAGTATGGGTGCCATGTTAACCATCCACGAGTAAGCATTCGGAACTGGAAAATATCGGAGAAAACCTGAAATCACCCCTAGCGACATCCGTGACGAATGTGTCGTTTGTAATCCATAGGTGAAAGTCCGTTTTCCCCGTGCATGGACATTCTGATTAGCAAATACGGCGAGCCAGAAATTTCACGGCTGACCTCCGACAGTCCGGAGTAACTCTGTATCGAACAGGCGGCTTATCGAGGCGATCCGGTTCGCTGCCGAATCCTGAGCCAGTCAAAACAAACGAGGCTTGCGAATTAAAAACACTGGACTAAAGCCCCGTGATGAGAAAATCAAGGGCCGAGTCTTCTTAAGCTCTCGAGATCAGCAACACACAAAATGTGTGTAACGGACAAAAACGAAAGCTCAGATGAGGGAAGACCGCCAGGGAAAAACACAATGCGGTTGTGCAGGTAGTCCTGCAACCTCAAAGGATCAGAGACCTTCAACTTTTATAGCACAATATTTACAATTAGAAGACGCTGGCCTTAATGAAACCTAGTCTGGCATGTTAAATTAAATGTTAAATCAGTCGGTCATGAAATTAAAACAGGAGGAAAGCTCGTAGGGGAGGGGAGGATAAAGTCACATCATCATCATCATCATCATCATCATCATCTCTCTACTGCGGACACAAAATTAACCCATTTTCTGGCAGGCTAATGAAGACAGAGCGCCTGAAGTAATGACTGTAATCTCAATGATCTGGAAAAGGTTCTTTTAGGGCAAAAGGTGAGCGCATACCTCATCAAAGTGGCCTTGTGTGTGTGTGTGTGTGTGTGTGTGTGTGTGTGTGTGTGTGTGTGTGTGTGTGTGTGTGTGTGATGGGAATTAAAGTGGAGTGAATCTAGATGGAAAATGAATATTGACTTTTATTCAAGACGCTCAACCAAGTCCTTATCTGAGCACATTAAGGGTCAGAGAAAAAAAAAAAAAAAGAGAAAAGAAAAAGAAGAAGTGTTGTGTTGGGATGAACACAGAATTTTGTTGGAATATTTCCCAATAGCATTGTGCTGGTGGAACTGTATTTATTCATTAGTATTTATTCATTAGTATTGAACAGAGTTACTCAAGCAAGGTGCTGGGAAAACAGAGTGCTTTTAGTGATTGTGTAATTAAATTAAACACTTCGGTAGTACCGAGCGTTTTGTATCACACTGTATAGAGTAAGAGCGATAGCAAGAGAGAAAAAGTAAACTTTGAATTAAATAAAACGAACGTTTCTTCTGATTAATACTGCGGAACTGAGAATTAGAGAGCTTAGTGAAGGATATACGACACAAGAAACCAATGAGGAAAAATCTAGAAAACTTCTTGGGCGTGGGCGGGCGGGGGTCGGGTATAAATATATATGGACTCCCTGCCTAGTCCCATGTATTTGCCTGGAATAACTGACGGTTCTTGGCTGAACGGATTGGAGCCTGATGTGGTCCTCTGCTTCAAGGTCTGACATTCTTTGCTTTCTGAGGTGCTTTTCTGCTCAGCATGGTTATATAGAGTGGTTCGTGCAAATCGGTCTGGGCTACTGCCACATGATTGGTTCATTGGATAACTGCATGAACGTGTAGGTGTTCTTCTTAAAAGTGGCCAGTAAGTGTAGTCGTTTTTTTCGCTTTCTGGTTGTTGAACCTGCTTGTCAACAAATTGTTAAAAAAAATATATAATAGCACAGTCACTAAATCCAGCCATCCATCTATTTTCCGTACCGCTTATCCTGCACAGGGTCACGGGGAGCCTGGAGCCTATCCCAGGGGACTTGGGGCACGAGGCAGGGGACACCCTGGACGGTGTGCCAACCCATCGCAGGGCACAATCAATCACACACTACGGACAATTTAGAGATGCTAATCAGGCTACAACGAGCGTCTTTGGACAGGGCGAGGAAACCGGAGTACCCGGAGGAAACCCCTGAAGCACAGGGAGAGCATGCGAACTCAACTCGCACAAGGTGGGGGCGGGAATCGAACCTCCAAACCCCGGAGACGTTCCTTTTCTTGGAATATACATTAACGAACTGTCAGTGATCATCAGTTCAAAGCAATATGGAATTCACCAAACGTTCCTCGTAGTTGATCATGCGTATGACAAAACACCACCTCTGTCTACACTTGCCCGCTTAAAAAAAAAAAAAAAAAATCGTACGGTTAAAGTGAAGCAGCAGATCCTGTTGGATGTTCAGAAGTTAAACTCCGGTGAGGCCGCAACACTTTTTTTATTTTATTTTTTTTTTTTTTTTTAAGAGCTAGCCTTTGCGTGCGGTGCAGCCTGGACTTCGTGACAGGCGATATTATTGAGCACGAATGAGTGCTTACTCGCGTACAAGCAAGCCACACTTTCGAAAACAGACTCCAGTGATGAATTACGAGTCTCTCTGCACAGTTCCAGATCGAAAACTGGGTCATTTCGCGTCAGAGGGGGCTTTCTAGCCCGTGCTTTCGGGAGTGTTTACAGAAAAATTCACCTGATCGCAGCTGTGCTTTGGGATATGCTTTGCTAGATAAATGGAAAAAACCTACTTCAGTCAAAGTGTGGAAAACGAGATTCATGAACTATTACAAACCTCCTTGCTAAAGGGCTGGATGATATGATTTCTGGATTGTCGATGGTTTTATAAATCCACTGTTAATTGTAGCAGCAAGAAATTCGATTAGATGTTAAAAATCTCATTTCGTACCTACCGTTTCATTCCCCTCGCAACCATCCTTCATGTAAATAAACACCGCTTCTTTTGATAAAAGTTGGTTATGAAAAACAAGGTTTTCGTAACAAGGCTCTATGTTATCATGATAGATACTGTGCTCTGTAATCACTTGCTTAAGTATGCGATATGTGCGGAATGAAACATCTTGCGTTACGCTGTCCTGGGAAAATAATCAACAACAGGGTGGTGTGATGAAGTGGAGGTACGCCGTGTCCTGAAGCGGTCTATTCGTCGTATTTCACAGAAATTTGCTGACACGGAGACTTCCTTGTTCTTTCATATACGTTTCGGACCCGGGAACAAGTTCGGAGTTTACAACTAAATAAGTCGGTCGTATGGGAATTTAAGTAATCGATTGTTTACGTGTTGCAGGATTGGACTGTGAAGTTCTCCTGTAATTGCGTATGAAGCGAGGCTGAATGTAAACGAGGTGATGTGTCTCGGCGGGCCGCAACACTAACGGGCCGTCGGTCTCTCTATGAACCCATCGACCTACGTACCGAATACTAATTCAGCAACAGCGTCTCCCGGTGTCTTCCGACAGCAGTTAATTCTGATTGTTTTCAATCAGGAACTGATTTAGGACATTAACTCACCAGCACACACTTAATCAGAGCATCTGCACGCTCGCAGTACAGTGCTTTTCTAATCAGCACAGAAGTGACTGGGAAAATAAATAAATAAATACACCAGAAACAGGAGAGGAGCGAACGCCACGCTCATTCATCCTCGGAGTCGATTTTCATTACGGTAACGTTCGTTCGGCCCGGGAGAAAGGGCATCGAGGCAGACAGATAACACAAAGGGCAAGAGCTGATGCTAATCTGAGCAAAGTGAGGAGATGCTACACGGAGCTCTTTACTCATTGTGTTCTGTTCAGGTCAAAACGGTCCATTTCACAGCTTTAGTACACTTTGACGTTTTTCATTTGAAAATGACTACGTGGACTAAGTTTCCCCTTTCAGGACCCTTCGAACTGACCGTCCCGACCCTCAGAGGTGGGATGTACGGTAGCGCTACTTGTATCGTTCTCCGCTCGATGTATCAGTTTGCTTGTATTTCCTCGCTCGTAAGTCACTTTGGATAAAAATTTCGCGTCTGCTAAATGAATGAATCGAAACATAAGTGGAGCCATGGGCGGTTTTTTCTCCAACGTGAAACTTCATGTGCTTGACTGATTTTCCCTCTGCACCGAACATGAACAATTATTTAAGATAAACCGACATGACCTTTTTGGTGTATACCACACCTCGGGCAGTGGGTGACTCAACGGTTAAGGCTCTGGGTTACTGATCAGAAGATTGAGGGTTGAAGTCCCAGCACCACCAAGCTGCCACTGTTGGGCCTTTGAGCGAGGCTCTTAACCCCTATGTGCTCCAGGGGCGCTGTATCATAACTGCCCCTACACTCTGACCCCAGCTTCCCTTCCTAACAAGCCGGGATATGTGAAAACGTATGTTCGTTTTCTTGATTCAGAGACACTCGATATTTTTGAGGAACTGCAATTGAGGTCATAAGTTTACACACGCTTTGCAACAACAAAAAAAAAACAGGTCAAGTTCTTTTGATATATAAGAATAAAAAGAGATTACCAAAAGTCGTGAAATATCAACTCACGCCAACTGGTTTTTTTTTATTTATTTATTTTTTTTACAAAAACAGGTGAATTCACCCCGTGTTTCATTACCTCCATGAATTATTTGCACTCGTACCACGATTACACGTGCTGCTAGGAGCATCCCCGGGCAAGCGGTTCTGTGTATCCGATCGGCTCTTCTTTTTCTCCGCTTTCCCATTTTCCACACTACTGCTTCGAATCATATCCACGAATAGATGTCAAAAATAGCAGCGTTATAAATAAAGACTGCCAAACGTTTATAGAGAAATCACACGAGCGAGACAAGTGACGATTTATACCGGCTGCTTGTTTACACGGACTTGGGAGTTTTACTGCTTCCAAAGCTGAGATTTGCGTACGGACTGAATCGTGAGACGCAGAAGATCCTGAATGAAGATGGTGCCTGCGCAAGCTTAATGAAAATTAGGGACACTCTTAGTATTTTTTCTCCCAGACCGAGTATGATTTTATGCTGATACCGAAATGAATCTCGTACTTAGTATTATACATTCGTTATATATCGATCTAGAAGATATTTGATCAGGTCCCATGTATCGTAGGAAGATCCTGTAGTTCCTCCTCTGGGTATTTTTACCGAGGACAGCGTGCTTTGATCGTGAAATCTGTCCACATAGCTGTCATTTCATGCCATCGGTCATTTCATCAGCGTGACAAGATACAGGTCAGGTTGCACCCGATCACGTGGTACTGTATGAGAGCATTTCATACGAGTACACGGTAAATGAGCATTGTATCGAATCAATCCTCGACACCTGTATCAATATCGCTGCATCCCTAATTAAAAACACATCACAACTACGTCAAGCAGGATGGATGAAAGACTACAGTGAATGCTCCCCGAGGCTGCAAACTGCATATAATTTAAGAAATGCCTAGTTATAGAGCCCCAATATAAGATTACACAGACTGTGTGACATCAAAACAGCTTTTTATTTCACCCTCCAATGGACAGCGGTTGTTCACATGATAAGTAATCATTTAAAAAAGGAACCGAGGCATGGCTAACAGCTGATCGAAAACTGCAAGCGCACGCAGCGTTACGACTCGGGGACAAAGCAAATAAACCCGGGGCTAAATAACACAAACCGAGAGCCAGTGAGCCTCTTACCTCTCCTGCTGTCCATGACGTAAGTCTCTATGATGGCACTCTTCTTGCAGATGTCGTCGGCCATAGAGGAGCAGCTGACCTCCAAGTGTTTCACCTTGACGCAAGAACAAACAGCACATGCTATACTGGTCCCTCAACACCACAGGAGACATGACAAGCAGTTTAAACTAAATGGATGTGGCAGGTTAAAAAAAAAAAAAAGAAAGAAAGAAAAGAAAAAGAAAAAAATGACGACATTTCTCCTTCACTTAAACGTAAAATGAATTGTAACAGAACACGTCACGTCACGGGATCTTAACCGTATTTTTTCCCAGTGACCCAAGATGATCTAAATCAGGAGACGCAGTCAAAACGGTGCGTCTAATCTCAGCCGTTACAAAAAACCTAAATCAGTACTTTGATTTGATGCAAATGAGGGCACTGAACCCTGCGTCCCTTAAATAAGCACTTGTGTCGGTTTAGTGTTATGTATATTTCACACCATAGGCATCATGACCCAGGAGCATCTAAGCTTTCATGCACTGGTTCAGTAAATATTATACACATACATTACCAGGGTATGATCAGAAAAGCTCGTTCGGCCAATGAGATAATGACTTGTAATCGCTGTGGCTTTTAGACCAATCACAACGTTTGGATTTTGCCCGATGCCAGATCAGGTGCTTATATAGTAGGCTGTTGTTGAATTCCTACAAAAGCCTAAGAGCCACTGCTGAACTCTTGACCAAGGCAAGTAACCATCAGCTACCTAGCTCTGCACTTCCGATTCTCCCTCACTTTGAATAAAAATGTCTGCGAAATGAATAAAACTAAATAACGGCGCACAAAATGTAGCACTATGAGACACTTCTGTTACAGTAGCCAGGATTATCCATTAATCTCAGGCACTTCACACACACGACATTTCTGCCCTCAGTAATCAATACAACTGTCAGCTAGCATTGAGGAGAGAAGTCAAAGGTCACACCTTCTCTTCCAGCAGCCACTTTTCCTGCTGCACCTCAGCCAGCCTCTGGAAGAGTTCGTTGACCTCGTCGTCAGAGAGGTCAGCTGGTCTTTGGGATTGAGGACTGCTGGTGTTGGACTACAGACAGAGAAACAAACAAATTAAAATAAAAAAAAACATCATCAACCCGGAAATAAAGATCACGTTCCTGTTCACGGCTCACAGTAGAATTCAGGTTACGCTACAGTTTCTCAATGTTTTTGGGCGAACGATCCCAAACGGACATTTCTGCGACCCAAAGCCTCGACCACCCGACGTTTTTATTCCAGATTTATCAGTTTTCACTTATAAGTCCATATACTATAAATGTTTCAGTATACGTTCGTTTTCTTGATCCAGAGACACTCGATATTTTTGAGGAACTGCAAGTGAGGTCATAAGTTTACACACGCTTTGCAGAATCTGTTTATAAAAAAAAAAAAAAAAAAAAAAAAAAGGTAATGATTTAAAAATAAGAAGGATCATAAAAATTGCATTTTGTTTTTTTATTTAATACTTTTTATTTATTTATTTGCTGGAAGAGCATCTTCTGCATATTTGAGCCCTTTCCAGCAGCGGCTATATGATGCCGAGATCCGTGTTTTAACACTGAAGACAACCGAGGGACTCGTACACGACTATTACGAAAAGGTGCGAATGTTCACTGATGCTCAAGAAGGCAACACGGGGGGGTGTAAACTTTTGAACAGGATCATCGGTGTAAATTGTTATCGTTTTGTCTTTTGGGAAACATGTAAATATATTACGTAGTACTAAATTTTAAAATAAAATCTTTAAACAAAATAATTTACACCGATCATCCTGTTCAAAAGTTTACACCCCCCGCTCTTAATGTATCGTGTTGCCTTCTTGAGCATCGGGGAACGTTTGCACCTTCTGTAATAGTCGTGTACGAGTCCCTCGGTCGTCCTCAGTGTGAAAAGATGGATCTCAGCATCATATAGCCGATGTTGGAAAGGGCTCAAATATCCAGAAGATGCTGGAAAAGTAAAGAACGTGCAGGACCCGGAGGATTTTTCTGAAGAACAGGGGGCAGTTTAACTGCTCAGGACAAACAACGGACTCATGAACAACTATGAGCTGGTTCATTTGTGTAAAATCAGTTATTATTGTGTCTTGTGGACTATATGTAAACATCTGTTATGTGAAATAGTTTATTCAGGGCAGGACTAAATAAAAAAAATATATTATTATTATAAAATTACCACCATTTTGCAGATTCTGCAAGGCGTATGTAAACTCAGCTGTAGCAAAGATACATGAACGAAGAAATGTTTATTAACGAACTCCAACATTAGTGCAATGCATCAGGAGTGTGAATAACAGTAAAAGAGAACGTACGCCCATCATTTAAATATGGCACTTTTTTTTCCATGTTTAAAAGTAAAATAAGTGAAAAACAGTAGCACACAAAATCAATGTTCAAAGTTACAGTGATAGGAGTAACATAAATATTAGTAATAATATTCATCAGAGGACAAGAGGACATTAATTAAATTAATTAATTTCTCTTATGACCCCATTTCGTAAATCAACTGACCCCTAGTTTAGAGATATTTTACACTGGGGTGCTGGAATTTTAAGCAGCATACATGTGACCGTTGTTGTTGTTGTTGTTTCAGTCACAGTTAAAGGAATCCTAAAAGTCCCACGTCCTTGCCCTGGATTACTCTTTCAGCGTGTGGAGCGGTGAAATGGAGATGCGGAACAAGCAGAACGTAAACACTCGAGCGCACGGCCGCTTGGCACCTTCCATCTGTCCATGTGGAAAACTTCACACTCCACAGACACAGCACCGGGAAACGCAGCTTCAGTCCTGCTAAAAATCCTGCGTCGATCTTCGGTCTGTAGCTCGGACGGAGCTGAGACGGGTTCGGCACGGCTGACTTGCACGCGACGTGCTCGGGAGGGCAAGCGTTCATAAGCATGAACTGTTAAGTCAGGACGGTAGTGACTGATCACCTGAACTATACACCCCCCTGCAGTAATCACTTCTACGTGGAGACAATATCTTCATCTTCCTACAAGTGTTCGTGCTTGTAGTGTAGCGTTCATGCTTACTACTCGTTTCGGCGTGCGTTCGGGTTCAGGAACCGGAGTGTATGCGATGAAAACGAGGTCAGCCTGTCCCTGAGACTGGAAGCGGTCCCTTGAGGTCCTTTCTGAATTCCCCCGGAGAGTCTTATCTTTCCTCCGGCTTATTAAATGAGCTTCTTTTACTAAAGGACAAAAGACGATTCAGCTTAAATAAAGACTGCCTCGTTTCGGCTTTTGTTTGGTTTTGTGGAAGAAGAGCAGGCGCGGGGGGGGGGGGGGGGGTGTTAGGGTTGGGTGTGACTTTGGGGGTTTTGCACTGATTTATGTGCAACTTACCACAAATGGTTTGCTGAAACGGAGTTATTTTAAAACTGCAGTATTTATGGATATTACAGTATCCAGGAGTATATTAATAGCTGCATACAATGCCTATAGGAAATCATCATAACCTGTCGAAATCCTTACCTTTTGTCACCCTGGAAACTATGTGACGTCTGTACTTACACGTCATAACCCTGGACAAATTCTGAACAATTATTAAAAAGTTAATTCGTGAAATTCCCGGTTTGGATAAGTCATCAGCCCCTTAGATTAACCATTATAAACTTGCTCAGGTACAACCAATCAGTTCCCAGATCACGACACCAGCCTAATTGACCCCCACTTGACATCAATCGCAGGGATTTTAATTATTTCATAAGAAAACCGTCCGTTCCGTGATGATTCCATTACTAGTAGTGCATGGCAACGCATAGAATACACCATGGTTGGAAAGGTGCTTTCGAAAGGGCTCCCGGACAAAGCGGTGGAAAGGAACAAGTTAAGAGAAGGACACAAAAAAAGATTTCAAAAGGCTTTAACCATCCCTCTGAGTCCCGTTAAGAGCATTATTAAGAAGTGGAAAGCGTATGGCACTAACCAACACCTTGCCTAGATCGGGCCGTCCCTCCGCTCCAAACCGGATGACCGAGCCACTTGGATAATGATCACGGAAGCTACCAAGAGGCCAATGGCAACTTTGAAGGACTTACAAGTCCTTATGGCAGGGTGCAAAGAAAGAAGCCTCTTCTGAAAAAGGGCCACACAGAGTCTCGTTTGCGCTTTGCAAAAAAAAAAAAAAAAAACCCCTTGGAAGATGCTAATGCTATGTGGCAAAAGGTTTTGTGGTCCGATGAGACCAAGATTGAACTTTTTGGACTGAACTGCAGGCGACCACCCAAAACACATCATACCTACTGTGAAGCATAGTGGTGGAAACGTTATATTGTGGGGGTGTTTCTCTTCAGCAAGGACTGGGCGATTGAAGGGATTGAAGGGGAAACGGATGCTGTCAAGTACACCCAAATTCTTGAGGAAAACCTGCAGTCTTCTGCTAGATAGCTGAAGATGGGCAGGTGGTTCACCGTCCAGCACGACAACGGCCCTAAACACACCGCCAAAAAAACTATGCAGTGGCTTAAGGATAGGAAGGTGCATGTCCTTGAGTGGCCAAGTCAGAACCCCGATCAAAATCCAATCTGTGGATGTGGATCGCCGCTCACAACGAAATAAAAAATCTTTTTTAAAAAAAGTCTTTATTGGTCACATATACATATGCACAGTGAAACTCTTTTCTTTGCATACCCCAGCATGTTAGAAAGTTGGGGTCAGAGCGCAGGGTGAGCCATGATGCAGCGTCCCTGGAGCAGAGAGGGCTAAGGGTCTTGTTCAATGGCCCAAAAGTGGCACCTTGTCAGCGCTGGGGCTTGAACCCCTGACCTTCCGGTCAGCAAAATCAGACTGAACTCGAACGAATCTCAAGGAAGAACGGCCAAATGTTCCCCAATCTAGGTGCGCAAAGCGAGAGACATATCCAAACAGACTGATGGCTGTAATTAAAGCAAAAGATGGCTCTACGAAATATTAAATCATGAGACTGATCACTTTTCCAACTCTGTTGTTCTAGTTTTCTTTTTTTTTTTACGCTTCTGAACTGTTGCCTTTTTACGTTGAGGTTGTAAGGCAGAATGTGTAAATAAAGCTGGAACAAATAAATATATTTTTCATCGATTTTGATCTCAGGTTGTAAGACAAAAAAAAAAAAAAAAAGACTACTTCAAAAGAGGTATGATGATTTTCTATAGGCACTGTACGAGCTCAGAGAGCTGCAAATAGTAAGTTGTCTATGGCAACGGAGCAGAGCGAGGTGGATGTGAGTGAGTGGGTTTTTTTGTTTCTTTTTAGAGTTTGGTTTCTCACCCCTGTTCCAGAAAGGATGTGAAAACTGCACTGCGTCCACACCTGGTTTGTGTGCGTTAAATCAACACGTGCCGTCAAAAATGGACGCAGTTGTGTGGTGGTTTATCGGCGGCCTGTTTAAACATGGCGCGCAACTGGATCCGTCATTTAGCCATTTCAAATGAATGTAAACATAACATTTGTTCCGTAAAGATATCGTGTGATAGTTTGTAAAATATATACACCACGATACTGTTGAACTCTTGATTCTGATTGGTCTATAGGTGTGGACCGACAAATCGCAGGTTTCTATTGATTCGAATACGTTACTGTTTCTATAGCAACAGCTAACACAGGTGAACTAGTTAAACCTAGCGCTTGCAGGACGTTATGGAGGGCCGTGGAAACGGTCTGTCCGAGAACCTTTGAGAAACACAATCTTGGAATACCTTATTGGTGGTCTGTGCCGATGCTCCTTCCTTCATCATCTCTCTGTAGCTGAAGGACGAGACGCTGCTGCTGTCTCCTGTCTGCTGGGTCCGACACGGAGAACTGATCTCGGACAACACCAGCTCCTCCAGACCTGGACACAATAACACACAACCCTCAGATAAACAGCCATTCCCCTTTCACACTGACACAGCAGACGTTCTCTTCTAGATTAAGAAAACACGTGGTAACTTCATTTAACACAAAAGCAGATGTTCTGCATGTTAAATTGCTCATTCTGACATCCTGACTCTATGAACGTACGCTCCGCTAACCGCCATGCTGTTGTCTGAGAGCCTTCTCGGATTCTTACCTGCAAGGCTCCTAAAATGATAACCATAACCCCCTGAAACAGCTAATGGAACTCGGGCATAATCAGTTTACGTGTGGTTTTGGTCTGTGCTGCTGTAGAAGAACCACACGGTTATGGTTACCTGATATTCACACAGAATTCTGTTCAAATGTAATATACTACGATCGATGAAGATTTCATAGGGCCTCTGAAGAAAAGCTGTCGAAGCTCATAAACCTGAAAAGAACAGTGGAAGGATTTGTAAAGACCGGGGCCTTCATCAATATAGAGTTTGTTTACACATTTTCAGCACTGCTGCTGCTAGACGCACTACGTGACTCGGTCCTACGAAAACCTGCCCGAGGGCACGGTGAAGAAATTTTTAACAAGGGAGGGATGCATCTGAAAATGTCTTGCATTTGACATACATAATCTACCGCAAGGAAGACTCGACGGTAGCGCAAGAGCAGAGTTCGTGTAAGAACACACTGCTCGAAAGAGTGAAGAGCAGCATCGAGAGAGGCGTAAAACACACAGTGCCACAAGAAGCAAACAAACACACTGCAGCACAGCGCACAAGGAAGCCCCAAGACTGCTTAGAGCAACAGCGCCAAACAACATTCCCTGCCATCAGTGAACGGAACAGACACGCAGCAAGTGATCAGTCATACTTTACACATGGAGGGGGGAGGGAGGGAGGGAGGGAGGGAGGGAGGGAAGGTAGGAAGGAAGGAAAGAAAGAAAGAAAGAAGAGGGAGGGAGAGAGAGGGGGAAAGGAAGAAGACAGGGAAGGAAGGCAGGAAGGAAGGAAGGAAGGAAGAAAAACAAGGAAGGAATGAAATCACAAAAGGAAGGAAAGAAGGAATGAAGGGAGTGAGGGAAAGAAAGAAGACAAGGAAGGAAAGAAGGAAGGAAGGAAGGGGGGGAAGAAAAACGAAAGAAAGAGAGAGAAAGAAGGCAGGGGAGGAAGGAAGAAAAACAAGGAAGGAAGGAAGACAAGGAAGGAATGAAATCACAAAAGGAAGGAAGGAACGAAGGAAGGAAGGAAGGGAGGGAGTGAGGGAAAGAAAGAAGACAAGGAAGGAAAGAAGGAAGGTAGAGGGGAAAAAGAAAAAAAGAGAGAGAGAGAAAGAAGTCAGGGGAGGAAGGAAGAAAAACAAGGAAGGAAGGAAATCACAGAAGGAAGGAAGGAAGGAAGGGAGTGAGGGAAAGAAAGAAGACAAGGAAGGAAAGAAGGAAGGTAGAGGGGGAAAAGAAAAAAGAAAAAGAGAGATTGAGATAGAAAGAAAGAGAGAATGAAGGCAGGGGAGGAAGGAAGAAAAACAAGGAAGGAAGGAAGGAAGGAAGGAAGGAAGGAAGGAAGGAAGGAAGGAAGAGGGGGGGGAAGAAAGAGAAAGAAGACAGGGAAGGAAGGAAGAAAAACACGGAAGGCTGGTTTTAAACATGTGGAATTATCTGGAACAGCACGTGGAGCAGACTCATGGACTCTGGAAGCGGAGTCTAAGACGGACAGGAACTCTCTGATCAAGACTCGACTGGGATTGGTACCCGACAGCACTGCTGCTGCTGCTGCTATTAAACAGTCAAAAGGATTTACCAAATATTAAGAAAAGAAATGACAAGCAACTTTTTTGTTGTTGTTTGTTTCGTTCGCTTGGGACGTTTGGGACCATTTTGGCAATCGTATACAGAAAAGACGACACTACATCCCAAGAGCAATCTTCATTCCAGCTGTACGGCCGAGTGAGGAGAGTGTGAAGGTGTGGGACCACCCCACAGACCTCAATGAAGCGGGCCGTTTAAAACAAACACAAAAACATAGACATGGTTCCAGCAAGACAGATAAATGTGTCTCCTAACCACAGGAAGGGTCAGAAAGGAATGACCTCAACGCCAAGAGATTCACATTCTCCTTCCTTAAATGACCTCAAGTGTTTAAACCATCTGCTAACAAATCCACAGCAATGTTACACGTAGCGTTTAAGTGTCTTTATCAGGATAAAGAACTGTTCAGGCATGAACTCAGATCATTCACAGTGAGCTGAGATAAATAATGCTAGAGCAATTGTTAAACTACTCAAGTACACAGCGTATAATAAGCACAATCTACTTGCTAATAAAAAAAAAGAAGCTTAAACATCTGCAGAACTGAATTAGCATAAACAGGATCTCTTTATAGACAACAACAGGCGAGTGAACTCAGGTACTTAAATGCTACGTCAACCAAACTACTGCCAAGCATTTGATCCCATAAAACACCCTACGGTCACAAGTCCCAACAGAAGTGTAAGTGTGTGTGTGTGTGTGTGTGTGTGTGTGTGTGTGTGTGTGTGTGTGTGTGTGTGTGTGTGTGTAGATAAAGGAAGAAGCCAAGGTGCTAATGCAGCATACTTTCGTGATAAATTTAGAGGTTGTAAAAATTTCTAAAAAAGGTACACAATGAGTCCAGAGAAACAGGAGGTTTTAGACAAAAGGCTTTCATCAGCTATACAAGAACAAGCTGCTTCTCCATGGATGGATGGGGGAGAGGAAAGAAAGAAGGGGAGAAAGAAAGAAAGAAGGGGAGAAAGAAAGAAAGAAAGAAAGAAAGAAAGAAAGAAAGAAGGGAAAAAGAAAGAAAGAAAGAAGCAGAGAAAGAAAGAAAAAGAAAGAATGAAAGATGGGAAAAAGAAAGAAATAGAAAGAGTGAAAGGGAAAAAGAAAGAGTGAAAGGGAAAAAGAAAGAAAGAAGGGGAGAAAGAAAGAAAGAAAGAAAGAAAGAAAGAAGGGGGGAGAAAGAAAGAAAAAGAAAGAAAGAAAGAAAGAAGGGGGGAGAAAGAAAGAAAGAAAGAAAGAAAGAAAGAAAGAAAGAAAGAAAGAAGGGGGGAGAAAGAAAGAAAGAAAGAAAGAAGGGGGGAGAAAGAAAGAAAGAAAGAAAGAAGGGGGGAGAAAGAAAGAAAGAAAGAAAGAAGGGGGGAGAAAGAAAGAAAGAAAGAAAGAAAGAAGGGGGGAGAAAGAAAGAAAGAAAGAAAGAAAGAAGGGGGGAGAAAGAAAGAAAGAAAAAGAAAGAAGGGAAGAAAGAAAGAAAGAAAGAAAGAAGGGGGGAGAAAAAGAAGCAGAGAAAGAAAAAAAAGCAACAAATGAAAGAAGGGAAAAAGAAAGAAGGGGAGAAAGAAAGAAAAAGAAAGTGAAAGAAGGGAAAAAGAAAGAAAGAAGGGGAGAAAAAGAAAGAAAGAAGGGGAGAAAAAGAAAGAAAGACGGGGAAGGAAGGAAGAAAAAAATACAAGGAAGGAAGGAAATCACAGAAGGAAAGAAGGAAAACAAAGACTAAAAGAATACAGGGAAGGAAGTAGTATCTGTAAATGAATAAGCTGCAGGAAGCAGCCTCTAAAGGACACACGCACACGCCACTTTGTATTTATTAAGGAAGACAATGTTATACCTTTATCAATTTATTGTTACATTTAACTTTTAAGAAACATTCCGGAAACAAGATATCGACTTGCGTAATAAACAGCCGTTCCCTCACCGGCCCCTCTATTCCATCTCTCCGTGTTAATAAGACAAAATGCAGCTTGTCATGTTACTGATAAACTGCAAAGTCCTCTGTCCTGAAGACTTTCCCTGCGGCGAACAATTTAATCAGAACAGCTTTACCTCAAAGTGCTGATGCAGTCTCCAATCCATAAAGGTTATACACACGTCTCCTCGCAGAACGCTTCGTCATGCCGACGCGTCGACGGTTTTCCTCGTTAAACCGTAAATTGCGCGAGAGCCCAACACACCCGTTCTGTCGGAGTCGGTACTATAGAACGGTTACGGGTTTAAACAAGCGCGTTAACGGAAATCCGAGATTCATCATCAGAACCGACCCAGAGAGTGTACGGTCGTGAAGACTCGCCTGTGGTGGAAAACCTTCTGACCGTTACAAAAGCACTGACACTGGAGACTCCTTCCAGAAACGTTAAACATTTCCTTACTGAAAGCTTCACCAGAGCAACAACTTACAGTTATTCTCCGGTAAATAACAATTCGTTAACAGTTCATTACCTGTCTTTGATGGTGTACTACATTGTCCACTGTGAATGAGATGTTACGGTAGAAACGATAACATACTGGAACGCACGAATTGATATAGACCTTGCCGTCTGCACGATCGATTGACGGAGCTGCTGTTTTACAAAATATATCAACACTTTCTGACTGATCAGATTTGAGAATATAATACGGTGTTCAATTCAATTCAATTCAATTTTATTTGTATAGCGCTTTTTACAATAGACATTGTCTCAAAGCAGCTTTACAGAAATATCAACACGGTATACAGATATTAAAGGTGTGAATTTATCCCAACTGAGCAAGCCACTGAGTGGCGACGGTGGCAAGGAAAAACTCCCTAAGATGTTTTAAGAGGAAGAAACCTTGAGAGGACTCAGAAGGGAACCCATCCTCATCTGGGTAACAACAGATATTGTGAAAGAGTTCATTATGGATTTATATGAAGTCTGTATGGCGTTAGGAGCAGCCGTAGTCCCAGCAGTCTGGAATTAAAGAAGATTTGAGCTCCATCCAGAGGCAGAAAGGATCTGGATCTCTAGTATCTCCATAAATTCGTGTGGGGCTCGGCGAAAGGAGAGAGGGAGTTGTAGGCAGACTGACAAATACATATACATATCTATATCTATACACACACATATACATATATATATATATATATATATATATATATATATATATATATATATATATATATATATATATATATATATATATATATACACACATATCTATATATATATATACACATATCTATATATATATATATATATACACATATCTATATATATATATATATATACACATATCTATATATATATATATACACATATACACATATATATATATATATATATATATATATATATATATATATATATAAAAATAAAAACACATCACATCACACATAAATATACACATACATATATACACGCACACATATATAGTCATGGTCTGGTCCAGGAAGCACTGTGTTACTCTCTTTAAGGTGTGTGTGTGTGGATATAAGACAAAGGATGAGCGTCTGGAAAGTCATAGACCATTTAGATTTTTTCCCCTACTTTAAAATGTCTGATTCTAAACTTTCTGTAGAGTAACCATTAAACATTTACAGCCATTTAAATAATGGATGAATCAAAAGAGGAGAGCACTGGCCTCACCAAAAACCTTCAGAGAGCAAATCTGCCTACGCTGTGGCAAATTTCTAGATGTGTATGTGTGTGTGTGTGTGGGGGTGGTACCATTAAATATTTACACATCCCGTCCCTCCCTGATAATGATGCTGTGGGGATGTCGGGGAGGAGAGGAATATCCCCTGAAGGACTAATTGTTTTAACAGCTGACGAACTGCAGCACCTTGGGGCAATTTGGAGACGGTCCTTGCTGCAGAACCAGAGAACCAGAGCTGGATTTGATTGAACTCCTCCTATAAACCTAACCCACACAATGTTGTACAACATGAAGCAACACATAAAGCGCACTTATCCAGCCTGAAACACATGGAGGTGTTTTCAACCCCTGGACCTCAAGAAGTGGGACGTCAGAGCTTGGGATGACTTCTGTGCAAGTGGGGGCTGAAACCACGGATGCCCCCATGTTCATCTTCTTTCTGTTAGCAACAAGCTAGCCAAATAACTGTTCAAACCAGCAAACTGTATAGGCATTGTTATAGATTTACCATGCTGATATGTCTGTATGTTGATTGATCTAAAGCAAATACTTGTGTATATAGAGTATAACTCATTTAAAGGTAAGAAAGAAGTGCTACTCTGTTCGCTGCTGATGCTGTAAAGAGCCATGCTGATTTGACGACACTTGCTGAACTCGGAGTTGACGAGGCCATCAGAGAGTTCCCGAGTTGACGGGGTGTTTTCTTTGTCTACTGGTTGGAGGTCAGGAGTTACTGGTTACGATCGCTCCACTCCACCCAGGTAGGACAAGCTGGATCAGTTCAGACTCCACTTTTTGCTCTGGGTACTTGACAAATTTGGGGTTGTCTTTCAATCGTTTGCTCCACTATATGATATGATTAGGAGGATGTACAGTTGTGAATCTAAATCTTCCAGTCTGAGAAAACTCTCAGGTCACACATCTAAGCAAAGCTTGGTAGAGTCTGATCGCAGCGAGAACACGATTTACCCCTGATTCAGGTTAGATGCGGGGCCAAATTCTACCTGTCTGCTGACAGACGTTCCTGGCAAATGTTTGTTTGATTCAGCATCTACTGCTCAGCCGTCGATATGCTAAGTACTGATCAGTATACATGTGTAGTACGAATACAATCCGGATATCCGCCATGCTGGCAGCATCATGTGACCTACAACTTTAAAAGAGCCGACGACCTGCATTCCACCACTCTTGATTCGGACAGCTCTTCGGCGCCAGTGCCGTTGCCTTATGGGATAGCGCAGTGTGCGTTGCTTGGGGCAGCGGTAGCTCAGTGGTTAAGGCGTTGGTCTACTGCTCAGAAGGTCGTGAATTCAAACCCCAGCACCGCTAAGCAGCCACTGTTGGGCCCCTGAGCAAGGCCCTTAACCCTCAATGGCTCAGATGTATGAAAGATAAATGGAAGTCACTCTGGATAAGGGCATCTTCCAAATGCCATAAATGCAATGCAATGTAATGTACTCCTCCTTTGATGTACCTGCTTTTCTCCTACTGTTTATTTGGATAGTATGGATATCCAGACGCAGCCTTTGTATCACTATTCTCAAGTGACGTCATGTGATCAGATACTGCAGTTTCCCACAATGCCTTTCAGGACTGATGGCACCTTTCCAGATGTGCAAGCTGCCCATTCCAAAGGCACTAACGCACCCCCAAACTATCAGAGATGCAGGCTTTTAAACCGAGTGCTGATAAAAAGCCAGATGGTCCCTCTCCTCTTTAGTTTAGAGGACACGGTGTCAGTGACTACGTTTACATGGACAGCAGTAATCTTATTATTGACCTTATTCTGAATGACAATATTGAGATTAAGGTGTTTAGAGTCACTTTTAGAATATTCCTCTCATGTACCCGTTTTACATGTTATAGAACATAGATCGATTAACGGCACACGTCATTACGTCACCGCGTCACCGCGCGACGCCGTCCGACGTCCTTCCAGAATTTCACGCATCAACATACAGTTCGTCTTCGTAATGGTACCGTATACAGTTTTGGGTGTTTTTATTTAAAATTTTTACGAACGCTTCAAGTGCGGTTAACTATTAGTCATGCTGTACGTGCAAAGAGACGACTGCTTGAAACCATGGACTACGTCCCAAATCGCGTACTTACCTGCTATATAGTAGCCGAGATACATGTATTTCACCTACTATAGGCCTATAGTAGGTAAGTACACGGTTTGGGACGCAGCTGTGCTCTCGTTTGCCGTCAAACGGTTGTGCGCTGCCGTGTGTGTACGTGTCCTGTCACAAAATGCGGTGAAAACTCTCACACGACATTAATAGTGTGATTAAGGTGTGTACATGTCTGTAATACACGTGGATAATGCAAATAAAACAGGAGTACTCCACACGTCTTAATTCCATTTGTGTTTTCTTCGAGGACGACCTCAATCGGATTAAGGTAATTAAAATTTGCTGTTTACATGCTAGTTTCTTAATCAGAGTTTCGTCTTAATCGGGTTAATATTGGATTATTGTCGTCCATGTAAACGTACTGAATGGTTTCCAAAAAGAATTACGATTCGTCTGACCACAGAAGAATTTTCCACTTTGCCTCGGTCCATTTTAAATGCGCTTTGGCCCAGAGAAGACGGCAGTGTTTCTGGATCATTTTCACATACGGCTTCTTCTTTGCATGATAGATCTTTAACCAGCTGTTGTGGATGGCACGGCGAACTGTGTTCACAGACAATGATTTCTGGAGGTGTTTCTGAGCCCATGCACTGATTTCCATCACAGAATCCCTACTGTATACACTCACAAACATTTTAGTCAGAAAGACTCAAATTAAAGTTATACAGTATGTTACAGTACGAGTACAAACCCTGAACTACTACAGGAATGAAGTAGAAAAACTGGTATTGTGATTCCGCCTAGAGTCGAACTGCATTACAACAATACTGTGACGCATTCGATTCCATTCGACACGTATCTAAACCCGGGCTTCGTTTCATAGCTGCAGCATCTGTGTGCAGGGGTCACGAGGCAGTTTTCGTCCGCCGTCTTATTTATGCGCGCTGCTGCATATTCAGTTACCTGTACTAAATCTTTAATGTTGCATGCACAAGACATTTCCCAAAGGTGCTCAGCGCATCTGCTCCTTGCCCTCACCCCCCCCACATCCACCCCACCATACCCTACCTGCGTTCATTCAAACACAGGAAACATTTTCCATGTTAATACTGATGGAAGAGAATGCAGGAGAAGGAGCAGTAATGTCAAGTTTACCTTTCCCCTCCTCAAGGTTACTCGTCCCCAAGTGCCTCATTCTTACGTCATTATGGTGGCATAAGCAGTACGGAGTTCAGATTTCTCGGTCATTGCAGCACGGAAGCTAGAATAATGGGAATTTTACCTTTCCTTGTGCATGGTATTGTGGAATCAGCGTTTCACAGTAAAGTGAGGTTCACTGTAGTACTTCCTGACCACAGTTTGGTGTTTATTGTTATCGTTTCAGTGTTATGTTGCAGGAAGATGTGTAGTTTGGTACATTTAGTCCAATAAATACAAATTAAAATACATTTGTAACCCCGGGTTCAGGGAATCTAGGTGAAAACTTTGGAGTACGCCATGTGTGAACGTGGAGATGGGCTACTTCCTGTTTTAAAAGGTCTTACAATATCAGGACGCAAAGGATGTCTGGAGATGCCTTCTGCAGACAACTAAAAATAAATAAATAAAAAAATTCAAATTGCACGGGACTACAGCTGAAATACTTGTTTGTTTTTTGTATAAGTAACCAGCCTTGAGTGAAAAGGCTTAAGATGAAAACTTGATCGCTGTTGAGTAAAGTAAAGTAAAGTAAAGTAAACACCAATATATTATGCACATGCAGGCATATAAAAATCAATCTGCGGTTCGGAAAGAATTTGTCGGCGGAAACATAACCTGCGGTGGTACAAGATTGATCCTGGTTTGAACTCTAGTACATGGGTTAAGTGTTACAACAAGACTAAAAGTGCAGGGGGCGGAGTCTTCACTCGTCCTTGTAGCGGTGGAGCATGGCTTACCTGTCCTGGTCTTGGAGTTGGTCAGGATTTCTTGTAGCCTCTCCTGCAACTTGTCCGCTCTTTTGCGCTCCAGATGGAGCTGCCGCTTCAAGTCTTTCAGCTGTATGAAATGAAAACGAGAGAGAGAGAGAGAGAGAGAGAGAGAGAGAGAGAGAGACGATCCTTAAACAAAGCTATTGCGTTAATCCGTTTAGCAGGCAATCATGGGAACGCTCTCAAAGCGCTAAAGCGGCAGGAAGTACAGTGCTACATCTGTCCCGAGTCCTCCGATGAGCCGTAACTCGAATGCGAAAGCTTTCTCTAACAGACTTTCCTTTTAAATACCTTCTTTAAAAAAAAAAGGTTTAATTCACTTAGACATTTTAAGCCATCGTGTAGAAAGTGTTAAGACTCTAATATTCTAATCCAAATATGCAAAACCTGGTAGAAACCGGCATTTATGAACAAAACAACACACACGCACACCTAGAATATAAAAATATGATGTCTGACGTCTTCCAAAACATAAAACTACCAGTAATAACCGAAGTCTCCGGGCAGCGTGGTGATGAGTAGCGATCTCATGCATCTCATTAGTTAGAGCCCCAGTCTGCTGTTTAGAGCAGCAAAACCACAAACTGGACATCAACTGCGTTTTTAATTCACTTTCTGGGAATCTCAGAGAGATGGAAAGACCTGACTCATGACTTATTCTTCTGTCTCCGGTATAAGAGAGTGAGAGTGAGTGTTTATGCTCGTGAGAGATAGAGAGAAGCCCACTTACCGCTGAACTGCCTTTCTTCTCCAGAATCCGCTGTTCATCTACAGTGTCTCTAATCTCCTACAAAACACACACACACACACACACACACACATACAAACAGAAGAAAGGTTAGTCTTAATTGACCATGTAATGGCTAAACTCAAACCCAGTTTTTGTTGCTCTGAAAAGGCTAAATCCCCAAGGAGATTTTGGCAGCAGATGTAAGCGACTCTCTCACACACACAAACACACAGTCCTATTTTGGATCAGTTCGGGGAACACATCTTTATAAGAGGCTTCAGCTTTGCGAACAGATGCACACACACTAGGGCGCGGCCCACGTCGACGCTCGTCTAATTTAAAGTTCCATGAACTGACTGCGTCGGTGGAAATCATGCCGATTAAAACATCTATTGTTTTTCTTTAGGAATAGTTTACCCATGAATGTCATGCTACACTGTCAAAGTCAAGTCGGGTTTATTTATGGCCACCGAAGTGCTGCACGATAAAATCACAACACTCAAAAAGAGAACACTCAAAACTACAGACCTTAAAATGGATTTAAAAATGTCTAATATATACACATACATACATATAAACACACACACTTTTTTAATTATCATTAAAGAAGTTAGACTCTTTAAATATTATATATTAAAAAAAAAATTTCCTCCAGTTTCAAAATTATTCAACCCCTTCATGGGAAGCATCTTTAGTACTTACTAGAGCACCCTTTTGCTGTTATGACCTTCTGCAAACGAGATGCCTAGCCAGACTCCAGCTTCCAGCAGCGTTCCTGAGGAATCTAAGCCCATTCCTCATGAGCAATGGCCTCCAGTTCAGTAATATTCTTGGGTTGGCGTTGGCCTTCTCCAAATCCCACCAGAGATTTTCTATGGGGTTCAAGTCAGGCGACTGGGATGGTCCAGTAGAATCTTCCAGGACTTCTTCAACCAAGCCTTGGTGGAATCTGAGGTATGTTTGGGATCACTGTCCTGTCGGAAGGTCCGATGATGCCCAAGCTTCAGCTTCCTCACAGACGGCATGAGGTTTTCTCCTAGGATTTCCTGATACTTCAATGAATCCATCTTGCCTTCCACATGCTGCAGGTTTCCGGTTCCAGAGGATGCACAGCAGCCCCAGAGCATCACTGAGCCACCACCGTGCTTAACTGTGAACAGAATTTGCTTTCTTCATTCATACCGCTGATCCATCCTGCCAAATAGTTCCAGTTTAGTTTCATCGCTCCACAGAACAGAATCCCAAACCTCTGTGGCTTATTTATATGATTCTGAGCCAACTTTACTTGTGCTTTTGGGTCAGTAGTGGTGAACGTCTTGGAGTTCTGGCATGGAAACCTTCTGCGTTTAGTACGCGTCATACTGTGCTCGCTGAAACCTCAGTGCCTGCTGCTAACCCTTTTCCAGTCACTCGAGGGTTTTTCCACAGCCTGCCTTCTCAGAGATCTGTTTGCAGCAGTTTCCTTTTTCTGCCCAATCCAGGTATTTCATTAATTTTCTGCCCCTGGCCAGTTCAGGTATCTCATGTGTTCCAGCTCAAGCACACCTGGTGCAACTAATGAAGCCCTTGATTAGCTTGAGACAACACCTGTTTTGCATATTTGTGCTGTTGTGAGGGATTCTATTCGGGGGGTTGAATAATTTTGAGACTGGAGAAGTCATAATAAGTCGCATTTGCAGTCGAATTTGGGGAAAACCACTAGAAGCATTTACAGCTGTAGCCTCATCAGTGTTTAAACTAACGACCTCAACACGATGGGCCAATACCATAGACAGCTGTGCCACTCGGCTCAGGATAATTTATCCGATAGATAATTTTAAGGAATGTAAGGAATAAAACACTTGGGGATGTGCTGTTATAGGAAAACAATCAACAACAGGGTTATGTGATGCTGCCAGTCGGTAAGCAGAGTTACTCTTAACACCCTGTAGTTGACCATTTTCTTATAACAGCATGTCCTGAAATGTTTTATTCTTCTTACACAACAGCAATTTATTACAGCCAACTATTACAGTAGGACACATTTACGGTTCTGTTTAACGGTGTGGAATTAAACGTACCCGTGTCCACAAAACAAGTTCGTTCCTGTTATCACTTACATTATAGCGGCGATAAATAAATACAGCCTTTCTGTTTCTCTCTCAAAGTTAATAAGACACACAAAAAGAAAAGAGAAAAGTCCTATTTCCTGAAGACGTGCCCGTGTCAGAACTGGAAACACTAAATAAACACCTCCTCCTAACAAACCTCGGATTACAGAAACGATCACGCACATTTCCTAAATCTGTTCAAGTTGTTACTACGGAAAAGCAAAGATATTTGAACAAGGGCATTAAAAATGATCTTCGGCTATCCGAGCTGCCGTTATAGAAAGTTAATCAACACCGTCTGACCAATCAGAATCCAGCATTCAACAACGCTGTGGTGTAAGACGTAAATAACTCAACTTTTTATTTATTTTATTTTTTTTGCCAGTACCTGTTTGAGTTTAGCGATGGTGTTATTGAGCTCCTCTCTCTCCTTGTCCATGGTGGTGATCTGCTGTTTCACGGCCTCGATCTCTCCCGATTTCCCCTACACACGTCCATATAAACAAATGACCACTTCTGCACCGAGAGTAAACAAACACCCCTGGCATATTCAATTCAAAAACAACTGATCTGAGTAATCGGGTTTTCTGTAGCGTCGGAAAGAAAAATAAATAAATAAATAAATAGATAAATAACACACATTTGCTCAATTAGATGATCTGCACAATTTCCCACTAATCCCAAACGTAGTCAATCAGCCAAGACGTGTTTGATGGTTTAGCTTTTTCTACTTTTCAGTTTTGAGGCAGCGAACAAATCACTGGGAGTCGGTCTTACCCAAAACCCAAAGTTATTCAGTAAGGTCATGCAGAACTGATAGTGTGGTATGGGATACAAAATGACTTATGGTCAGCTACATTTACTCCATCTCACAGTGTCCTAGAGGTTACAGCAAAAAAAAAAAAAAAAAAAAATAGGCTTTAGGACATTACTATTTTTAGGCTGTTCTTATTAATACAGTTCGGCTACACCACTAAAGACAAAAAACAAAAAAAAAAGGGGGTATACCCCTGGTGTCCTGGCGAAATTCCCCCATTGGCCCTTATCCATCATGGGCCCCCTAATATATACCCCAGATGAAAGTGTAGATTCTGTGACCGAGCGCGCACAGCACGGAAGCTCGTGTCCGTCAAGAGAGCCCACTTAGACCGGGAGGGTGTTTCGTCTACCACAGCATTAGGGAGGATTTTCTAGGCTAATACTGTATGAATGTGCCTCTGAAGGCTCGGAGCTGAGTAGGACTGGATGCTGATGTGCAACCCACGGCAACCGACGTGCTCTTCTGCACAGCACCGGTCACGACGAAATTCACTACGCCACATTGCAAGGAGTTTATTTCAATTTTATTTATTTAAAAGGACAGCACCACAAATAACTTCAGGAGTGGGCAGGAGTGGGCTAAAATGTTCAGGCATCTATACATTTCACCATCAAAGTAAAAGAAAAAAAAGTGAGAACATGTGAAGCAAAACAGGCTTCAAATAAAGTACACGTAGCCTGATCTCCTTAACATTACTACAGGAACAGCTGTGATGTTAAAGTCCCCACGCAATCAAAATGGATGCTTTATGGCTTTTAGTATAAATATGTTCACCTTGAGGTCATCTATAAGCGAGTGCGTGCCAAAACGATGGCAAAATTCACATTTAGAAGATACATGCGTTCAAACTTTACAGGTCTATCTCTCTCTACCTCCAAGGCGGATCAACGGTTTTGATGATATCATTCTGCACTTCAGCTTCTCAGATTTTCTGTCCAATCAAACGCTCTGTAGAATCTGAAGTGTCCCGCCCAGAACATTACAAAAATCCATGGTACTAACCGTCGAGTACAGGTTAGCCGGGCTGTGAGGTAAGCTAAAGGGTAAAGGGGGAGGATGAGCCACTCCATGTGTATCCCACGCTGACTTCCTGTTTCAGTGGAAATCACGTCAACACGTCGAATAGCTCTGCGTGTTTCGATGTACTTCCTGAACAACCACAATCACTTTTTCCCCTGGAATTATTCCACTCTTTAGGACCTAGTTCCGATTTAAAGATTAATGATAATAAAATAATCAAACGGAAGACACCAAACATGTTGAAATTGAACTCCACCAAACCCTCACCATTAAAAAGTCCAAACTGAGGAAAACTTTTGAGAGGTGCTTCGAGGAAAGACGCGCTAAAAAGGCACAAACGGCTTACGTAAGCTCTGCATAACCACACTCTGGGGAATTTGTGGGTTTTCAGAATACCTGACCTCTAACGGGAGTCAAATAACTTTCATACAGGACTTCACTCACCGTGTTACTCACGATGTAGGTCAAGGCTCTCCCACTTTTTTTTTTCCAGATACGACTTTAAAAGAGTTCTGAACATGACACACGCACATATAAGCACGCACTGTACCTCAAGCTGGACGGCTTGTTCTCTCTGCAGTCTCTCCATCTCCCCTGTGTGCTCCAGTCTGTTCTTCTCGATTATCTCCTGTTCTCACACACACACACAAAAACATGTGATTTTTCTTTACTACCACTGCTAACAAGGACTGGAAACAAATCTGCAGCAAGAACATTTTGGAAAGTTTTCGCTTTGAAGTCATGAGAAAGAAAATACAACACTGACATCAAGTGGTCAGGCTGATTATGATGGATTCTTAGGAAAAAAAGAAACAGAAAGTAAAAGGCTACTCGGTGCTGATTATAGTGCAGAATGTGAAACCACGCGCAGACACACACACACACACACAGTACCTCGGCCTCTCTCAGCCTGCGCTCGAACCATCCCTTGGTTCCCTCCATGGACTGCAACTGAGCCTGCAGCTCTTCCACACTCTGCTGCAGACCCTCCAGCTCCTTATTGCGAGCCTACAACACACAGCAATGTTTCAAACACACACACACTTTCTATATTCCTCTCTTTTTTATATTACTTCTACTCTCTCTGTTCTTCACCATCTCCATCCTCAATCCTATCTCTCCGGTATCAATTTCTCGGCGTGTAACTAAGCGGCGCGTTGCTTCGGCATACGACATGATGTCATGGCACAGAGAGAAGATAAAACAACTGCGTGTGGACGCTTTGCTCAACATTGAAGCCACAGGGAGTGTGTGAGAGCTTGTGTTTGGGTACTTCTCTGTTTCACTGAAACATTACAGAGGCCTTAAGATGGCTACGCCACTGAGAGCTTCTGTTATCATAAAAATATTTCACTGCAGATATATAAAAGACGTGGTCTCTATAGTAACGTATGAAGCTTGGGAGTCCGTATTCGCTTGTTCAACACTGCCATGACAAAGTAAATTATTTATTTTAACACACACACAAAAAAAAAAAAAAGTGATTCACTTTCAAATGACCGGCTAATCCAAGGCGTTCATATACTTTTGCCACTCATAGAAATGTTACATTGGATCAGTATAATATTTTTGAGAATTGGGGTCTCTTTGTCTACTTTGAGGAAAATCAGATGATGTTCTGCGCCATATTTATGTAGATGTATAGAGAATGCACCATAACTTCGTGCAGGTATTTACACTAGGACAACAGCGTCGTTCACGGTCAGGGCGACACCGGGCGCATGTCTACCTTCTAGTTACGACTATTTCTTCCCCCCCAGAATCAGTCTCTGACCTTCTCGTCTCGTAGCTGGGAGCGGATCTCCTCCTCCGTGCGGCTCTTTTCTTCGTGGAGGCCGCGGAGCTCTTTCTCGTAGCGTGCCCGGATGCACAGCACCTCTTTCTCATGCTGGAGTCGCAGGTCGCTCAGCTCCTCTTTGTGTCTCGACTTCTCCTGCGCCATCTCGATGGCCAGCTCGTCCAGCATGGCTTTGCGCTTGTCTGCAGTCTGCCACAGGGAAAAGAGGTCACTCGGGAGACACAAGAACTCAGCAAGGACGTGCCGATAACGCTGAGAACGATACGGCCTTCCGGGCATCGGCGTGGCCGATTAGCGAACTTCAGCCAAGCTCATCAATAACGCAGTCGATTACGTTTAATTAACCGAGGAAGCCAAAAAATTCTTAAAAGTGATTTTAAAAATGATTCATTGTGCGGCCATTGATTCTTTTGTGAGGGGGAAAAAAAAAACACAGGAAATGAATGTAGAATTAGTCAGTTATAATAGGAGTCCCTCAACACTCGAACTTTCTGAACACATTCTGTAGGACTATGTAATATTCACTCAATATTTTAAATATCTACAAGGCTTCAGGGGAAAACAACTTTAGAAGAAAAAAAAAAAAAAGAAAAAGGAGACATTAGTGCTAATTACTGGTCATGCATCAACCTCGATAGGCTCTCTTTCACCACCAGAGAACAGACCGTGTGATTAGATCAAATTAACAAACGATGACGCTGACTAATTTCATCAAGATGCAATATGCAGCTTCTTTCATCTGGCTCATTTCGGTTATTTCAGTTGGAATTGGTGTAGCTTACGAGAAATACCATTCTGGGCCTGTTCCTGAAACCTCAGTGGACATACACGCACAGTATGTGTGCAGGGCGTCCCAAAAGTCTCACTACTTACGGAAAAACAGCACGTTTTAAGCAAAACGTCTTTCAAAATCTTTCATACTTAATGTACACTACTGGTCAAAAGTTTAGACACACTCATTCTTTGTTATTATCTCCCCACCCCCAAAACTCTGGAATAACACAAATGGAACTATGGGAATTATGATGTGATTAAAAAAAAATCTAAAATAGATCAAAATAATTTAATATTTTAGCATCTTCAAAGTCGACGCCCTTTTCGCCTAGAATTTCCAGAAATGTATTCTTGGCGTTTTCTCGAGCGATTTCTTGAGGAATTTCCCCGAGATGCTTTTTAAACAGTATTAAAGGAGTTCACGCAGACGCCGGACTCTTATCGGCTGCTTTTCTGGAATATTTCACTCCGAGTCGTCCGTTTAAAAAAAAAAATATTTTTGTAAATAAAATTCGTTTTCTAATGAAAGAAACGAATACGTCGGCACGATTATATTTTAGTCTACGACACCGATTTCACACATTTAATCACACACCTTCAGATCAAAAGCTCTTTAAGATCATGAGAAACATTTCAGTCGAGTGTCCACAAACCTTTGACCGGTGGTGTACCTTTTACTTCAAATGAAATGGTTTCCCCCAAACGAGGCGTTTTTCATTTAGAAGAAGCGGTGAGGAGTTCGAGCGATGTGGGAGCCTTGAAGCTCGTTACTGCGTTATTTCATAGCGCTAACGTCTAAAACAGTGTCGGATATACGAACGTTTCGAAAGGTGGTGTAAATATTTATCAGCCACGTTTTCATTCGGAGTCGAGCTTGAAAAAAAAAAAATAATAAAGAGATTTTTATTAGAAACACAGAAATGGTATCAGCGTATCCGAAGCTCGCGAATGGAAAATCGCTACGCCGTCGTTTACAGCTTGTCCCGCTGCAAAGGAGCGGCGCTTTAATCTAAATGAAAATCTCAGACACTGACAGAGAAAAGAAAAAAATAAATCAATAAAAAATCCAACGCTAACACACTGGGCTAGTACCAACAGCATCTCTTAAGTTAATAGAAATAATTAGGGTCAAAAGATTGATAACGAAGTTTTATATATATATATATATATATATATATATATATATATATATATATATATATATATATATAAGTTGATAATGATTATGATGAACGCGAGGTTTCTCTAGACTCATCCGACTCCATACCTTCCTGGCTTCTTCCAGATCTTGCTGCAGCTTATCCTTCTCCAGACCCAGTTCGGAGATCTGTTCCAGTAGTCTACTACTGGCTCGGTTTGACTCCTGCAGAGAACAAGACACCCACAGACACACAGACAGTGAGACAGCGGAGTGGCACGCTACAAATTCAGACTGTACAGACGCTTAGATTACATTCACAACCCACAGGTAGCTGTCTTTTCAAACGGAATATGCCTGCATCGTTAAACTTCGATCGTTTTTTTCCCCCTCACTTTTAAGTAATAAGGCAGGAGAAGGTTCGAGCTTGCCGGGTCACAAATAGTCTAGTGTAAGCACTTCTTGATAGTGTGTTTAAGGAACTATATAATGAGTAGATAGAATACAATAAACCCTGGCTGGTTGTACAGAAAGCAAAATCAGGTCTGGTCCCAGAGCGCTAGACTGTGGTTACTGTGCTTAGACAGCAGAACCCGACCCTGTGTGCGGCGGTTTGTAATGCGGTTGGTTAATACAGACCTGTAGCTGAGAGCTGAGGTCATCTTTCTGCGCCAGTAAGCTCTCCTGCTCACTGCGTCTCTGCTGCAGCTCCACGTTCAGCGCCATGCTCTGCTCCCTGAGGAGGTTCAGCTCCTGAGTCTTCACTGTCTGGATCTGTGACGCGCACGCACACACACACACAGGCCCATTATACCACTGCATCAACACCGTCACAATAATCACCAGTTTTTCCACTGATTGTATTTAAACGACCGTGACTTCTCAAACACTGGGAAATGGAGCATGTAACAAAAATGAGTTTTAAATCATTAATGTCAACATGGCTCAGAATGGGAATGGGGAACAGAAAATGGAGCAAGATTATGTTTAATCAGAGTAGCAGATAAGTCTAAGAATTTCCATATACACATATATATACACACACACACACGTATATACACACACATCTTTAGTTTCAGCTAGATTTTTGTACAGCCTGTACACATTATCTATATTTCATTCGTCCTGAAATGTTTTATTCCTCTTATACCACAGAATTTTGCCAACAATTAAATAAATAAATAAATAAATAAATAAATAAAAACTATTTTAAATTTATGAACACATCATCCTTTTTATCTGTTTATATAGTTACTAGAGTACTGGTATGGAGTTGATGAAAGCTGGGGAGGAAAAATAATAATAAAATAAAAATAAAAAACAAGGGGGGAAAAAAAAATGTAAATCTATTCTTCAAACCGCAAATGTTTATAAATACTGCTAGGTATTAGTATATTAGGTATGGATAGAGATAGATCATTTATACAGTGTAAATGATTTGTGTGTGAAAGAGTGAAACTGTGAAGTGGATATCGCGATCGGCGTAGGTATCCACATTGGAAAAATAAGTGGTATGGTGCCATCCCTGATGTAACCATCACTATTTAATGTTGTGGAACATCCGCGAAACAAGTTAGTTCATGTTCACGCGGTCCATACAGGATTTTCGAAGATTTGCGATAGTTGCGGACAAAAATGCTCGGTTTTGCTGCTTTCGTTGGCGAAAAACTACTTGAACCGGTGAAACCGCAACCGCACGAAATAGTCTTTCACAGTGATTGTTGGTAAACGAGACCTTTTAGATGCACGTGAATCGAGGAGGGTTTTGACTGAATATGCGTCGTGATGACGTCACATGGCGCGTCTTGGCCAAAATCTTTAGATAATCAGCGGTAATTTAAAAAATAAATAAATAAATAAATAAATAAATAAATAATAAAAAAAATGCAAGCTCCTCCGAATATTCGCTTGGTTTTGCGTTAATTTCTGCGATGGCAAATTCCTGGAGGGACTCGTATATAGCAGTTACGTCATGTCACAGAGAACTTCTGTCCTGAAAACCTTAGTGTGGTGGGAATCTATTGTTAACGTTGCACTGTAAGAATGATCCGCGGCACAGGGACGATGTTAATGATGAAGAGGAGGATGATATTAAAATACCGTTCTACAAGCATATGAGTCGTAGGAATGTTGAAATACCAGCCACTTGGGCTCTTTTGAAAGAATTGACATCATGTCAGGATTATAATCATTGCACGTTTTGGACTTGTAGATCTTTCTCCGGCTTGTAATTACCATTAAAACGAAATATGGAATTTTCTGTAATTACTGACTCCATAAAAAAAAATTTTTTTAAAGTATAGTGTAATTTTCCCCCCAGGAGATGAACAACTCTGAGCACAATCTCCGAGGTGTCGCATCATAACGACTGTAATTCTGACATGACATGACAGCACGGTTACGACTATGATGACAGTAATGGACGTTGTCATACTGGGATGTTGATGGGAACGGATGGCTGATGTACACTGGAATATGGATGGCGCTCGTCGAGCTGTACCTGTTCTAGGGCGGCTAGGTTAGTCCTGAGAGCCTCATTCTCACTCAGCATGCCCTCCACCTGCTCCTGACTGACCGCGCTCTGACACGCTACCTGTAGCTCCATCGAACACCACGCACAGCCACACAGAGAGGGGGATAAAAAGAGAGAGAGAGAGAGAGAAAAGAAAGGTGAAATTTGAGCTGTGAAGAAGGAGAGAATACCAGATCGGGGGTGGGGATGATGCAAAGCCAAGGCACAAAGGAAAGACAGCATGAAAAAAAAGCCAAAGAAACTGCTGAAAGAGAGAAAGAGAAGTCGTAGCATTCGAACAGAGCTTCTTAGAGGCGCGTCCAAACCTCGAACGAAAAGTCGAGATAAAGCAGGGGGGTCAGCTCTTCTTGCTAATCGCTTCGAGCTGCCCATCACAGACAGGAACTTAATTAAGATCCGTGCCCTTCGCCGAGGAACAGAGAGAGACAGCGGTAATGCTCAGGCAGACAGACAGACACCGAGCAGCATCCTAAACAAATCTTCAGCGCTCACAAGCAGGCCAATAAGCCTTGCAGAAATACTAATCTTTAATAATTCAGTTCGTCTTCATAGCACACTCATTTATTAAAAACACGCAGGCCTCTTGATAATGATAAAAAGTTTACAAAGTTTCCATTCCGGGACTTCAGGCAAGAGAAAAACAACAACAATGCAACAATACACAGCTGTCTCAATCACATCATGCCTTCAGCCAGACGGTTAAGCTCACGGTTCTGTCTCTTACACTGGGTTTAAATGATAACGACAGACGGCAGAGAACGAAAAAGAAAAAAAAACACGAACAGGCTTCTGAGCGTAAAATTTAAAAAAAAAAAAAAGTCTGCAATTAAATACAGGAATCGTTCTCTACATTTGCACAAACCAGGAGCTCTGGTCCTGGCAGGTACAGACAGAACCGCCGTGGTTATAGTAATGATCCTCCGTGTGTGTGGGGGTGTGTGTGTGTGTGGTTGTTTTGTTCGGTTGTGCTCACACAAACCTTTCTGCAAAACCTCAAGCAGTAATCATGCTGGAGCAGCAGACCAACACAGCGAGGCTTGGCTGTAAAGCGCAGAGCGAGTGAACTTCCTGCTGGAAGACGAGGTGCACGGTGAAAAGAGGGAAATAAAACAGAGCTGATGTTTACCTGATCTTTGAGTTCATGGAGAGCCATCTCGTGCACTTTCTGCTTGCTCTGCAACTGCTCCTTTAGCTCAGCAACATTCTATCAACACACACACACACACACACACACACACGAGACATCGGAGGGTTTATGCGTGTTATCCATTTTGTCTTGGCTGAATTGACAAACAATCTTTGACAGAAGTTTAGCACTCTATCTCAAAGGAAACTGAATTTGTTTGTACTAGGGCTGGGCGATAGGATGATATAATATCGATCTGCTGATAAATGATGCCATGATACACGTTTGAGATATTGTGAGTATCAGGTTTAAAAAATAAAAAAATATATTATTATTACAAACTGACTGGAAGAAGCTGAGGTTACTATTTTATACTTGGTCTTTAAAAACTTTACATACATACATTATTATATATATATATATATATATATATATATATATATATATATATATATATATATATATATCTATATTTATATATACACACAACTGGTCAAAAGTTTGTGGACACCCGACCGAAATGTTTCTCATGATCTTAAAAAGCTTTGGATCTGAAGGTGTGAGATTAAATGTGTGAAATCGGTGTCGTAGACAAAAATATAATCGTGCTGACGTACTCGTTTCTTTCATTAGAAAATTTTTTTTTTTTTTTTTTAAACGGACGACTCGGAATATTCCGAAAAGCAGCCGATAAGAGTCCGGCGTCGGTGTGAACTCCATCAATACTGTTTAAAAAGCATCTCGGGGAAATTCCTCAAGAAATCGGGTGAGAAAATGCCAAGAATATATTTCTGGAAATTCTAGGCGAAAAGGGCGTCGACTTTGAAGATGATAAAATATGAAATTATTTTTGATTTATTTTAGATTTTTTTTAATCACATAATTCCATTTGTGTTACTAAAGAGTTTTGCTGATATAACAATTATTATTATTATTCTAAAATGTGGAGAAAAAATAAATAAAGAAAGAACGAGTGTGTCTAAACTTTTGACCGGTAGTGTACATGTAAATGATACAATGCTGATATTGTAACAAACAATGAAAATATCGTGGATAACATTAAGCCATTTCTTTTTTTTCCCCCCAAGACATTAACTAAAAACATCAATGACATCATCGCTTATCGAAGAACGTCCTCAAGTATCGTGACATGATATTCTTCGGTATATCGCCCCCCCTAGTTTGTGGGCGTGAAATCTAACACGTGCTTACTTTGAGACAGAGTTGTTGAAAACGCTGCAGCATCATTTTAATTAACAGGGGGGGAAAAAATGTGTTTTTTATTTTTATTTTAAAATGTACAACAATAGTAATAACATCATTATAATTATAAATATTACGATGATCATCACATGCAGCTCGGACCTGGTTAGCGTTCATTAAATCAGACTGTAGTTTCTGCACGCGCAGGTTTATGGATTTCAGCTCCTCCTCTCGGCGCTGCTGGATCTCGTCTATTTTCGTCCTGGAGCGAATCACGTAGATGCAAATGGTTTATCAGACTGGTCATCTCACACAAGCAATCTTTCCCCCACAATGAGGAGATTTTCAAAAGAGCACTAGTGTAAATGAGTAAAAGAACTGCGCGATGTGTATTCAGGAGAGAAAGATTATACTGCGAGCTTCAGTTTATAGCAACTACAACAACAATGAAGACACATGCAGTAATTTAAAAATGCAAAACAAGAACAAGCGTGCATTATATTACTCTGCACGTCACCCACCTGCTGTCGTGGTAGAGAGCCTCTTTTTCCCCCTGGAGCTGCAGGAAGCTGGAAGAAGATCATAAAGGCAGTTTAAAACCCCAGCAAACAGAAAGAACGGCAGAGGTAGAGGCTCGGTGCCCAGAAGGCAGCCTCACGGCAGCAACCTTTACGGACAGAAAGCACTGGCACGACGAACACCACCTGTTCAGAGACATTATACCTGCTCGCTAACTGTGCACTTGAGCCACATCAAGAATGAGGTCATAAAGCCGGGGTGGGGGGGTATACCAGGCCCACTCATTGGGCCTGGTATACCAAGCTGGACACAAACGATGGATGGGATCCCAAGTGTTCGTACACAACACCGTGGTGTTTATGAAAAATCCGGCGAGCTCGGAAAAATGTCCGTATCCTACGAGAGCTCCTGAGGTTGTGTAAATTTTCATATAAAAGACTCTCTCTAACGGGGACACGGTGGTTTAGCACGTTTGCCTCGGACCTCCAGATTCACGCCTGCGCCCCGGTGTGTGATTTAATTTGATCTAATCAACATACACCTGTTAATATGAGAAAGATCACGCAGCGTCCCTGAAAGTCAGTTTGGCTTACGGAAACACACACAGACGACATTTCCTGAAAGACTGCTAAATGAGGCCCGTTGGTTAGAAATTTGGGGAAATGTAAACAGTGCAGAGTGCGCGTAGAAATCACAGCTTTCACCCGGATAGAACACGGGGCGAGTCAAACAATCCCATAATGCAACGGGACTGGTGCAGACGAGTTCGGGGAAAAACAATTAAAATAAACGTTAGAAGACGGCGCTTCCGCTGTTTTTAAGTATTAAACAGGACTTGTTTAACACTAGCCGAATAAACTGTTAACTTGTTGAAGGTTTAAACGAGAAAACAGTCGTCACAGCGTTCGAAACCAAACCATTCTTGTGATCTCCATCACGCCTTAACCGGCCGAGCTAACGGTAACGGATTTACCTGTCGGCCCCGCCCACATCACATTACTAATTCACTTCACTTTCCTGAAGTGTGTTTTCCCGTAAGTGCGGTTGCTTTAATCAAGCCGTTAAGATTCGAGTTCATGATGACGTCGAAGGTCACATGACAACTCCAACATGACGGTTGTAGGACGTCCGGGATTGTATTCATACTACACAAGCATACCGATTAGTACGTACTGTACAGTACATGATTTCAGACGCTGTTAAGCACCCTAACATACAGTACACGTGTTCACTGTAGGGATCGTCGTGTAATAACGACGCTTAACGGACCATTAAAAAGATATTTATTCACGAGCTCTAATCCGTTTCAGTTCAAATCTTTAATGCTCGTCTTTAAACGGATTATGTAAATTCTGACCTAAAACGGGATGCGCAATTTCAATTCCAATTACGTCTACAAGTAAGGGAAAATAAATAAATAAATAAATAAATAAATAAATGAATGAAACGCTACACGGTTCTTACCTCTCCTGTTTTTTCTTTAACTTGTCAGAGAGCTAAAAGCATAGAAAAATTTTTTTTTAATTTTCAATCACACGTTCATAATTACTGTTAGCATGATTACAAGTGAAAACGCCCAGACTTTCCGTTACAGCGGCCTCGCACCTACCTTAGCACACTCTTCTTGAAGTTTTGCGAGTTCAGCTTGTTTGGATGCCTAAACAACAAGCCAAACAAACAAAAAGCAAGATGCACGATCAATGCTTTGGACACCGCACATGTAGAAAATCGATCAGAGCAGAAACGTCAAGCTGGAGATTTATCTTACTGCAGAGACTCTGAGGGTGCAAACGAAATACGTAGATACACAAGATAATCACACTATATAGTCCTTAGGATATATATGCTCTGTGTGTGTGTGTGTGTGCATGTGTGCGCTTGCGTGCGTACCTCCAGGGCCTGTAGCTGCTCTTTCAGTAATCGCTTCTCTTCCATCTCTGTCTGAAGCTTCAGCTCCACCTCTTGAAGTGACAAATGCAGACGTTCGTTAACTTACGACACGCAGAAAACCCGATCCCTCAGAAAAGATTAGTACTGAGAAAGGCCCAGCTTACCGCTTAGCTCGTTTACTCTTTGCTCCAGACGGACACTTTTTGCCTGCGCAAAGCAGAGACAGAAACCTGGTTAAGACCTGCGCACACACTTCAAACGCCGGACAAGCTGACATGCAATACCCCTGTCTTAGGATGATAAAACCGCAGTGATAAAGTGGCTCTAAGCCACGCCCACTCGGTTACAGCAACTAAGTCCGGTTGGTCAACAGCAGAGTTTTTAGATCAAACAATTTCAAACAAAACACGGGTTTTTCCAAAACAAGAGAGATACATTTGTTAAATATAGGTGTGCAACAATTTTTGGCACCCTTTTAGTCAATACTTTGCTCTACCTCTCTTTGCCAAGATAACAGCTCTGAGGCTTCTCCTATAATGCCTGATGGCGTTGGAGAATACATGGCAAGGAATCTGAGAACGTTCCTCCATACAGAAACTCTCCAGAGCCTTCAAATTTCGAGGTCCACGCTGGTGGACTCTCCTCTACAGTTCACCCCACAGGTTTTCTATGGGGTTCAAGTCAGGGGACTGGGATGGCCATGGCCATCTTTGAGAAAACAAGCAACCAAAAACAAACAAAAACAAGATTCTAAAAAATCTAAGGCATTCTGTCTGCTACAAAAAAAAAAAAAAAAAAACTTTTATTTATTTTCTTCAGTGAATCCATTCCTTCACTGAAACCCAGAGCTTCATAATGGTTCCTTTTCACTATGATAAAGTAAATATACTGTCTGTATTGGACCGTCAGATTATTATAAAACACGTATTACCACTGTACAGGATCTAATGAAGTTATAGTAGCTTTCCGTGAATAGGGCTTAAATTAAAAATGTATTAAAGTGCTGCTGTCTGTAAGGCTTCGCTGAGCTTTTAACTTCTTTTCAGCCTTCCATTTACATCTACAGAATGAAAACAAAGACAGGAGAGACACAACACAGGCTGCGTCATAGACAAACTTTCTGCCCTTAAAGTTTAGTCAAGGGCACGAACACAACGGGCTTCATAAAGTCGGAATTAACAGGCTTGCCCATTTTGTCTGTCGCGTATTTAAGCTAGAAAAAATAACCTAAATTATCCACCTCTATACAACTTCTATGAGCAAATAAATGACTTTCCACTGGGTGAAAATGTGCATGGGGATCCCACACGTGTCACAGGTTTAGGAAATAGTCACCTCGAAGCGGTTTACAAGATATTTGCAAGTAGCCCACACACAAAATAGCTGAATGTTGTCCTGATAACTCACGGGAAGAAGTGACCACTCTTAGGTCCTGGTGGTGTAACGATAAACTCCCGTCACTATACGATTCGATCCACGATACTGGCTTTGAGACAATTCAAGTTTCAGAACATCCTGAGCAACATTTTAATGAAGAAATATTATGACTGAAAAGACTATTTCTGAGTCATATTCAAAAGATAAATAAATAAATAAAAAATTTTTATTTTTTTTTAAATCCTCCCAAAAATGTGACTGAATAAACAAAATTCTCTGACTAAGGGAATAAAGTTTGAGTGAAACATAATGAATTCCGTAGCACAGCTGCCATTTTAAATGGGAATAGAGCTACAAAGTCGGCTAAAATTCCCGTTTTCCATCACCGCGTTCTCAAAGGCACGGGGCTGGTTTCGTTTGAAAGCTACTGAAGAGATCTTTGTAAACAGTTAGGATGTAGTTGTGTAACCGTATAACCTCTACTGCGTGTCAGTCATCGTGATCGAGAGTTATCGGTCACTTCACGCAAGTGCAGATGATTCCCGGTGATGTCGCCGGCTCTCCACGAAAGAATGCGATCGCGTGAGCAGCATGCTCTCTAGATTGTGCACCTCTAGTGTTCAAACACTGCAACTGCATTAAATGCATGATTAACAGAAGTGCGATTTCCATGATGTGAATCGTAGATTTATATGACCCTCATAGTCACATTTTTGCATCTGGACATGATGCATCGTTACAGCCCTAGTAGCTGCAGTTGCTAAGCAACCAACGGCCAGCCTTAGTTCAGGGTAGGAGATTAGTGAAGGGTCGAGTGTTGAACTCTTTCACTTAATAGAGAAAAGACTTAAGTGATTTAAGTTCATTGCAATTCCAACTCCGGACATTATCTTTATCTAACCCTCTCACCTGCTCCAGTCTGTCATTGGCTAAAGCAGCTGCCATGTCATCACTGGAGCGAGCAGCATCTGTGTGCAGCTGGTCGCTGACACCATTGGCGTCAATCGCTGCCTCTTTCCCGTCATCCACTCCACGCGTGCGGTTTTGCTCGCTGTCCTGAAGAGCTGGACAAGCACAGACACAATAACAATATAACCATCTCGGCAGTGACTGCTCACATCCGCTGAGGGTATGTGGGGGGGGGTAAACGAAAATAGACTGCTGGCATTTATACCCCCGCCATGCACTTTTACATTCTACACACATCTACAGGTCATAATCTGGGGTTTGGCTTCACCGTAGTTGGCAAAAATAACAGAAAATGTGTCAGTATAAAGGGAATACAGACTGGTAAGCATCATTCCTAATTAAATTAAGCTCAGTAGAATTACGTTCACAGAAAAGCTGTATAAAGAAAAGGGAAAGAAATATCTTCAAGACACATATAGCATACGGACATGGCATGTATGACGTACGTATTTCTGACATCTCACCTGCCAGTTTCTTCTGCAGGGCGGAGTTTTCAGCCTGTAGGCGCAGAAGCTCTCCATCTGTCGGGCCGGACACAGGGCCAGGGGCGTGAGCTTGGAGGCCCCTCCCCTCCCGCAAGCCCTGATTCTCAGCCTCCAGCTGCTCGATCTGGGAACATAACTACACACGAAAAACCGAGCATTCGGAGACAGCTAACCAATCAGGGCAGAGATTAAATCAAACTTAATAAACTACATTACCAGGTTTAATAAACCGTACAAATCTGTCCCAGACCTGACTTCTGCCTATGAATTATGATATTACAGTAAATAAGCTAAATGGTGCACTTAAACAGCGCTTTTGTCTCATTAATCCATTCACACACACACACACCAATGGTAGCAGAGCTGCCATGCAAGGCGCTAACTTGCCATCGGGAGCAACTTGGGGTTCAGCGTCTTGCCCAAGGACACTTCGGCATGAGTCATGTGGGCCGGGAATCGAACCGCCAACCCTACGATTAGTGCACAACCCGCTCTACCACCTGAGCCACAGCCGCCCCATTATGCTGGATTATTTGAAGAAGTACTTGGATGCTTCATAAAAACTAGATTTGCAAATGATGTCAGCTACTTTAGGATACGCTCACAAGGACATTTTGGCTCAAGTCAAAGTCTAAAGAACGCTTTTTGCCAGAATGTTGACAGATAAACTATATGGACACTTGACCATCACACCAATATGTGGTTCTTCCCCAAAACGTTGGCACTAAACTGGAAGCAGACAATTGTCTAGAATGTCTTCATATGCTGTAGAATTACAATCTCTAATGGCTAGGTGTCCACAAACTTTTGGTCATACAGTGTACCTCAAAGATTGCATTCACTTGCATTCCAAATTAGTCCTGGCTCTAAACTTTTTTTTTTCCCCCTGCCTCAGATTAAATGTAAAACAAATGATCATCATCCCTGAAATATGAATTTCTGTGATGTAAGCATCATGAAGGGCTGAAAAACAGAACAATAAGAGTGGCTAAAAGTGAAGAAAAGATCATCTGCTTTACACGTGGTAGACTATGCAGGTTAAAAACTTTAAAAACAGCACAAACGTAGAGAACGGGAAGAAGTCTACCTTTTGAAATTATGGGAATTATGCTGTGATACGAAAAAATCCCAAATAAATCGAAATAACTTAGTATTTTAGTATCTTCAAAGTAGACACGATTTTTCGCCTAGAATTTCCAGAAATGTATTCTTGTCGTTTTCTCGAGCGATTTCTTGAGGAATTTCCCTGAGATGCTTTTTAAACAGTATTAAAGGAGTTCACGCCGACGCCGGACTCTTATCGGCTGCTTTTCGGAACATTTCGCTCAGAGTCGTCCGTTTAAAAAAAAAAATGAACAAAATTTTGTAAATAAAATGTTCGTTTTCTAATGAAAGGAATTAATACGTCGGCACGATTATATTTTTGTCTACAACATCGATTTCAAACATTTAAATCACACACCTTCAGATTTTTAAGATCATGGGAAACGTTCCGGTCGAGTGTCCACATAATTTTGACCGGTGGTGTGTAAACGACTAGAAGACGAGTTTTCCGATGGGTGCGTAAACGTCCTCACAGACCAACAGCCTTAAGTGGCGCGTTTCGATCCTACTTGTGTTACACTTGTATTGTTTTGCTGCAAAAATGTTTCCGGTCTCAAATGAAACCGACAGCTTCCGACATTTTAGCGGAACGGCCTCCTGCTCCGTACGAGGAAGAGTATAATTGTTGTTTTGTTTAAGGAACTTCGATTTAGAGGCGAAGGAATTAAACAAAGCAGGGAACCCTGTCGAGAATAAACATTAGCGTTCGCTGATAATTGAATCAATACAAAACAAAAATTACATTCTTCCCCTCAGGGAGGATTATATGATAATAACAGCATCTATAGCAAGTAGTGATGGAGTGTGTGTGTGTGTGTGTGTGCGTGTGTGTGTGTGTGGCTCAGTACCTTGGACAGCTCTTGCATGAGGGTGCTGTTCTGCAGTCTGAAATCATCCTCCTGACTGTGCAGTTTGCCCTGAAGCATCTCATTTTCACTCAGCAACGCATCCACCTCCTGCAGCAACAAGCGAGAAGCGTTAACACACAATCCACAGCCATGACACAGAACACAAGACACCGGCAAACGATTTCTACGACGGACACGACGACCGCCATTACTAACCAAACGACTGTTCATGATGAGGCTCAATTGTCCGTTTAGATTTTGATGGGAAACTATAGAAAGGTGTCTTTTAATAGGTTTCGTGATCATGGGTACAGTAATTATCCGGTCATGCACCGTGATTAACGGTGACACTATAACAAACCCTACACTGCTTTATGAGTGAGACAAACTTACCTGAGCTTTCTTGCTCTTATTAAGTGCCTGTGGAGAGTTAGAAAGAAAAAGGAGACAAATCAGATTCCAAAAAATAAATAAAATCAGATCCATCTTGATTGTGCGTGATGAAAGAAACCATCAGAAGCCAAAGGGAAATCGCATTAATGCATTCAAGTCCATCAGCAAATGGCTTCCTCCCACAAATCCGCAGCAGATGCTCGCTCCGAAAAATGGAAGATTTAACAGATTGTGCTAAGATTGGCCTATTTTTTGTTTCCCCAGCAACATCCAGACCCTGGAAAAGCAGAACTCTGTATGCATTCAGGGGTACGACCCGTCAGTAAACAAAAACAGATAAATATCACGTCCTGATAATAATATTCAGTGGTTGCTACTCGGAGCGTAACGATCGGACGATTTAAAAGACGGCGATTGAAACGAATCGAGGCAACGATCGTAAAAACGATAGTAAATGGTGCGGCGGAGGCTCAGGTGGTAGAGCGGGTTGTCCACTAATCGTAGGGTTCGCGGTTCGATTCTACTGTGCACGCTAATGATAACCTGTCTGTACCGCCAGCCCGTGACTCCATACCGATTCAATTTGAATTGAACAGATGTGTGTTTACCTTCTGTGCTTTGAGGTAATCTTTCTCCAAGGTCAAGGTCTTCTGGCGGACATTGTTGAGCTCTAGAGAAGAGTTGAGCGAGATTGATCTTGACAAGATTAGTGGTTTAGGAAGGGAAATAAGATGTAATTTGTGTGCACAGGTTACAACTTGGACTAAATGGTTTGTAAAGACAAAGAACATGAAACTGAGCTGAGGTGGAAACAGAAAGAATTTAGATATACAGTACTATAACACATCTGAGAACAAGCAGTGTAGTTAATACAAGAAGAGCCGTGTTTGTTTAACTTCCCTGTGTATGGTTAAATATTAGCTAGAGTCGTGGATTCAGGCACGGCCTTTCTCTTTAACTTGAGTTACCAGTGATGGACTGACTTTTTTTTTTTTTTTTTTTTTTTTTTAAATAAAACACAAACAAATGCAAATAGCGTGCTGACTTTGCCTTAAAGCCAAATATACATATTTACTTCAGGACATTTCGAATACTTACAAAAACAAATACCATTCTCTATATAATCAAAATGCAATTATTTTATATTTAACAACAGATAAAAACGACACTATGAATAGAAACGAGAAGGCTCTTATTTCAGCCTGCACACGAATTGAAATTATTCCCATTTATACCATAGCACCGTTGAATTCTCCGTTCTGATTGGTCAGAAGGTACTGATTAATTTTCAAACAGCAGCTCTGACTGTACTTGTAGCTGCACGGCAAATTACAGGTTTATCATTTATTAATGCGCTCATTCTAAAACAGTATATTATATATTAATTCTACAGTAAGAGCTTACACAGACATTTTGCTCAGTGCACAGGATATGCCTAAGGAATCACAGGCAACACCTTTAAATAACCAATACTGGCTATGGGGCGTTTCTAAACAAATCCATCTTTCGGATGAGACGTTAAACCGAGGTCCTGACTCTCTGTGGTCATTAAAAATCCCAGGACACTTATAGTAAAAGAGTAGGGGTAGAACCCGAGTGTCCTGCCGAAATTCCCCCATTGGCCCTTCAACATCACGGTCCCCTAATAATCCCTATCTCTGAATTGGCTACATCACTCTTTCCTCTCCACTAATATCTGGTGTGTGGTGGGCGTTCTGGCGCACTATGGCTGCCGTCGCATCATCCAGGTGGATGTTATACACTAGGGATGCACCGAAATGAGAATTCTTGGCCGAAGCCGAATATAACGAAAAACTTGGCCGAAGGCCGAATACGTTTTTTCGTGTTTTTTCCCCATTTATTTTGCCCTTTTTTTTTCACTACTGCATAAATTAAAGTCAAAATGTGCTTTTTACTATTTTGTCTTGCTTTTCAAAGAAAAAAATCAATTACAAAAACTACAATTTCAAAATATTTATTTAACACTGAACAATTTCTTTTCATTCCAGCGGGCGTAGGCTACCAACAAGGCGCAGTATAACTTTAAATAAATAAATGAGTAAAATAAAAATATTTTGATGTGGTCATCTTTGAGCTCCCCTTGAATAGCCTGCGTTAGGCCTATAACTGACTGCTGAAAGAATGGAACACACTGTAGCCTACAACAAAAAAGTGCATTAAAAAGTGCATTGACAAGAGTGCAGGAAATGGTTCTATCCGGTTCTGTACGGCTGACTATACTGGGGATATATACCGCTCGCGTCCCTGGACACCTCGTGGAGTATTATAGTAGATATAGTATAGTTAGAGACGTTGTTATGTTCCTTGATAGATTTAGTTAGTTTAAACTATAGATTAGTTCAATGAGTCCCCGCCGGTTTTTCCGCTCCCAGTCCGTAGTACTAGCTATGTTTCTTGTTTTGTGTTTCGACCCTGTTTTCTGTGACCGCAACTTTGATTCCTGGTTTTCCTCCGTTTATACCTGTTTGCCGATCGCCCGACCCTTTGCCTGTCTTGACTACATTTTTTGTATTACGATTTGGATTTGTCTGCCTGCCCTTAAATAAATACGTCTTTACCTGCTTCCGTACTCTACTCCCGTACGTCTCGCGATGTGACAGAATACTCCGGAACAGAAACAAAACAAACGCACGTATCCACAGTAAACAATGTCACGGTTGTCAACATCCGAAGAACATGCGCTCGCTGACCACTCGTGCACGTAGCTCGTGCATGCGCGCGCCCCCTCATCTCTCCGAGCGCGCTGCCAGAAGTGGAGGTCGTGACGTTCGCGCGTCTCACTCTGGTTGCTAGGCTATTTGGTCGCATCATCAAACACGTCATTGTTCGGTCAAATTTATTCAGCCTTTCCACTTACTAATTTCAGTTGCCGAACATTCGGTGCATCCCTACTGCACACTAAAGGTGATTGAGGAGATCCCCCGCCAGTACTATGTAAAACTAACTAACTAACTCAACAAATGCCCTTTTTATCTCCCTGATTATTCAATACCGACTTGTTGATCGTTACCTCGGTGCAAAGACCTGATTAAAAATGCCAAACATATCTCCCAGTACTAAATAATTTCACTTTATCAAGATAAATGGGTTAAAACAACAGCAAGGGTATTACAATTAGCAGCTACGAGATTGCGCAAAGTGTTTTGGAAAGCAAAAACGTCACTTACTTAAGTTTTAGAATCCCGTCTCAGCTACTGATGTTTATTTAATGGTGGCCTGTTGACAGAATTGTGTATGAGGTGTGCGGTGTATTGCTGCTTACCTGCAGCGTTCTTTCGCAGGTCATCTGAGAGCTGGTAGTTCTGCGTTCGCAGCTCCAGAAGCTGAGCCTGTCGTAGCAGAGACAAAAAAGGGACAGAAAAGACATTTCTGAGGACCTGGAATAACCGCCCTGCGTGTTTTACACCAAAACAACTGGTCTGTGCGATGTAGTCTCGGTCCGGCTCCGAGATGCTAAACTGAATCCACAGGATTGAGCGGTAGTGCTGCGGGAATAAAAACGTGTTTCTGGATGTTTGGACTGAACAACAAATAAACGTTGAAAAAGATACATGAAACGAGTTATTTATTCATTAGCTAATCATTTATTTAGCTACGGCTCAGCGTACACCACGCTCGGAATGATCGACGTGATGTGCGCTCGCCAAAGGTTTGTTTACCAAATCGCTCCTCAAACGTTTTGTTCATTAATTATATGCAGCATGAAACCAAACAACAAACAAGCCAAAAGGATCAGACTGTTTCAGACTCAAACAGACAAATCGGTCTGAAAGCATCGTTAGTGTTCTTATCCCTACGCTTAAAACTTCAGAGAGATTTCTAGATCAAAAGCCTGAGGTCCGAGTGTCTCGTAGGAGGGACAAATAATAATAAACTGTGCGGCACAGGGGATACACCGGCTGCACATCTGAAAGTTTCGCCATTTTGTAGATTAGCGAACAAGATCCAGTGCACTCGTGAAATCCAACAACGCACTGCTGAGCCGTAGAGTCTGAAAACGTACTCTAGCTCAGGGACCACCGAGCAGAAGAGCCGCGGTCCTCATGTGGACCTTCGGCACACTGAACGGGGCGTTTGAAAGATGCTGAAGCACAAGCAAATAAAAACATATGTATGGAAAATACTGTCTGTAGTTCAGAGATGAACCAACTCGCAGATCCTGCGTTGTATATATATGTGTGTGTGTGTGTGTGTGTGTGTGTGTGTGTGTGTGTATATATATATATATATATATATATATATATATATATATATATATATTATATATTATATATATATACATATAAAGAGAGAGAGAGAGATCTCTCTGCATCCCAATTTGCCTACTTATATTATGGCTTAAAAGTATGTACTCATTCTGTGAAGGAAAAGTACATACTTTTGAGTGTGTAGAAAAAGAGTATGTAAGTACTGAGACATACTAACACGCCACGTAAGGGAAGAGAACGCTGTTGCCTAGTTACGCACACTCCTCGTAGCATTTCAGCTTTTCTTCATTCGTTATTCCTTAAATTAATTAATTATATATGTATATGTATATAACACATACACACACGATGTAATTTACCCTACGGCGAATGGATTCGGCGAAGGAAACCATCATAAAACTCCTCCTCCTTCGAGTTGTGGGTAATATTAGCTGAATAAGTGTACACGGATCCACACTCTGAAGATCTAGCAGAAACAGCAGACGGTCTGGGTACCTTTGGGATACCCGATTCAGCCTACTACGATTTGGGACACGGTACTTCTGATCTCGGATACTATTTCGGACGGATAGTAGGCGCACTGGGACGCAGGATATGATTAAAGCAGGACAAAGAAGTATGCGTTTATTCTCCCTGCTCCATGTGGCATATATGTTCAGAGACCATGGCCCTAGTTAAAAAAAGTGATGTCGTGAAGTGCAGCTACAAAGCAAAAACTACAAAAACAAAGCGGTTTCTAATTGTGTAATTTTTAGCTGTTAATGTTTACGTGTTAAAATGTAACAACTGGCACAGTTACGTCACGTTTTTCGCACGTCCTGACCTTTTTGAGTGAGGAATTTTAGCTAAACTTCACCGCCACAAATTGTAGTCAAACATCAGTGCCTTAAAGTTACGGAATAGAGGTCGATTGATTTCACAGATTAATCGGCACCGATAACCGGCTATCATCAAAAATCCACATCGAAAAGCCTGCTGTCGTTATACAGTGCGAGAGCGACCTCTTGAGGCGAAATAAAAACTATCACTGACAAATTTTGTTGTGTTATTTGAAGTGTTTTTTTTTATTATTCATTTTAGATGTTTATTTGTTTGGAGTGTTACTTTTTGGTTTGGTTTGGATGTGTATCTTTCATTTATTTTTATATTTATTAATAGAAAATATATATTAATATTCATTTTATTTTTTTAAAATACAGTACACTTTCATGGTACAGTCAGTACCGTTTATTTTTGTAATGAAGTTCAGCAACATTTTACTTTGAGTGTTGTGCTTTCATTCACTATCCATTTTAAAAATTAATCGGCAGGTACCGCCCAAATTGGTTATCGGTAAAGTCCACTATTGGTCGATCTCAACAAACATATTACACTTTGCAGTGTGTGAACAGTGATCCGACTGTATAAAAATGCCCCAGTAATCATTCTGTGAAGTCAAGGAAGTTCCTGCTCTTTACAGCAAATCAGACCTCTGTCATGAAGTCTACTCATACGCACATCTAAGAGTCAAATACATGTTCAAAACATCTGCAAAAGAGAAATAAATACAAATAAACGACTCATACATGCGACTCGACTCTCAGGGTTCGCCTAAAAGAGCCAGCTCAAAGAGTCGACTCGCATACAACTCATATACACGACTCCATTCCCAGGGCTGACCTGAAAGAGCAGGCTGAAATATTCGATTCACATACAACTCATATACACGACTCCACTTCCAAGGTTGACCTGAAAGAGCCGGCTCAAAGAGTCGACTCGCATACAACTCGTTTACACGACTCGGTTCTCAAGGTTGACCTGAAAGAGCCGGCTCAAAGAGTCGGTTTGCTTGTATTTCCTCATTTGTCCCTTTGGATAAAAGCGAATAAAATGAATAAATATCAAATGTAAATGTAAAAGAGCCGGCTCAAACAGTCGACTTGCATACAACTCATATACGCGACTCAATTCTCAAGGTTGACCAAAAAGAGGCCTCTCAAAGAATCGACTCGCATACAACTCGTATACGCGACTCGATTCTCAAGGTTGACGCATACAACTCATATACTTAACGCTCAAGTTTCAATGAGTCGACTCGTCCGGACGCAAACGACACATCACTATTCCACAGATAGATGAATAAGTGGTCAGAAGCATAGCCACTGGCAGGTGTTTGAAAATCTGTTCAACAAACCTGGCTAGTTCTAACGAGTCACTTCTATTAACGTAATGGAAACGTTGCGGTGATTAATCTTGCAAATGATTAGCCACGATGGAAACTGGATACTGGGTTAGCAAGCTACATTTCACCTCAGGTTCCACAACAAATCCTGCGTCTAGGAATAGAAATACAGGCTTGACAGCAGTTTATCAGTGTCGTACTATTATGTTTACGCATAGAAAAACTAACAAATCGGCTTTAAATATCTTTCTGGTTTAAAACAAACCACTGTAAACAACTGTATTATGCATGCACTGCTAAGGAAGGACAAGAAGCTGGCTATGCTTAGGTATGCTAACTGATAATTAGCTACCTCTATAAACAACATAACGACCCTAACACTCAGAACAACAACTGTTACACACAACAAACAAATGTTAAGCAAAAATGAAGAAATTATACGAAACATGTTAAACTATATATAAAAATATCCGTAGTTAGATAGTTATCAAGCTAAACTGTTAGCTGAAAAGCTAACGCTAGCTAGCAGGATGACGCCTCCCTCATTCACCACAGCGGCAGTCAGCAGAATGTACCATTCAGAAAGCACGGCTTTTCCAAAACAGATTTTTACTTCTAACGCAAATTATATATGTTAAAAAAAGATAAACCTACAGAACTGACCAAGTTAAAAAATAAATAAATAAACTGAGCTACCTGCATACGGTGAAACTCCTCTTCTGATAGTGCTTGCGCCATCTTCGCCCAAGCGCACCGAAACTGCTTCACCGATCCAATCCTGAATCACTACATACTTCCTGTATGTGTGCACTATGTAGGTACACTAATGCCTGATTTTTAGTTACACATTACGTAGTGTACTATGTGCCCCATTTGGGATTCAGACACTATTGGTCAGTCAATACAGGGGCTTTTGAGAGGCTTCAGATACTGGAGCTTGACTGAATCCCTGGCTGAATGGGTTACCACAATGTCTGTAATATATGCGAAATAAGGGGGGGAAAGCCATAATATTTCTGTATAACTTCATCATATAAATTTCCTGTAACTGTAGGTGGCACAGCGTAACAGCATTTACTTTTCTTTTATATATATATATATATATATACATATATATATATATATATATATATATATATATATATATATATATATATATATGTATGTATATATATATATATGGGTGATCTTTTTTGTGTGTATATATATATATATATATATATATATATATATATATACAGGTGATCATTTGTGTACCTTGTTTAAATGATATGAAATAGTATGTCTTTAAATAGCCCCGGCTAGTGTTGTTTAAACAGTGAGGCTTGTAGCTCTTCACCTCAGGCTCCTGTCACGCTTTATGTGTTGCCTGCTGCTCATCAATGACTCCACACATTCTGTACGTCATCAGTGTTGGTCTCATTTGCTTGCTTTTTTGCATAAAAGGTAACTGAGCACTTTGTTAAAGAACAATGTACGCACAGCGAGCGTACATGAGCTGCTGCTAATGTGACGAGGGGAATTAATGTGGAGTTATGGTTTCTGAAAGGCTAAATATATGAGGTAATAAAATGCTTCAGGAATGCCGTTATAGGAAAATAATCAACAGCAGACAATCAAATAATCAATTATTTTCCCGTAACAGCACATCCTGACAGTTTTCCTTTTGTTCCTTCTTAGCAAGTGAAAATATCTCAAATAATGCCAAATGCATCTAGTATTTCGTGTTATAAATATGTCACAGTAAACAAAAGATATGATTATTAAACCTATTTCTAGACTTTTCTTACTAATTACAAGTGAATAGTTCTTGTTCTAATTTTTCTAGTATTAAGCGTTTACTATGTTTCTAGACAGAAGCTGAATCTTCTCATGCAATGTGAAAATCTAAAGCTTGAAACGAGTAAAAGCTTTTAAAAGCAGGCCGAATAACCGGGGGGGGGCTGAGTCAGGGGAGTGAATTTCAAGGGGGGAACGGCATTCCAGTTCAACCTGGCTACATTTATTTTGGGAAATGAAGAGTGTTTCTTTTAATCTTTACTCTTTTTTCCACTCAAAAGCATACGGAAGCGAGTACCGCCGATAAACTGGCTAACTAGTCTCTTATTGTCTTGATGTTTTAGGCGAGCTCTGTAGGATTATTAAAGCAATATATATGACTCGTTTTCTCTAATCAGCAAGCTAAGCATGCTAAATTCTTAGTTAGCAAGCCAACTTGACTGACATGATAGTTAGCTGCTTATCCGAGACGAAAAAGGTGCTGCAAAGACATAGCTCCTTCGACCAATTATCGCTCCTAATTGCCTATAACAATATCCATTTTCCATTGGCTTGGAAAGGTGTCCGATTCGATAGTATGCGGTAAAAATGAATGTGTCGAGCACTCTATACATGGGTCACACGGTGGTTAGCACGTCCGCCTCACACTGCCAGGGTCAGAGGTTCGGAGGGTGTGGAGTTTGCATGTTCTCCACATGCTGTGGGGGTTTCCTCCGGGTACTCCGGTTTCCTCCCCCAGTCCAAAGACATGCATGGTAGACTGATTGGCACGTCTAAAGTGTCCGTAGTATATGAATGGGTGTGTGAATGTGTATGTGAGCGTGCACCCCATCTAGGGTGTACCCCGCCTTGTGCCCAATGCTCCCTGGGATAGGCTCCAGGTTCCCTGTGACCCTGAAGGATAAATGGTATAGAAAATGGATGGATGGATGGATGGATGGATGGATTATTGTACACATTTAAATATTTTAAACTGTTGGATTAAGTTCACAAAGTAAACGCGGGGTAAACTGCTCAATGGAGGGGGTTTTTTTAACAGTTAAAAGGATCCCTGGCTGCAAAAACATTTAAGAGACTCTTATATAAGAGGATGTCTCTAAAGAGACTAACTGGCTTGCAGAAGAGATATGTTTCCTGAGTCATGTTCACTTCTCCATTCTGACATCGTTATTTTTAAACAGAAGGACACAAATTCATAATACTAAAGCTATAAATTCCCTTCATTTATCCAGGGTTTCATCTAAAAGATATTTCAGCATGCTGTCCCATTCTCACTTCCTTCAACACAAACCTCTGTGAAAGCTGGAAACGGTGTCTGTTTCGAGAAGCGCTCCTTCTGTTGGTGCACAGCCGTGAATTGCAGTGGCTGTTCTTTTGCAGTTCAGTCAGAAAATCCAGAAAAATTCCACAAACGTTATGCCTGACTTGTGTAAGACCTGTGGACAATTAAGACGTGTATGACACTCATACCACAGCACTGTTAAGTACCGATTCTGATTGGAGAGAAGGTGTTGATTAAGAAAGGAATAAAACACGACAGTCATGCTGTTATGCAAAAAAAAATAATGCACGCCGTGTGCTGATTATTGATTGTCATGTTAGAGAAGGTTGAGACGGATGCAATTGCAAATGAGCTGGCAAACGATTCCTAAACGTGAGTCAAATGTCATGAGCAGGAAACAGAGGTCAGGCAATCAACGAAAAACAATATCGGGGTGATCCAAAATACCGAACCCAGGAGACAGAACTAGACCAGGAAGCAGGATATAACAACACGAACAACAACGGCTCGGTAAAGGCGAGTGGGCAAACACTGAGCTATACATCATGCTGAACAAAGAAACACGAGGGTTTAAAAGCACAAACTAATCAAGAGGATATTTTAGTTCAATTTTCCGGGATGACGTTCACATTTACTTAAAAGACTGAGAGGTTTTTCAACATTTTCCACTACTCTCAAGTGGTTTCTTTAGCTGTAGGACTTTATATGAAGAAACTACCATATATTCCACCAGCCACCAATTCTGACCAATAAAAGGTGACAGGAAGTCAATGGCTCAATATTGGCCTAACAGTATCCTCAAAGTTATTAAAAGACTTACATTGCAATGATTTCCTCATTTCCTGATATGTGACAGTGACACAAGTAGAACATACAAGTGCACGTTTCCTTCACCACTGTACCATACTTGACTATACTATCTTATTTATTCTACTTCATTACTTACAGCTTTGAGAATGGACTAAAACCTACCGTATAGTTACTTCCTATCGCGCTTTCATTGCAAAAATGACCATACGTTTTATGTTTGTTTAACACCCAGTGGCTTTCTTGAGTATACGCTGCATATATTTAAGGTTGGCATGAACTGAGGAATAATTCACGATTACGCTTCATTTCCTTGGAGAAATAATCCGTCGCGTGTAAATTCATCCACCATCTGAAAGTGGGCTATTTTATCTTACAGAAACGTCACACTGTAGAGTTTACTCAACCTTAACTAATACACCTCTTTACCTTCATTAGCTAACGATACAAGACCTTCATTGAAGTCAGTTAGTGAATTAGAAGACAGAGTTTTAATACTTTAAAACTTAAGTTCTACTTTTATATAGGTCGTATGCTGTAGTAATTTACAATTTCGATATCATGTCTATTGTGGTAGTATATCGTTTGGGTATTCCATGGACATACGAATGCCTTAAATGTGACAGATTTATTAGTTTATATATCGCCTATATAGTGGATTTTTACAACAGCTACAGACGCAGCTCAGCCAATGAGATTTTAGAATCAAAACTATTAGTTTTATATAGAGTAACTACTATGAATTAGCTCAGTAACTACAGCAATATTAAATATAGTAAACATGTGAAGAATATAAGAATAAGTCTGGACCTTCCAATGAGTCCTGGATGTTTAAAGGCTTAATCTGCCACTTGTTTGGGTTTAGTGTATATATAACTTTTATATATACACCTTAAGTCAAGTTTAATAACACGATCTCATTAACTAATACTACTAGTCCTTAAGCATTAACTGCATCATGGAAGCGTTGTGCTGCTTGATCCCTGCCAACTTCCACACCCTCCTCTCAGCCAGTTTACTAATCACACTCACCTGCTTCTCATTTAATAATCCACTTCACCCTTAAATACCTGTCAGTTTCATTTCTAATCGTTCATTGCTAAGTGCTTGTTTGCTCCCTCTCGCCGCATCACTCCAGTTGAAGTATCTCCAGTTTCCGCCCATTGGATTTCCAAATCTTTTTGAACATCATCTTGTTATTTGACTTGAAAATCGTATCTATGTATTTTGAATTGTTTACCATGACCTATTTTTTTTAAAAAATAAAACACCTTCTCTATTTTAACCTGTATTTTAAGTGTAATTCTTGAGCTTTAAGGACAGACGAGAATGCCAATCATCAATTTAGAGTAGATTATAAAGAAAACATTTACTTTTGAAACTTGTAACCTCACTATTACTTAAAAGTTTTTGGTTGTTGTTGTTGTTTTTCAATGTAGGACTTTCATTTTAACTTTTATGACTTGACGCATTTGAGTACTTGTTCCACCACTGGACATGGAGACACTTGAGTCTACATCCCAAGCTACATGTACTAGAAATAGTACAGCATTGAATAGTCACAAAAATACTTCATCTTCCCAGTAGTGTGTTGATCTTTCTTATTTTCGTAACTAATGATCGTTGATGAATGACTGTTCCCTGAGCTGACATTTTATCAGCCACAAGAACAGCTGTAAAATATGGGAAATATACAATATTGAAAGTATTATACTTATCATATCTTTGTAGCAGATTAAAAACACACTGCCTCGCTTGATTTAGCTAATTGCTAGGTCACATGAACGGACGATTAAACAGCTGGATCAGATGGCATTTTGCAGGACGTTTACACGAGACACATGTTAAACAATTACTAATTATTTACACTTCAGCGTTCTGCCATATCATTACCAAAATGCCAATATTCGCATTATAGTTAATAAACAAAATTTATGCAACATGAGTGAGAACAAGAAAGAGAATTTGCTGTGATTGAATCCGACTGTAGCAACACTGTAACATTACACTACTTCCCTGCTAATCTAGATCAACAAACAAAACTTGTTCATGCTTCACCCATGCATACTACAGCCTTATTACTGACTAATTAACAGGCGGGGTACTGTAAGGTGCGGCATCCTAACAGGTGAGGTGTGACCTATAGACATGGGCGGTATGTACAGTTGCCAGATTGTGCGATTTCCTACTTCGACAATGTCTATTTTTGTTTACTACCTCAACATTCAGGTTTAATTACTAATTGTGCGGATTGTCGGACACAATTATGGCCATAACTTGGGATGTTTAAATGTGTTTATACACGTATATAAAAGCAAATCTTCCACCATCGTCTTGCCAGTCAGCTCGCCTCACTCTCGTCACGTGATAAATGAAATCGGACTCCTGCTGATCTGTGCTGCAATTCCAACTCGATCGGCTCGTGCTTGGTTTTTAATTGTATCGTCCGATTTCACGCATAAATTTTTTTTTTTAAAAACAATGTTGCATGCTGCGCCTGCGTCCGACTCGTACTGTGTGTGTGCGTGGACAGCATTTACAAATCTCGATATTCGCACACGGTTTTAATGATGATTAAATGTGACAAACCGTCGGGGAATTTTATCGTGGTTTATCCTGAAACCGGTAACCGTTTCTTCCCTAGTCGTGCAAACCTTGTTACACGTGATAACCGGCAATCTGGCAACCCAGATTGTGACAGATTTAAATGTTCAACCGGTTGTAAGATTTATCTCAGTTACTGAGAGGTGTACTTCCCTCTGTGGGCTCTCTGCTGGCTGGACGAACTGAAAACAGCTTCAAAACAACACAGAATACAATTTAAAACTACTGAAAAGAGACAGTGGAGAAGCTGAGATCATTTCCTCCTGTCAGTGTTGCTCTGAGGAGGGATTTAAAAAAAAAAAAAACCCTCACCACACGAAGCTCGCGCACAGATGAACACGGTCATGGTTACATTCTATCAGGTGCGTTAAAATATGAAACAAACTAAAGTTTCAGTCCAAACATCCAGGCGGAATTTCGGTCAGGACTATTTAATTTAAAGGGTTTTTTTTTAAAAAAAGAAAGAAAACAAAACAAACAAACAAACAAAAAAACAACTCAAAGGTGTTTGGGACTCCATGGAGGCGTACCTGCTGAAGTTTATCGAGCGCGTGCGAGCTGAGAGCAGCTTTGGAGAGAGTGGCATTGCCTCTGAGTACACGGTGAGTAACACACTGCAGTTCATCATCAAGAAGAGACAGCAAAAAAAATAATAAAAAAAACAGGAACATTTGCTATGTTTTATACGTTTTAAAATCAAAAACAAGACGGAATTTAGGCTTTTGGAGTGATCCAGGAGTCATGAGTTGCTTGTCATCAGGTTCATTCACTTGCACAGAGCTTAAGAATCATGTTATTGTCATTAAAAATCATGCTCTTGTCATTAGAAATGATGTTTTTTTGTCATTTAAAAAAAAATCATATTAATGTCATTTTGTACAAGGGGGGAAAAAGCAAGGATGGTGCAATTATACTAGTTCAGTTTTTTTTTTAAAAGTGTTAGTAGTATAGTGTTAGTATTTTTTTTTTTTATCTAAGTACAGTTACAAAGCTTTTCACAGTCATTTGTAATGCTTTGTTTGTCTTTATTATTGAAATAAAATGCTTTATTTCATGTAGTGGTAGGTATTTTTCCCCAAAGCAAGATTACTCTGTTAGCTGTATAACTTGAACCGAAAGAAGTAATTGTCCTGTCATTACCTTTAGTCCTATATTTCACATTATGAAAGTTGTTTTACAGAAGTGTGGTCCCGTCTATCAAGGCCTCGCTGTAGCCGAATGAAATGACAGTTCGTGCGCTGGTTCCTTATTGAGCCCATGTACAACCAGCCGATTATTAGAGCTCAAAGATATAGTTTGTCATTTGTGATAAAAAAATTTTTTTTTTAAAGAAAGAAAGAAAAACGCAGCGAATGGACGTTATAAGGAAGTACCGGTTTACGGTTTGGGCGAATGAACGTGGGGCGTGAGATATCAATCCTGACCCTGGAATGCCATGGCAGAGTTTATTTCTGTACGTCATGTGACATACCTGATAAGCTGAATCATCTACCACACCTCACTCATCTAATCGTCAGCATGTTCATGAACTCGTTCGGGTGTGTGCAGGGAGAACGTCGATCTGGTCGTTGCTCCATGTGGTAGTGAGAGTCAGGATGCAAGTGCGTAAATACAGCGCGTGTTTCACTTGGTGTAACCCACTACTAATCATCACAGTCCGTAGCGAGAGTCGAAACAAAACAGAACACGGCGTTAATGCACGGTAAGACTTTGCAACAAAAAGCAGAGGCGGCAACAGACAAACTAATTAAAGAGCGAACAACAAACAGGTGAACACAGTCAGGTAACAGACCAAGGGAAGAATGTGAGAAACCCCGAAAAAAAGGCACATGGAAAAAAAAAAAAGCCACCTTCTACTCGACGTACTCGGAACCGCACCGCATTTCGAGAGGGGGGATTCACAGGGTGACGGTGGTCATACTGTACAGCGTTTTGAATCGTATGAAAGGTAGTATAAAAAAGAAAGGTTATTCTTATTTACAGAGAGTTTATTTACAGAGAGGTGTTACTTTCAAAATGTTAGTAGGAGCACATTCCCAGCCTATAAAAAGACAGAATGTACTGGAGGCGATAATGAAACGTTTTTATTTATTTTTTTTTACACTTTATGGTTTGCAATTTTATTGTATTTGGTTGTATTATATTAGTCAGAAAACATTCGGGCCACGCAACCGAACACGCCTCTACACCAAACAGTCACTAATCGATTGAAGGCTGTTTGACAAACACACCCATAGATAATATGGGGCTAATAATATGTACTAAAAGGACAGCATACGAGGTTGTAAATATATCTCTGCATGCCACACTCTGCACTCATAGTTCACGTGTGTTGTGGAAACTAACACTTGCAGTGCACACAAACTAACTCAGACCACCTTCTTCAGGTAGTCTCGGGTTCGGTACCTTTCACGTTACTCGTTTTCATTTTTCACGCAAACCCTGCTCTGTTTCAGACTAAATTGCCAGTGTGAACCCCCCCCAGTGTGAATGTGTGTGCCCTTGCGTCACATCCAGGGTGTATTCACGCCTCATCCTCAATAACGACAATGAAGTCATTAAAATGTATTAACGAATGATGACAGTTATGATTCTTATCCTTATTATTTTGAATGAAATGATCCGCACCTTCCCCATTTTCAGGTCGATACTCATGTCAGAGCTCTGAGTTTTGACGTCATTTCAGTAACTATGGTAACTGTCAAACGTACGTGGAACAGCAGAGGCATGGTGTCGGCGTTCTTGGAGACAAATTTAGCTTTGTGTCCATGTGCAACATAACACATTCATTAAATAAAATACTTCAGTGGATCAAACAACAAACATTTCAAATCCAATCCAATACTGAGCCAGCATTTTTATACTACTACTACTACTACTACTAATAATAATAATAATAATAATAACATGTTCGCCTCACACCTCCAGGGTCGGGGGTTCGATTCACACCGTGGGCCTGTGTGTGTGGAGTTTGCATGTTCTCCCCGTGCTCCGGGGGTTTCCTCCGGGTACTCCGGTTTCCTCCCCCAGTCCAAAGACATGCATGGTAGGCTGATTGGCGTGTCTAAAGTGTCCGTAGTGTATGAATGAGTGTGTGAGTGTGTATGTGATTGTGCCCTGCGATGGATTGGCACCCTGTCCGGGGTGTACCCCGCCTTGTGCCCCATGCTCCCTGCGATAGGCTCCAGGGTCCCCGTGACCCTGAAAAGGATAAGCGGTATAGAAGATGGATGGATGGATGAAAATTCTTCTTCTCTTCTTCTTCTTCTTCTTATACTTCTACGAATTTGCTTTAAAAGTCCAGGAATAAACTGTCCTCGTGCATACTTTGAATATGTTAATAATAATCCACATTCGTGCCTCACTATAACAGAGCTCTGTTTGTTACATGATGCAGATATTTGCATGCAGCCAGACAACCTCTTCATGATCACAGCCTTCATCGGGTTTAAATCGGGTTAAATGCTTTCCATGGTTCTGGAAGACTAAGCAGGAGTTTGAACCCTCTGACACTTTGTGGCACAAACCTTTAATTGCTGTGTGACCTCTGACCCCATGGCCTCATTGCCGTAGTAAATAATAAGTCCACTGGGAGAAATGTTACCGCATTGTGGATGATGAAATCCAGCTATTATTATATGACTCTAAGGCGCACAGTATCGCACTACAGGTACAGTATATTGCTGTATCAGAATCATTTTATAAGATAAGATGTTATAGGAAAATGATCTGTGATGGTAAATAGTGATTGCGATGAGTTACCGTTATCTACACCAAAGTTTTCCTATAACCGCTGAAGTGTTTTTTTTCCTCTTAAAGAACAGCAATTTGTTAGGTTTTATTTATTAACGAACGTCAAATACTTTCCGACCGTTTCGAGTTGCAGCTATTAGCAGATTAGCAGCGGTTGCTAACTGTACTAGCTAAAGATTCAAGTATTAAAAGGTTGTTGTCTTGTAAGACAATAACTCGAAATTAATCAGTTGTGATTATGATTAAGAAATGATTACGACGCAAGGAAGAGCAATGAGAAGGGTTTGGATCGTTGTTTATGAATTAATCAGAACATGTTACAGTAACTATTAAGATTGAATTTTTTCCAGAACAAAAGTCAAATTTAATGTAAGGTTTTTATTGCATAGTGCATCCATCCATCAATCCATCCATTTTCCATACCGCTTATCCTACACAGGGTCACAGGGGGGCCTGGAACCTATCCCAGGGAACACGGGGCACGAGGCAGGGGGCAATTTGAAAATGCCACTCAGCCTACAACGCATGTCTTTGGACTGTAGGAGGAAACCGGAGAACCCGGAGGATGACTAAAAATGCACCTGAAATTTATTTATTAAACCAGTCAAACTGGCCATGACGTGACACGAGATGAAACTGTCCAACCTGCTTGATGTGAACTTTACGATTAGTTTGAATCAATTGAATACTAATAATTGATATAAACTTTAACGTATTAAATTATATTATGCTATATTATTCAGATACTTCAATGCTCAGACACTGGACTGACACACACACACACACACACGCACTCTCTCTCTCTGAACTGAACACCATCCCGCTCCCATTGCAATATTTGCACATTTCGGTATTGACTCTGTTGCATTTTTGCTGCTATTGTATTATAAAAATATAATATTTAATTTCCTGTCACTATTATACACCGTACCTGGCTGCTACCACAATAACGGCTATGTCCATATTTGGTATAAGCTAATCTGCTGAATACTCAGTCATAGCATGTTATGTTTACATTCACTAAAACTGTGTACTGTTCGGCGCTACACTGTGACTCACTGTGCATATTGTCCTGTTTTAGTAGTACCGTACTGTCCTGTGTCGTTAGCACACATCTTTGTATCGAATGTAGAACGTGTAGTTCTGTGTCGTCTCTTGTGGTTCGCGTGTTGTTTTATGTAGCACCGTGGTCCTGGAGGAACGTTTCACTGCGTACCGTACCAGCTGTACACGGTCGAAATGATAATAAAAGCCACTTGAACTCGAACTCATTAATCTAATATTAACACGAAGATGTTGTTTTTTTTTTCACCCAGATCTTTTCTGAAATAAACCAGATGAAAGCTGCTAAATAGGGAAGAATTCTAACATTTAACAGTCTAACAGTCGGATAAACATCAGAGCCATTACACGCTGCACGGCTGTGTGCATGCTGCAGTTATGAATATGGCAAATTCGCCCCTCTATGTACTTGCACATGGCACGGTGGTGACCTGAAGAACAAAAAAGCCCTTACATCATATACGTTTCCTCAGAGAATGTTGATAGGTACACAGTGCACACTTTTTCCTCTTGTGGTTTAGAGGTTTCGTGCTTTGTCTGCTGCAGACTTGAGACAAAACACATGACCCGCAAGGTTTATAAACCTCATCTCTGTACTGGTTTCTGGCACGTCGGTGCGCTTTATATCATTGATTTGATGCGGGCGTTTTCAGAGGCTCTGAGTGAAAATTCAGTATAACACTGTCTGTTCTCCTTTTAACGCAAGGAAGTAAAAACGACACTGTGGCTTTCAATATGGTGCACACAGAGGTAAAGAATCCTCTTTATGCTCGCATATCATCTGTGCATCAGGCTTTAGTGTATATATTACATTACATACACATATTCTTTCTTGTACAAAGGCATGACTTTGATTTATTTATTTTTTTAAATGTTGCAAGGGATGCAATTAAGTCAATCAAGCAACAAGCGGCCGGAAACAAGAGCAAGGTGCACTGCGGAAAAGTGATCTGATTCTCTCCAGTGACGAAGGTTTGGTTTCGGTATTGGCAGGAGCCTCACTGTTCATGACACTGTACTCGTGGTATGATTAAACGAGGCGTAAAAACTCTCAAAGGCACGCTGTTATAGGAAAATAATCAACGACGGGGTGGTGTGAGGCGGCCTGATGCGAAGTGGCGTGACAGTCAACACGCCAAAGTCGGTCATTTGTTCCTACAGAGACGTTCTTTGTCACTGCAAGTGGGCGTTTGTGTCATTTTCAGATTGACTCACAGCTTCCTGATGTTGTTTGTCCCTTTTTTTTTTTCTTTTGTAGGGAAGAAGAAGGAAAACAAGAGGTTGACGCTGATTATTATCTTATTAGTGTTTCTGTGTCTATGAAAGCTTGTAGGCTAATGAAACGAGTAAACCAGATAATTGAGGTAAATATGCTAAGTGTTGGAAGCTAGGTCATGTTACAAAGCCGATGTTCCCCAGACAGGACGTATTAGCCCGTGTAACATTAACGTTATACAGTATACTTTGCTGGTTAGAGACTTAACGCTAGCTAGCAAGCTGTCGCTAGTATTAGCTAGCGACATCGTTCGACTTTCCTAGTGAGCTAGAATATTAGCTAGGTTGTAACACACTCGTAATCTGCCCTCTTTCGCATACATGAGGTCAGAGACGCTCATGATCGGCTACCGACTGAAGGGGAATTACCGTAATTACGAGATTCCAACTTGTAAAAAGCATTCAGGTCCTCGTAGAGCTCGTAATTACAACTCGCACACTGGGAATTTTCCCGGGAGCGCCGAGTTGTACCACCCGAGTGCTGAAACGTCATGTGGAAACACTCAAAATGGCGACGGCTTCAGCAGTAAAACGTAGTTAAGTAGTCATCTCGTAATATTTCCGCGTAATAATTCGTATAATTGACTATTATTAATGTCGTAATAAGGCAAGGTCAATCTGAAAATATAGAAAGAAAGACACGATACAGTTTAATGTAATTTTGCGGTTGTCAACATCTCGCACGGATTCGTTTCATTCCGGGAACAGCTCCGAGTAGAGCGTCCGAGTCGTCCTCTAGTAATTACAGTAATTTCAACATGGTGTTAACGCAGCCTAGGCCCCTCCCACATAGAGAAAATGGCCAATTTTGCCAATTTTATTAACAAGGCCGACGTTCTTGTAAAACAACTACGGACATGACTACTAGAGTCTTGAAGGTAGTATGGGTTTGTTCTGAGCCTCTCTGTGTAGAGCACTGCTTGCCATTTACTGGAGCATTTACAGCCAAAAGAACACAACGGTCGATCCGACGTGGTCGTCGTGTATTTTTACTGTTTGTCGGCCGTGTCTTCTGCAGGAACGCTTTAAAAACTCCGTGTAAAGGAAACAGAAGCGTGACGAGTTGCACATCACAGCTTTCAATTTCTCACAGCGACTGACATGTTAAACTGTTAGTTTTAGAAAACCCCCATGGTTCTCGCCTGCTCTTGACAAGTGACCTAGAAAATCAGCTTCTTAAAATATCAGTCTGGTGTATATACAGTGAGGAAAAAAAGTATTTGATCCCCTGCTGATTTTGTACGTTTGCCCACTGACAAAGAAATGATCAGTCTATAATTTTAATGGTAGATTTATTTGAACAGTGAGAGACAGAATAACAACAAGAAAATCCAGAAAAACGCATGTCAAAAATGTTATAAATTAATTTGCATTTTAATGAGGGAAATAAGTATTTGCAAAACATGACTTAGTACTTGGTGGCAAGACCCTTGCAATCACAGAGGTCAGACGTTTCTTGTAGTTGGCCACCAGGTTTGCACACATCTCAGGAGGGATTTTGTCCCACTCCTCTTTGCAGATCTTCTCCGAGTCATTAAGGTTTCGAGGCTGACGTTTGGCAACTCGAACCTTCAGCTCCCTCCACAGATTTTCTATGGGATTAAGGTCTGGAGACTGGCTAGGCCACTCCAGGACCTTAATGTGCTTCTTCTTGAGCCACTCCTTTGTTGCCTTGGCCGTGTGTTTTGGGTCATTGTCATGCTGGAATACCCATCCACGACCCATTTTCAATGCCCTGGCTGAGGGAAGGAGGTTCTCACCCAAGATTTGACGGTACATGGCCCCGTCCATCGTCCCTTTGATGCGGTGAGGTTGTCCTGTCCCCTTAGCAGAAAAACACCCCCAAAGCATAATGTTTCCACCTCCATGTTTGACAGTGGGGATGGTGTTCTTGGGGTCATAGGCAGCATTCCTCCTCCTCCAAACATGGCGAGTTGAGTTGATGCCAAAGAGCTCCATTTTGGTCTCATCTGACCACAACACTTTCACCCAGCTGTCCTCTGAATCATTCAGATGTTCATTAGCAAACTTCAGACGGACATGTATATGGGGGACCTTGTGGGCGCTGCAGGATTTCAGTCCTTCACGGCGTAGTGTGTTACCAATTGTTTTCTTGGTGACTATGGTCCCAGCTGCCTTGAGATCATTGACAAGATCCTCCCGTGTAGTTCTGGGCTGATTCCTCACTGTTCTCATGATCGTTGCAACTCCACGAGGTGAGATCCTGCATGGAGCCCCAGGCCGAGGGAGACTGACAGTTCTTTTGTGTTTCTTCCATTTGCGAATAATCGCACCAACTGTTGTCACCTTCTCACCAAGCTGCTTGGCAATGGTCTTGTAGCCCATTCCAGACTTGTGTAGGTCTACAATCTTGTCCTGACATCCTTGGAGAGCTCTTTGGTCTTGGCCATGGTGGAGAGTTTGGAATCTGATTGATTGATTGCTTCTGTGGACAGGTGTCTTTTATACAGGCAACAAACTGAGATTAGGAGCACTCCCTTTAAGAGTGAGCTCCTAATCTCAGCTCATTACCTGTATAAAAGACACCTGGGAGCCAGAAATCTTTCTGATTGAGAGGGGGTCAAATACTTATTTCCCTCATTAAAATGCAAATCAATTTATAACATTTTTGACATGCGTTTTTCTGGATTTTTTTGTTGTTATTCTGTCTCTCACTGTTCAAATACAACTACCATTAAAATTATAGACTGATCATTTCTTTGTCAGTGGGCAAACGTACAAAATCAGCAGGGGATCAAATACTTTTTTCCCTCACTGTATATATATATATATATATATATATATATATATATATATATATATATATATATATATATATATATATATATATATATATATATATAATATACACGTTTGATCAGTAATTATGAGTGATGTAGACGAGTGCTGCGCTTGTGATAGGGCGCATGTGTCCCGAGGGAGAGAATGAGTATTGAATTGTGAGAATTGGGCTCGCAGATCGCGTGGGTAGGGTAATTCCTACTGTGTGGATGACCATGGCTGTCAGCCACCACCGAAGACCATTTTATAGATCTATATCTATATCAGAACGGCCTGTGCGTAAGCCACTGACAGAACATCAGGTGTTTTTATGCTTACGGACTGCCAACGAGAAGCATTTGAGCCGCTTTAATATAAAAAGAATCAGCCACCACTAAGACCAATAACCACACAGACACAATTTCTGTCACTCTAATGACATTAATAGTCACTCTAAGCACTGTGGGGGCAGGAAGACTGACTTTGTTGCTCTCACGCATCCAGCAGATACTGTCAAAACGTATATGCATGTATAACGCTACATCGTACACTTTAAAAAAGTTTCTTCGGTAGGTTAAGACAAACGTAAACAGAACGACTGCAAGCCGCAGGTTGTCTAGCTTAAAATACCAGAGCAAATCTAGTTCAGGTAAAAGAATATATAAACCAGACGAGGGTCAGATGATTAGTGGATTCGTTTTCTGTTGATTAGTTTTCTGCAACAGCTGCGCTGACAGTACTTCCTACTGCAAGGCAAATCACAGGTTTATTTTAGTGCACTCGTTCTAATACTTTATCGTTTCTATAGTAACAGCTTCTACAGGGACTTGTGCGGTGGACATGGTTTAAAAAATAAACCCAGGTGATGTTTTCTGTGAGAAGACGCTTATTTAGTATTTATGGAATGTGGTATCAGGGGGAGCAGTGGGAGCTCAGTAGGAGCCGTGGGAGCAGTGGGACCAATGGGAGGTCAATGGTAGCAGTGGGAGGTCACTGGGAGCAGTGGGAGGTCAGTGGGAGATCAAGATCCTTAACCCTCAACTGCTCAGATGTATAAATGAGATAAATGTAAGTCGCTCTGGATAAGGGCGTCTGCCAAATGCCGTAAATGCAATGGAAGGAGTCTCCAGCGTTTGTACCAGTCAGAGATACTTTACTGTAAAGGTGTGTTAGTTAATATAGTTAATAGTCCTTGATGAAGGCCATGCTAGTCATTTTGTCCAAAGATTTTTGAAGTGCCTTTGAAACGCGTAGCGCTATTCGATTCGTGTTGACGTCATTTCCACTGAAACAGGAATTCAGGGCGGGACAAATCGAGTGGCTCTGCCCCCTTTTAATTAGCCGGTAGTTTTTAGCTTACCTCACACCCAGAAAACTGTCGGGGGCGGGACACTTCAGATTCTAGAGAGCATTCGATTGGACAGAAAATCTGCCGAGAAGCCGAAGCGCAGAATGTTGTCATCAAAATTGTCGATTCGTAATGGTGGTAGAGAGAGACTGTAAATTCTGAACACGTGTATCTACTAATAGCGAGTTTTGTCATTGTTCTGGAGCGCACTCGCTTATAGATCACCTTATGGTTTTTTAAATATTACCTTTCATGTAGTGTGTTATATATAGAGCTGTTTGTGAATGTAAAAACATCTGCAAACTTTCAAAAATCAAAGCGCACGACAAACAGAGCTATCGACTCCCAAAAGAAGGAACCGATTCTGAACAGCTGAAATGACTCGTTAGTGATTCTAGACTTACTTCCTGTACTAACCTACGTAGGTCTGTAGCAAAAAGTCCCACCTCTGGTCTTCATTTGCAGCTCGATGACAGTGGTAGACCAATCACAACAGACTGGGACATCTGACCAATCAGAGCAGAGTATGCTCTCTGAAAGGAGGAGTTTAGAATGAATCCTTTAGAACGGATCATTTAACGAGTCGATTGTGACACTGTGAGGAAAAGGTAATACTGCAGTTTAAATTATGAACAAATTAAAGTGTTTTTTGACCTCCGATGCATGTAAATCTATTGTATGAGAGCTTTAAAACAAAATTAGGCACGTTTCAGAGCCATAATAGGTGCGCTTTAAGGCGAACATATTCATACTAAAAGCCACAAAACTTCCATTTTGATTTCACGGGGACTTTAAGACTGATATGACATTGATATAGAAGGAATAAAACATGCTGGGGTGTAAGAGGAATAAAACATTTAGCATATGCTGCTATAGTATGTTTTATTCCTTTATACCACAGCAATTTAATTACGATTACAACGTTTTAATTTACTGATAAACAACATGTTGTACTTTTGACATGTTTATAATTACATTTAATGCCATGGAACAACTGCTTCTCTTTTTTTCTCTGAAGTTTATAATTGACAGCATTTTGCAGACACCCGTATCTTATACGAAACAAACCACATTCACATGCTAGTCCAAATATGTCTGTTAAGAATATTATTAGGCTAGAGAAAGAGAAAGAGAGAGAGAGAAAGAGAGATGCTACGTGATGATCTCTCTATCATTTAACAATGATCTTTTTTTCTGTGATGTGTTAGAGAATTCGCTACAATTGCTACAATCCCTAATAAAAGTTATTTACAGGGCTGTATGTATAAGGACAAGACCCCATCTTGTAGTCAGATTCAGAGCACAAAGCCTACCACGATTACCGGAGTAACAGTAATGTGGAACGTCAAGATGTATTTCATCTATCGCAGAAAAAAGTGCAAGACTCCATATTTCTGTCACGATAACTACTTCTGTTGGCCGATATATTGTCCCGGAAATAATCGCGATAAACGATATTATCGACATTTTATGACCATTTTATGCCACTGATCATTTTCACTTAAATATTTCCAAAATTCGAATTGTTTCCGAATTCTAAAGCCATTATTTTCCAGGGGAAAATACTAGTGAACGCCAGATGTTTTTGAATCAACAGTCCACAAGAGGGCGTAATGAAGAAATACAAACCAAACAGCGGCACGTTATTTGGTTTATTGCAAAGAACAAATCTGGCTGTTTGTAAAGCGCATTTATTGTTTTAACTAAAGTGCAAGAAATGATAAAAATCGAAAGATTCAATCCAGGCTTTCAGGCCAGTTCCAGAATTCATTCTCACGCTGGTTTTACTCAGAGTTTTTGTCTTCTGAAATGTAATCAATATTTCGTTATGTCATATTCATTCATTTTAGTCAATCTAACTAAAATGCCATAGAATTTTAGTCAGCCAGCAACTCCATTTCCCAGAATGCACCACGGATTACAAACATAGCCGACAACTACAACTCCCAATGGAACACACAGCCACCTTCTCCTGAGGACTAATCACACACACCTGTTCTCAGTCACACCACACTACTTAAGAGACTCTCATAAGGTTTGTCTCTGCCGTCACCGAGCCTTGATATCTTGTTTGTTTATTCTGGTTTTGACTTTGTTCAGGATTTTGACCATGTGTTTGGACTGTTTGCCTGGTCGCCTGTCTATGTTTATTGAATTCTGCCGGATCCCTTGGACTTGTTTTCGTATTAAACTACCCAACCTGCACTTGCGTCCGTCTTAACCTCCGTTAGCCTTCGTCTTAACCTTCGATATTAACTTAAACATGTATGGACGAAAAACCCTGTGAACACTGCCCTTGTCGTGAAAAGCTGATCACCTGAAATAATAACGTTACGACGAGTTCACTACTGGAATACGATATCGCAAATTCTTTAGTTCTTTAGCGCGTTGTTACGGAAACAGAGTATTCACAACGTGACTTAGCGTTCTACCTAGCGCCACACTGAAGTTGGTGTTAAGCGCCTCACTTACTTGCGTTCGTGTCATTGTGTGCAGAAGCGAGCTGTAATGTTAGGTTTATGTTGTGTGTATGTCTGATCAATCTCATGTGGGTATAGGACGCGTTCGGGCGAGTTAATTAACGCGCTTCAGTTTACCGCTGTTCATTCACTGTTCAGCTTCAGCTCACGCTGCTTAAGCGGCTCGATCCGCCTGACTCTGACTGGATTATTTCAAACACTAGAACTATTCTTTCTAGATTTTTCTTCAAAAATATTTTTTTTTAACTTCTCGCCTGTCGTTTTTTCCAACAGTATGTTTTAATTCAAATCGGCCCTGATTCTTAAGTTGTGCATTTTTATCTTCAATTCGGCAAATATTTAAAGTTTGAAAAAATAATTTGACAGCCCTAGAGCAGACAAGAGGACAAGGGCTAAAATGTTAGCGACATTCATTCTTATGTAAGCAAACACGCATGTAAACACAATGGCCGATATGGAGGTCAGCAAAAACGGTCGAGGTCGCGTGTCCGTATATATGTGGATAAGTCGATGAGGCGATTATCGTGACAGGTGTACGAGTCCGTGTGTAGTATTACATTTCCGTTACATTGCATTTTGAGTTACGAGTGAGTCACATTTCAGTCCATAACCAGAACCAAGAAAAAGACCAAATTACAGGAAGAACCAAGTTTGTTTTTTTTTCTCTAATTAAATGAAATAAAATGAAATGAAACTGAGGGTTAGGGTGAGTGATAGTACTCAGGGGTGCTAATACAAGTGATCAGATAATACAATAGTACTCGTTCCAATATAACCTCTGTGGTTAAGCTTGTTTTTGTCGTTCGTGTTTCGGACTGTCCTGGATGTACACGAGTGTTTAGGTCTATTTTAAAAGAGCGCACATATGAAACAGAGATAAATGCGCGCGTGAATTTTTTTTTAGCATCCGCGTAGGTGTATTTCGAGGTTTGCGAGGAAATCTTCTGAGCAAGATGAGCTGTGAACAATTCCACTATCGCTAAACCACAAGTAAAAACAGTCTGGGTTTAGATGTAGTAGATCCACGTGGGCGGGCTTGGCATTTAGTTACTCACTCGAAAGTGAGTATGACGGACATGAACTAAAAAAGAAAAGGAAAAAAAAACTGATGTGTGAAGTTTATGTCCGTCATAAAGAAATGATAACAAATATCCATTATTAAATAGCTTCAGGAATGAAACACAAAGACTGCGGGTAAGGCCTAAATAGCAGTGATGGGAAGAGAAATGTAGTTAAAGTTGATGGAAAAAATTCCAGAAATCTCCCCAGTGTGTGAAAAGCGTCAAATACACAAAGGGGCTCAATGCAGCAGTTTGGAACATGATAAACTCCACACGTTTTTGGGAATATGAATATTCAGAGCGATATCGGCCGATACCGATACCGATACCGCTAGTTCATCCGTTCATACCTTGCAATTCTGAAAGAAACGTAAATAAAAACTTTATCCTCTCTATTTCAACAAGTTGTTTCGCACTAACCGGTCTCATCAACAGAAAACACATTAATTAACACATGAACTCAATTCTGAAGACTGAAGTCAGATTATTAACTTATTGAACGTTATTCATTCATATTAACATTGACCGAATTGTAAAAAAAAACCTCCGGCTCGTCTCACGTGCACTCTCCACTAGCACAAGCATTTCTACTTCATCGTAAACATCAAACTGGTCATATATAATATCAACTTTTTTATATATCGACATTAACCGGATATGAAATACACGACTCTACAAATATATTTTTCTGTGCAGTATATCCTTTTCTGTCGACTCGTCTCCATTTAAATCTTTCAACGGTGTAGCGGCGCTTTAATTCAGAACGAGGGCGAGCAGGCAGCGGGAGAGAGATAAATAAATAAATAAATAAATAATCAGACCAAAACTCCCGCTTCACCGCTGCTCACTTCCGGTGTAAAATTTGATCAGTGCGGAGATTAGAGAGATTACAAACTGCAGGTTTGTCATCATTCCACAGAGAGAAACGTCTTCTTTACACACAGCACAAATTCCACGTGTTTTCCCGCCCTCTTCTGATTGACGGTTTAGAATCGGCCCCGATCATCGGATGTTCTTAAACGATCCGATGGCTCATATACATCGGTGCATTTCTAGTTATAACCTATATTTGAACGCAGCAGTAGATTTTACGCTTTTGGTGAAAGACGGCAGGCGATATCGAGTCACGTAGGGAAAAAAAAAGGAAGACATTCCTGACTCGTCCATTGTGCTGCTCCGGCTGGCTATTTTCATAAAGTTGTAAAAGATCTATCTGAATGTTGTTGTTTTTTTTCTTCCTTTCCTACAACCAGGGATGTTTTCGTTTAGTTTGTTGACTTACGCGTCTTATTTCTTTTTTCTTTCTCGACTCATCACCGCTTGGAGTCTATTGTGCTAATTTTGTCATCAAACGTTCAGCGGATACAAGACCACGAAGCGTTCTTTAAAAATTCTTTCTTCGTTCTTTACATGAAGCGATGTATTGTGTAGCTTCAGGCGATTCAGTGATTCGGCGTGTGCGTGTGTGTGTGTGTGTGTGTGTTTTTAAAAACTTTATACAGATCATCTTTAACCTTTTCGGCTCTCATAATGAATATTTTATTGAAAATGAAAATGGCAGGGGAGCTAACACAGGAAAAGTGTATGAGTTGGTATGAAAGGGTTTTTCCAAATGTATCACCGTTTTGAAGCGAGCAAATAATATCATAATGCACCGTTTGGACAGAAATAACGAGCGCTCGTTATACATACCGGGTCCGGTGACCTTCATCGACCTTGAGGTGAAATAAGAAAAGTGTGCTCTGTAAACTGAAAGTCAACATCATTCTGACTACATACTTATTACTGTGTGTGTGTGTGTGTGTGTGTGTGTGTGTGTGTGTGTGTGTGTAAATACAGAGGATTAAGCATGAGAGCGGCTTGCTGAAAGAGAAGTACGGTTTGACTACAACAGCCGGAGGACTCAAAGAAAACGCGAAGAAAAACCGCTACAAGGACATACTGCCTTGTAAGTAACACCACAGTCCGAGCATCTTATTTATCAGCTCTTCCTCGGTCTCAGTAATCCGATCTAATCTACCAGGCCACTTCTGCATCCGCGCTACGATCGATTTGCCTGGCTAAAGTCCGACCGTGAGTCCGCCGCGTCAGGGAAGCTAAACACACAAGCGCGTGTCATGCCGAAGGAGATCTAATAGGCACGGGCGATATCTGATCGTTTGGCGATATACCGCTAGAAATTCTCCCCGCGATAATAACGATAAATGATGATGTATTTCTGCGAGCCGAGAGCGAAAACGAGTACGAGGAGGAGTTCATCGCTAAACGAGGAGCTACCGCTACAATCCGGAACTGGTTTGTTTACAGTCTTACTTTTAGATCGACGTTTGGGTTTCTGAGGCTCTCGAGATCACAGCTATCACTCGTAGATAAAAACAGTGGTGAACGGTGCTGTATTTTATATCGTCACTGATATCGTTATCGCAATAAATACCAGAAAATATATCGTGGTATAGTTTTAAGGTTTAATATATCGCCCATCCCTAAGGTCTAGTTATAGATTTTTTTTTTTTTTTTTTTTTTTTTTTTTTTTTTTTTTTTAAAGAACACTTTTATGAAATCTCACCGATTCGTCAAGCTGTGGCTACAAACTAAATGCTGTAGAAGGAATGCTGTTCTGCTGTTCTGCTGAAGTGTTGATGTGGACTGTATATAAGCTTATATAACGTTGGCGTTCTTCTTTTGCAGATGATCAATCCCGCGTTATTCTAAGACCAACGACACCCGAATATAGCTGTGATTACATTAATGCAAATTTCATCAAGGTACTGATCTCAGGGGTCTGACACGTACACGCCACTGGACAGGAGAACAGATTGAGATTTTCAGACTTCATACACATTAACACTGTCATTATATTCATAAAACAAACCACTACAAGCTCCCAGGACATATTCCCTGCCTGTATTATTATTATTATTATTATTATTATTATTATTATTATTATTATTATTGTTATGAACAATATGACATGAAGACATAAGAAATGTATTTTAGCTTTAGTTTGAATTTCATGGCTGTAGTTTATGCTGGTAAGAGGCTGATGTTTGTCCACTAGGGGGTGACAGGGAGCAACACGTACATCGCCACACAGGGCCCTCTGAGTAACACCGTGGTGGATCTCTGGCGTATGGTTTGGGAATATGGCATCAAGGTAAATGAGTGTAAAGTAGATCTAGCTATCTATCAGTCTGTCTGTCTGTCTATCTATTTGACTATCTGTCCATCCATCTATCTATCTATCTGTTTGTTTATCTGTCTCTCTGTGTATGTCATTTTGTCCGTGTCTGTCTGTTTGCCTGTCTATGGTTCTATCTGTCAGTCAATCTATTTATCTGTCTGTCTTTCTGTCTATCTACCTTTCAGTCTATCTATCTATCTGTCTGTGGTTCTATCTCTCAATCTATCTGTCTGTCTGTCCCTCTGCCTGTCGATCTGTCTATCTGTTTATTTATCTCTCTATTCATCTATCCCTTTATCTAACTGTTTATCTGTCTGGCCATCTGTCTGTCTGTCTATCTATTTATCTAGTTGTCTGTTTGTCTGTCCCTCTGTCTATCTATCTATCTATCTATCTATCTGTGTCCCCTTTGTCTATCTATCTATCTATCTGTCAGTCTGTCTGTTTGTTTATCTGTCTATTCGTCTATCCCTTTATCTAACTGTTTATCTGTCTTTCTGTCTGGCCATCTGTCTGTTTGTCTATCTATCTATCTATCCATCTATCTATCTAGCTGCCTGTCTATTTATCTGTTATTCCATCTATTTATGTGTGTTGCTGACTGCCTGTCTCTCCGTCTGTGTATCTCTCTGGATATACTTCTCTGTCTGCCCTTCTGTTTTGTCTGTCTGACTGTGTCTGTCTATCCAGCTTTCAATTGGTTATCAGTTTATTATCATTTGTGTCTGTCTGTCTGTCTGTCTGTCTGTCTGTCTGCTTACCTGTTCCTCTCTGTTTATACCAGTCGGTGTGTCAGTATATGAATCTGTCTGTTTGCGTTTCTGTCTGTGTCTATCTTTCTGTCTGTCTGACTACCAGTCTGTGAGTCTGTGTGTCTGTTTATCTGTCTACCCATCTGTCTCTGTGTGTGTGTGTGTGTGTCTGTTACACGGACACTGTATCAGAGTCTGAATGTTTGCGTGACGAGTGTCGTCTCTGTGCTGTAGGTGATCATCATGGCGTGTAAGGAGATCGAGCTGGGGAAGGTAAAGCTCTTCTGTCTCACTGCGTGTTTCTCTTGTGGTTAATATAAAGACTGCGTTAAATTAAAGGAATACTCGGGATCTGTACCGTGTTGACCGTTACCGGATGTGTCATTTCTCCGCACACTGTTTTCCTCTGTACAGAAAAAATGTGAGGTCTACTGGTCTCCTCTAGATGATGCGTCCACGTTCGGTCCCTTCACCGTCTCGACTGTAAGTGCCTCCTACGAAATCATTATCATCAGTGCACGTGTGACCAGGCTGACCTCGAATGGTATTGTGCAAGCATTGTGAGACTGAGTTGGTTCCTTGTTTTTATTACGAACAAAGAAAGTGAAAAATCCTTCATTGGCCCACAGCGCAGTGACTGCCGCATCAGAGGAAGTGCTCGGGCTGAAATTCCGCTGTGTGTTGTTTGTTCTGTTAGGTTGCAGAATCACCCACAAACGAAGAAGTCATTGTGAGAACGCTGGCAGTGAAACACTGTGATGTAAGTGTACCGTGCTGTTCTGTGTGTGTGAGACTCGTGTGTGGAAATACAGTGTTAGCAAAATTGTGAATGGGAATTATCTTCCTGAGGCAATAACCGAGAGATTAATCATTCAGAAAGAGGAAGCGAAATGTCTGTGCGTTTCTATTTTTTTGGGCGGATTCTTTCCCCCATTTTCTCCCTGCCAATTCCGACTCACCAGCCAGCTCTCTCCCATCGTCCAACAGCCACCAAAGAGGAACACATGATTCCTCTGAGACACGTGCAGCCAGCCAAGTGTTTGTTTTCAATCTGCCGCTCTTGCTGCATCACAGTTCAGCGTAGCACCCGGCGTAACAAAGCTTAATAGTGTTTTCTTTTAAAGCGCACCTATTATGGTTTTGAAACGTGCCTAATTTAGTTTTAAAGGTCTCATACGATATATTTACACGCATCCGAGGTCGAGAAAACACTTTAACGCGCTCATAATTTAAACTGCAGCATTACCTTTTTTCCCCACAGTGTCACAAACGACTCGTTAAATGATCCGTTCTAAAGGATTCATTCTCCTTTCAGAGAGCATACTCTGCTCTGATTGGTCAGATGTCCCCGTCTGTTGTGATTGGTCTACCGCTGTCAGCGAGCAGCGGATGAAGAGCAGAGGCGGGGCTTTTTGTTACAAACCTACGTAGGGTTGGTACAGGAAGTAAAGTCTGGAATCACTAACGAGTCGTTTCAGCTGTTCAGAATCGGTTCCTTCTTTTGGGAGTCGATAACTCTGTTTGTCGTGCGCTTTGATTTTTGAAACTTTGCAGATGTTTTTACGTTCACAAACAGCTACGTATATAACACACTACATGAAAGGGAATATTTGAAAAACCATAATACGTGCACTTTAAAGTGAAAAAAAAGAGGGATCATTAAGATTGCATTTAGATGTGTATTTAGTCCTGCCCTGAAGAAGCTATTTCACGTCACAGATGTTTACATATAGTCCACAAGACAATAATAACTGCATTTACACAAATGAACCAGTTCAAAAGTTTACACACGATCGATTCTTATTACCGTGTGTCGTTACCTGGATGATTAACGACACGGCGTGTTTATGTTTTGTGAGAGTTGTTCATGAGTCCCTTGTTTATCCTGAGTAGTTAAACTGCCCACTGTTCTTCAGTAAAATCCTTCGGGTCCTGCACGTTCTTTACTTTTCCAGCATCTTCTGCATATTTGAGCCCTTTCCACGGGCGACTATATGATGCTGAGATCCATCTTTTCACACACTCGTACACGACTATTACAGAAGGTGCAAACGTTCACCGATGCTCAAGAAGGCAACACGATACATTAAGAGCGAGGGGGGTGTAAACTTTTGAACAGGACGATCGGTGTAAAGTGTTATTATTTTGTCTTTCGGCAAACGTAAATATCTTATGTAGCTTCTGAAGGGCGGTGCTAAATAAAGTAAAAAAAAAGAATAAAAAAATCTCCTCACGTCTTTGACTCATATCTAGCGCTGGATACGAGAAGTGATTCATAACGAATTAATCCGTTTCCACGTGTAGGAAACTCGCACCGTGTCCCATTTCCAGTACACGGCCTGGCCGGATCACGGAATCCCGGACGTAGCGGACGGCATTTTGAGAATGATGGAAGTGGTTCACGTCAGACAGGGTCGCCACCCGGGACCACTGCTTGTCCACTGCAGGTCTGTGTCTGTTTCTTTCTGTCTCTCTCTCTCACACACACACACACACATGCACATACTCACACACACACACTGATCAAATCGTCTGCAACTTTCTCACTCACACGCTCCATCGTCGCCTTGACTAGCTGCCTGTTCTTCACTGCTCTGACAAATGACCCATCTGCGCATGAAAATTCATCAGAGCGAGAGGCTCCACGTCGCTCGGCCTGGACCTCCCGCTCTCCATGCATTTTAATCCCAACATCTGAATGAAGTGCGACATGTTAAATATTCAGCACCTGATGTAGCACGGCGGCAGCCAGTTAACTCACAGGCTTCTGCACAAATTCCCTCATTAGCCCCTCGCTGTCGCGTATGAGAAAGGTCCTGTCTGACAATATGGGCCCTTAGCGCCTCGGTGACCTCCAGAAGCAAGAGCGGAGGCAGAAATAGGGTTGATTGCGTTGAGTGATTGGTCTTGATTGCCTTTGCTTTTTTGCAGCGCTGGCTGCGGAAGAACCGGGGTGATTTGTGCCATCGACATTGTTAACGACCTGCTGCACAAGAAGGTATGAAACTGTAAGCTAATGTTAGCGGTGCGTATGTCTTGCAGTCATAGCGAGTTTCACCAGCGGGTTTGATTTCTTCAGGGTCTAGTCGCGTACAGTGTATCATTATGTTACGAGGGATGCATCAATACATGTACAGAAGCGGTTTTGCGAAGTGGAACAAAACCCGCTCTACTCGTCAGTGCGATCACGGTAATGATCTCGCTAGCTGATGCTAACGTTATAAAGAGCGTATGTGCTTCGACACTGTAGAACCTGCGGAAACGAGGCATCCGTCCGTCTATTTTCCGTACCGCTTATCTATCACAGTCTATCCCAGGGGACTCAGCACGATCGGGGGACACCCGTCATACCGTCATAGGGCACAGTCACACACGACAGACAAGTTAGAGATGGCAATCGGCCTACAACGCATGTCTTTGGACTGGTGGAGGAAACCGGAGTACCCCGGAGGAAACCGCCAGTACCCGGAGTACCCCTGAGAAAAAAAGCACGGGGAGACGGTGTCATCTCCGCGCATACAGAGCGGAAGCGGTGATAACCACTCCTGATCGACTAATACTCAATAGGTTACTCATTCCAGTCTCAATATCAGTATCAAGAGTACCAGAACGTGTACTTGTACTCATGCTGTGGTATGGTATTGATGCATCCCTACTCGTAAGTGTGCTTCATAAACCGTATAAGGTGCTGTAGAGAGGTTTACATGTGATCAGATATCAGTATGTTGCATTCATTCCCACTCGCACGGTTCTCTCTTAGCAAATCGGAGAAGATTTCAACATTATGGATCTCGTTTTAGAGCTGAGAAGACAAAGACCATCGGCTGTCCAGACTAAGGTAAAACACACGAGGAATTCAGTACCAGTGGCACTTAATAAAACATCCAGCAGTGGCAAAGTCATGTCATTCGTCTATTATTTATGTCCACGATCAAAGATTTATAGCTATATAGATGTGTTTTTTGTATTATTCTTATTATCAGACAGTTTTTGTCCCTTTCCGTTCTTCTACAGGATGTAATACTGCGAGAACAGAATGCTAGATTGATGTTTTTTTGTGTGTGTATATCCAGGAACAGTATGAGTTTGTGTTTCATACTGTGGCTCAGATGTTCGAGAAGGTCTTGCAGGAATCTTCACAGAATCGCCAACCTGGGAGCCTGGTACATTTCAAACATTTCATAATCCCATACGGTTTATTAATCAAGCGTGAGCTGCCTCGTGCTGTATATTCCTAATGAAGGTGTTTCTCTGGTCGATGGAACATACGGGACTTCCCAAGTCAAATTTTTCAAGTAATGCAACAAAGTTCCAAAAGAGAAAGGAAATAAGGACTAGCTAGTCTATGTTTTGATCAATCAGGATTTGGGTGAATTGTGGGATGTGTAATTGGGGCTGTAATTACCACCATCAGCCTCTAGATGGCAATCTGATAGACAGAGCAGAGAAAACACTGCACTGTTTGAGGCCAGTGTTAAAGCAGTTGAGGACTCTCTTACAGGAAGTTGATACTATTATAAGTTTGTTTTGAACTCTTTCATGCATGAATTATTTAGACGCGTATCCAGATTCTTTAGATTATTTCTCTCTCTTTTTTTTTTTTTTACTTAAATTGTCATGATTGAAGAATTTCGATTCTGTTAATATCAAATAATAAAAGGCAAATGAGTTAAATGAGTCATGAGGTAAAATAGGCTGAAAGAATATTCCTGAAATAATAAAAAATAATAATAAATCTTGCATGTCTAGAGTTTTTACGATTAATGTAAAAATGAACGTAAAAAAAAAAAACATTTACACAGTTTGGAACGTGTGCATAAAGAGGTATAAAAAAAAATCTTTGCAAAAAAAAAAAGAAAAAGAAAAGAAAACTACTAATAAAAATACATACTTTATTTATTTATTTTTTCGTTATATATAGAAAGTTAGTAAAGATTGAAAAGAATAAATAGCCTTGCGAACTACAAAAGTTTATGTTAATTTGCAGGATTGATCTCAAGTGATTTGGACGTGATTTAAATCTTATATTTTCCTAAAAATATATTTATAAAAGAGAGCCTTAACTTGACTGTCCATGAGCGAGGACACTATGCATGAAAGGGTTTGATTTTATTTTTTTGCGTTTGCTTTAAATAGGAATTGGGATAACAATAATAATTTTTTTAAAAACCCAGAGTAATAAATAAACTACATGAGTCATCTGTGCATGGCATCGCTGGTGTTTAAAACAGTAGCTATAAAACATGGTCCCTTTTCTGCCTATTTTTGCGTCGCTTTACTTCCTCTAAGTCCTTCTGTTGCGAACATTTAAAAATGAACTTCAGCAGGAAGTATCCTAACTCTCTGCTTCCTCTATGCAAATTCGCGCTCCAGCCCGTGTGATCACTGTCGCTCGTACAGCAGCGCTCACAACACAAAAGCGCTTTTCTCTTTCCTCATCCTCTGTTTCTTTCTCTGTCGGTTTTTGTTGTTGTTGTTGTTGTTGGACGCTTCGACATTTGCAGTCTCTCTACGCCAATGTGGTGCCCCCAAAGTCAGCGCTGAGGTCATTCTCCATCAGCAGTGAATACCAGAATACAAGGTAAAAACACACACACACTATTGCTGGATTTTTCTTATCTGCTCTTTTAAATCGTGTGCTCTTTTAAACTGTACTGTTTTTTTTAAAATATATATATATATTTTTTTTTTTGAAGATTAGCATCTATTTGCCATTAATAAATCTGTGTCGATTCACAGTTCGGAAGACATCAAATTTAAAAATGCGTAAGAATGACTTAAAACATTACTGTTAACACTATAATCACTTTTATGCCTTCCGCTGATATTTCATCGGAATAAGTTGGGATTAAACATATATTAATACTGCTAGTAACCTCCGGCTACCATATGTTCCGTCCGACTCACTGCTACGTATACGGAGCCGTATAAATCCTCGTATATTTACATATTATCGTGTCTGGTAATGTTTATTACTTTAGCAAAGCCGCGCAGGGTGCCAATATTATTGCACATCCTGTTATAATGCACAAAAAAAAAAAAAAAAAAAAAGATCAGAGTGGTCATATATAAATAAATTCTAGCCATGTCTAAATTAGGAATGCACTCGACCTCACAAATCAGATTTACAGTAATTAATATCGACGTCATATGTTACAGATATAATTCTGTTGCTAAAGGAATGCCCCTGGCTCATAAGTGAAGAAGACTAAAAAGGAAATTATCTAGAGAATATATATATATATATATATATATGTATATATGCATTGAGCTCAGAGTATATATATATATATATATATATATATATATATATATATATATATATATATATATACACACACACTCTGAGCTCAATGCAGCCTTGTTTAAGTAAGAAATGATACACACTGGGATGTGAAATGAATCAAGTGCCATATTGCCCTTATACAACAGGTCTACAAACTTCGCACACACGTTTATTATTTATTTAATATAAGTTATTAAAGTTATTATTGTTTATTTTCGCGCCGCTAGCGGAAATAGATCCCGAAGAAGCCACGCTCACGTTATTATAGGCACGTTGAATAGCTCGCTAGCTAGCTAGCTCGCTCACACCGATTTGTACATTCTCGGTCAAATTCCCATCGCGCCTTCCTTATCATCTTTATCTCATGAGCTGCCCTATATCACATTCAAAAGTTACGTTCCTGAACAGTATCGTTTGCCATTCCTGTACATTACCGTAGTGACGGTTTCAAACTAAGAAAGTGGGATTCTACGTGGCGAAGACAAACGAGCGGCGTGATACACATAGGGCGTGACATGCCCTAGTGCGGTTATTCTATTCTTGGAACGCTTCTCGACCAATCAAATTAGTGGACCGGACCTAACTGTTGTATAACTTCTGTCATAGCAGCAAGCTCCTCTTTCCTGAAAACTTTCCCCTGATGGAAAAGATATATGACGTCGATAAATGAGCCGTCGCTCATTTATTATAAACAATAAAACAGAAACACGTTCAAGTTAAAGCCAGAACTGCTGTGAGAATCCTTCTGACCAATCAGAACGGAGAATTCATCTCATTATCGCCTTAGCGAGGTTTTGTCCTCGCCACCGTCGCCACCGGCTCGCTCACTGGTGATAAATCCACACACTTAAAATCTCTATCCTGTGTTTAAATGCTTCTGTAAAGCTGCGTTGAGACGATGTCCTTTGTTAAAAGCGCTACACAAATCAAACTGAATTGAATAGAATTCAACAGCCCTGTGGTATAAGTGCTGTTTAAATGATCTAAAATAAACTGTACGGAATAATATGTTAGGTACACGTCAAACAGTTTGATTTATTTCGCCCAAGGTTTCAGGGTTTCATGAGAGCCTTATTTGTCGCACTTATTTGTCTCGACTGAGGTTAATATGTTGGGGGGGGGGAATATAACCCAAAAAAAACCCCCTGCTGTGCGTTTGCAGAGAAAGAGAACACACAGTTCCTGCTTTCAACTTGATGAAGCATATTTGGTTAATCTAAAAATGGGTGCTTTCGTTTTTAGACCCAACAACAGTCAGCACTTTGGAAAACATCTCGAGGTTGGAGAATGTTCATCCTCAGCATGACGGTATCAGTGTGAGAGCAAAGACCTAAAGGTCTCGACAGTAATATTATCCCGTTATGAAATAAGCAGCTGAGAGAGCTCATGATCAGAGCATTCACTTAAAATATTCGACCGGTTCTAATAAGGTGAGGCTGTAATGTTGCGAAATTAACGGTTTGCGCAATGTGCGTTTCCTGTATGGCGGTATGGTTCACTTTATTCTGTCGCTGGAACACTCTCAGTTCGGCAGAAACTGTAGATCCGACAGCGAGAAAGAAAAGAAAATATCGGACAATTAGATGGATTAATTAGAAGTAAAACCGCGTCGTTCCTGGAACATTCGATTTTAGCGATGAACAGATTTTTTTTATCAGTTGCTTATAACTTATCATTAGGGGAATTATACACCGATCAGCCATAACGTTAAAACCACTGACAGGTGAAGTGGATAACGTCGATTGTCTCGTTACAACGATGAGGTGGGATATACTGTATTAGGCAGCACGTGAACGGACAGTTCTCGAAGCTGATGTGCTGGAAGCAGGAAAAATGGGCAAGCGTAAAGATCTGAGACGAGGGAAAATTGTGACGGCTAGACGACCGGGTCAGAGCGCTCTCCAAAACTTGTAGGCTTCCTGGTATGCAGTGGTTAGTACCTACAGTACCAAAAGTGCTTATAATAGGTACACGAGCATGAGAACTGGACCGTGGAGCAATAGAAGAAGGTGGCCTGGTCAGACGAATCACGTTTTCTTTTACGTCACGTAAAAGCCGGGTGCGTGTGCGTCGCTGACCCGGGGAAGAGATGGCACCAGGATGCACTATGGGAAGAAGGCAATCCGGCGGAGGAAGTGTGACGCTCTGGGCAACGTTCTGCTGGGAAACCTTGCGTCCCGGCATTGATGTTACTTTGAGACGTACCACCTACCTATCTTCCACGTGATGTTGAGAATTTAATCTTCACCATGTCGTAAACCTGCACATGATATGGTGTTATTTACGCACTGAGCTCCAACAGACCAGAGGTGAAAAACGCGCCTTCACCGAGTATTAATGTGACATCTCGATGTAAACCAGAGTGACATGTGAAAAACAGTTCATACTTCATCCGAAGAGTACCTAAATTAGGCCGTGAATCTTTTAGAAACTACAGCTTTATATAAGACTGCTGTGGAAACTTGAGCCTCAGTCGTCGTCATGGCGAAATTTTCATTTATATCTAATCTGTTATTAAATGTCCACCGTACCAGGTACAATGTTCACTTCGGTCTTCTTCTCTGTATTTACTTCTCTGCTCGAATTATAGACAAAAATGCATGGTTTATACATCAAATACGATGTGTGGAGTACTTGTTCGGACACATCACGTCCATACTTTTTGTGTTCATTCAAGTCTCTTTCCATGTCCTCCCTATGATGCTTTCTGTGGTCTTTAAAATCCACAGCGTCCGAAGAAAACGTGTAGTCTCGGACAAAAGTCTGTCCGTTTAAAGTCACATCCAGAACACCGATACGCTGCCACGTATCCGAAACATGTAGCGCGATAATGAAGCTTCGAAGATGTGGACTGTGAAGTATCCCAGCGTCTACTGTATCTACTGCAAACACTTTACTTTACTACAAACACTACTACTTTACTTAGTCAAGAAGAAGCCCACATGTCAGCCGAGTGAATGATCTGAAGCTGAAAAGCTAAAATGGTAGTCAACGTTGCATTCGCATAACACTCATTTAACAAGTCCTATAAGAATAAATGACTCACTGAAAGATTTTAAACAGTCGAAAAGAGGGATGAAAGTCTCCTCCGTTTTACGTAAAGACAACATAATGTGCCATGTGGACAGACGTATGTGGACACCTGACCGGTCACACCGTGTGCTCGTTGAACATCCCGTTCCAGATTTAATCCCCCTTTGCGGTTAGTATATCCTCCATTCTTTTGGGAAGGCCTTCCATCGGATTTTCTAGCATGGCTGTGGGGATTTGTGTTCATTCAGCTACAAGAGCGTTAGTGAGGTCAGGCACTGATGTTAGGTGAGGAGGTCTGGGGTCCAGTTCATCCCAGATGTGTTCAGCGGGGTTGAGGTCAGGGCTCTGTGCAGGAGAGAAACTGTAACGCTACAGCATACAAAGCCATCGTATACTATTGTGTGCATCCAACTTTGGGGAAGAACCACATGTGGGTATGATGGTCATGTGCTGAAATATGTTGGGTCATATAGTGTACACTACAGAAAACTGTAATGCCATTGTTAAATATGGGCCTTTCATAAGTTATCAATGGATGGATGGAATTTATCGATCCGCAAGGGAAAATGCAAACAATCCAGCACTGTCTTATAAAAGGTTTATGCAATGCATTCCTCTAAAAAAAAAGATGCGTTACTGAATAAGGACATATATTTTAGGACCAGGTTTGACTTGGAATAGACCCATAGACAATGTTTCGGACCAGTTTAGATCAGCTGAAGTTTGCGCAATAATAGATCTCTCTTGCCTTAGACCGATCTACGTCAGACCTTTTTTTTTTTCTTTTTCTTTTTTTTTTTATCAGCCATAAATTTGACACCTTGTGTACAGCCACGCTAGCCATTCTTTCCACATCGTCAACCCATTTTCGCTCTAGCGTCAATCTAGACCTGGCTTTAATGTCACCGACTCCTTTATCGCATCTCGACTGCGCCTCTTTACGCAATCATCGTCATCGTGATCATTATCCTAACCCTGACTTCTTCTTCTCTACTTAGAAAACCTCCTTCCCTCCGTCCTCGGTCCTCTCATCCTCGTTCATCCGTCAACATGAACGACACGTACGCCGTCGTCAACAAGTTCAAGCAGCCCAGCACCGCTCCGCCGCTCGTTCCCCACCACTACGACAACGAAAACTTAAACAGCCAGAAGACGTCTGCGAACGACCTGTACAGCATCGTGAAGCCTAAAAACAGGCCGGTGGCAAACACACCAGCTAGCACGGTTCCTGCACATGACCGGACATGGCAACTCAACCACAGACCCCCAGAACACACAGACTACAGCGGCTATGAATCCCTGCCGGGTGAGTGGAAGCTCAAAGGTTTCTTCTTCTTCTTAAAGTTAACGTGCTTGGAAGTCTCTTATGCATGTACCTTTTTGAAGAACCCTTAATCATCCACAGAACCTTCGAGGAACCCTCGTTAATGCACACAGAAAGATATGTGATTCACACCTTATGTGTTGTTTGAGCTTGTGGCATGCAAACTGAGATGTTGAGAAGCTGAAAAATATTACAGGAAGTTACACATTGAGGGGAAGTGGTATCTGGAACTGACTTACAATCATATCTACGGTGCTGATACGTCGGGGGCTTTTGAGTGAATAAGATAGATCTAGAATGAGATAACAAGGGGCAGTCCATTTTGCGCTTCTAAGGGGAGTACAGTATATACTGGTTACTAGTAATACCGGCTCTAATGACCACCTGTTGTTAGGTCTTATTAAGGCTGGTTGTTTAATTGTACGATTTGTCTGCACAGTTTTGATTTCAGCACTGGTCAACATGATAGCCCCATTCAATTATGTGAACTTATCGCTCCTCTTTATCGAACTCAAGTTGATACGTTTTTCGAAAACGTTTTTCGGTCAGTCGGCTTTCTATGTGTCTCTGCACATTTCTACGACGCTGCTAGTCGCAAAATAACGTTTTTAAAATAAAACAGTGTTATTTTGTATCGAAATGGGAACATCGATAGTTGACTATTTGCGAAATGTTCCGCTAATGTTCTTTATTCTATTAACGGGCTTATTTGAATACGTTATCATTCTTATAGGAACTCGTTCACACTTCTTTAATGGAAACAGATGTTGTTATTTAGCAAAGAAAAACCTATGGTTATCGATACGGCGAAGCTTTCTGTTAGGAGATGTTTATTTAACGTTTACGGAAGGAGTCTCTGGCGTCAGCGCTGTAGCTGGCAAAGGGAAAGCTGTTCCTTTACGTTTCCTGCCACAAGTCTTCCAGAAGGAGGAGTTCACGATTTCTCGTTTCTTTGTAGCTTTTTTCTTTCTTTTTTATTTTTTTTCCCTCAAAAGATTGCCATTGTTTTAACATTTAAGCGTATAACTTGTATTAGGAGCGCTATACGGTGCATCAGAATGTAACTGTAAGCAGTTAAAAACGCAACGTTACGTCCATAGATCAAAATAATACATCGAAAATTATACAGTCGGATACTACACTTCCCGTCACTGTTCAGTTATGGGAAAATAATCCACTCTGCTTCATGTCAGGCCATATCACACCACCGCCGTGCGGATTATTTGCTTGTACTAGCACGCCCCTTTGTGTTATGAGTTTATTTCTGCTGCGTATTCATTAATACTGAGTGACTGAAACACATCACCATCCATACATCCATTTTCTGTACCGGGTCACGGGGAACCCGGAGCCTGTCGCAGGGGGAATGGGGCACGAGGCGGCGGACACTCTGGGCGGACAGGGTAAACGCATGACCGATAGAGTCTTATTATTACTGATTTATCGGAAGAAATCACTAACACGTAGGGTGTGTCCTAAACAGGCGGCAGCTGACTTGATGTGCTCACTCATAAGTAGGTATCTCCGAAGCGTTTGCCTTGAGCAGAGCACAGACAGGGTTCGAGATACGTAGCAAGATATCCTACATACGCTCTCCATCACTAACCCCAATAACAAACCCCCTGTTAGTGTACACCGATGGATTCAGGGTACATTTCTCAACAGAAATCATATCTGATCCAAACTTTCAGCTGGGAATTCATTTTAAATATCCACCATGATGGACTTTTAAACAGTTAAATGTTATTCATGAGATGAATCAGGACCAAAAAACAGAACTTATTTTCTTCCCTTTGTAAAAATGAAAGCTTTCATTTAAGGAACGTTGGCTTTCTGCAAAAATAACGAAAGCGTTACGAACAAGAAAAGATATTACATTTGTGTTTATTAGCATTTATTATTATGTATTATTATATAGCGATGGCTTAAACGTGATCCCTGGTTGTCGTGTTAAAGTTCGGTGCAACTGGGTCGACTTGGAGATAAAGTTTGGATTCTGTCCTTGTTGTGATTGCGCATGCTTGTTCATACCGATGTGATGCTGACTCAGATCGGCTCCCGTAATAAGAGGTTGTGCGACGCGGGACGACTTCGCAGTGCTCGCTGTCGAGCTTTGCACGGACGCTTGTGCGTCTTTCTCGGTGCTGCTTACATGATGCATTTTTTGTCGTCAGTTTTACTTCTCGTTTTGAATTCCTCTCTTTCGTGGGATCGTCAGGGCGACAGACTGTGGGGTTGTTTTCTCTCAGTAAGAAAATGACTTTTCTCTAACACGGATTTAGAAGACCACGCGCCACGCGGTGCCTGCTGCTGTCGCTGTTCAATACGTTTCCTGTTGTCACTTATCGATCACACCGGATCTGGGTTCTTCATTTCTGTTTGTTTAGCATCACGCAAGCCGCTTCAAACCCTGTCGCGTTGTACATTTATGCCAAACTCGACTCGCTTAAGAATCCCGGTACGCAACGTACATCAAACCCGTTTTCACACGTCCCTCACTTCATGTACAAATTCGAATCCATTTGAACACATTTTCAAAGACAAATAAATTGCATACTGGAGTAAAGCACGAGTTGTAGGCGATACATTTAGATGTTTTTCTCATGAGGAAAAAAAAAAAAACAAAACGCCGGCGACACTAGAGTTCGTTTCACACCCGCAAGAGACAAGTGGCATTAACGGCTCGTCGCTCGCTAGTGCGAATGCAGGGTACGAGAGCATCGCCTGTTGTTGCCTGCTGCTGCCGATGCTGATGATTTTATTTAGTCAGAACGTTCATAACGTGATGATCGTATGAATTCAGCTCAACTTCCCTTCACGCAACTTTCCTCCTGTAATTAAACGGCCTGCTTTTTTTTTTAGCGATGGCGTCATCTAGCCGAAAACACTCGACTATCAGCTGATTAACGATCGAAAGTCTCGAAGTCCTCCTAATAAGCAAACAAGCTCCACATGAAAGCATTGCTAAAGTTGGCTAGATGTATGTATGTGTGTGTGTGTGTGTGTGTGTGCGCTCTCTGCGATGGCAAACTATTTTCCGCCTATTATTTACATGTGCATTTTTCTTTTCTAGCGGAGTTCCAGATGAGAGACTCAAAGGTAACACCTCCACCTCCACCTACGCTACACTTGATTACTCCACCAGGAAGTGCAAGCCAGTGACTAAATTTCTTATAAGTGTAATGCAGTCATAATCATTTAGCATTAGATGAATCATAAACGACCGAATGCTAATCCAGATCCAATCTCATCATAGCCTCAGTTGAGGTCATACACACAAATTGAGATTTATAACCAAGCTATAATCTGCACTTTCTCGTGTGGATGTTGTTTGGACGATGTTAGTTGCAGTTCCACTTACATAGCGCTTTTACATAGTATGGGAGGGGGATCTCCTCAACCACCACTAGGTTGTACCATCCACCATCCACCTGGATGATGCGAGGGCAGCGAGAACACCCACCACACACCAGCTATTAGTGGGAGAGCTACTAGTGTCCAAGAATAGGGACATACAGTCACTATACGCAGACTACAGGGTAAGCGCCCCCTGCTGGCCTCACTAATACTACTTCCAGCAACAACCTTAGTTTTCCCCAGGAGGTCTCCCATCCCATCCAGTTACTAGCCAGGCTCAACCCTGCTTAGCTTCCATGGGAGACCAGGCGAGAGCTGCAGGTTGATACGGCTCTGTCGATTCACCCAGTTATTCCTAATGAAGCTCGGCTTCACCATTGTTGAGTACTAACCGTGTTTCCTATTACAGTTATCATTTGACTTTTAAAATCCTCTGACCTAGCCTTTAAACCTACCCAAAGGTCTGTTTTTGGCTCCCGGTCTTGCAGATCGTCTAGATCAGTTAATTATATCGACCGTGTGGTCAAGGATTTTTGATTTGAGATGCAGACAATGACAACCGTCATGACGACAACAGAAAGTTTAAAGGAGAAACAGAGCTTGTGAGTGTGCACGAAATCGCAACAGGTCGTTCGAGTTCTTGGAAACGAGACGGAACGGATGGTTTCGGCTCTGACGTGGGAAGTCGTAGACGTGGGAAGAATGCTTCTACTGCTGTATGTGCACAAAAAGTCACGTGTCATGTATAAACCGGCCTTTAAAGGAGGCAGCGACGTTATGCTGCTACTGATAGCGTCGACGATAGATGAACGCGTGGGACGGGGAGGCAGGATGTGATTTTTTTTTTCAGGATTTTCTGAATCCCGGTTCATATCGACGTGGTCAAAAAATCAAAATTGGGACCGAGTTCCATTCTTCCATTTTGCTGGAAGAAGGTGGAATGGAATGGGAGGTTCGGTAGCAAACGTCCCAAAAAAAGTATTAAGATCAATAAATATAGTCTTTCAATTCGGACTAAGTAACGGCGCCCCACGAAAAGACGAGGGGTTAGTGTGTTTGTACATTCGCCGACACGCACCAGTGGCTGAGCTGCACTGCTGCAAGATTTAGAAGATGCCACACTTAGAAGGCGTGCTTTCCATTTAGTCATCGTTTGGTCGTTTACACCTCAGTGAGCCTTACTGAATGTAAATCAGCCGTGCCGTGAGAACACGTCACGACCGATCGGTGTTTATCGACACGTGCAGAAAAGTGCGACGAAAATCGACATTACTAAAAACCTTCGTAAATCTGATTTCTTTTTTTTTTTTTTTTTTTTTTTTAAAACCCCAAACATTTACATATAGCTTTACGGAAAGGTTAATAAGCGTGCCCACTGTATTAGTG